>NW_023494794.1:23997395-24417395 GCF_904425465.1 Colossoma macropomum
GAACATAACATAGGCTTGACACTAAAATTACTGGCCACAGAATAAATGTTTTTCTCAGATTTTTGCACTCAAAAGAGAAAAATATAAGATTTGTTTGATTCTACATGATTCCATGTAAATGTAGACAGTTATGTGAGTGTGACCAAAAGAAAGCTTACTTTATTAGGCCTATTTCATGTCAGCATATCTAGTGTTATGCATAGATAATTAGTAAGCAATTTAGCAAATCAGTAAAATTAGGAAATTGAGATTTTTATGCATGAAATGACCAAATTGATAAATCAATGAATACGTAAATTGTTAATTACGTTATGGGGATAGTTCCAGCTATCTCTCAAAGTGGAACCAGAGCCTGAAGTATACCGTATCTTCCATTGGTTCTTGGGTCAGTTCTTGTTTTTGAACGTGGAAAAATACCATTATTTATTATCAGGGACCATATTAGTTTATTAGCTTACTACACATAGTAAAACCATATCAGCATCACAGTAGAAACTCAGGGTCACACTTTATTCAGATGGTCCCCTATAGATGATCTACAGATACTTAAATCATTAACAACATTTCTGGTGATACTCAATTGATTATCAACAACATTATGTTGGGGGCCAGGTTTAGGAGTAGGTGCAGGTTTTGCCTTGAATTTAGAGTTAGGGCTAGGTTTAGGTCTATCTATCTATCTATCTATCTATCTATCTATCTATCTATCTATCTATCTATCTATCTATCTACCTACCTACCTACCTACCTACCTTTCACTGTACATGGTACACATGGCAAAAACAAGGAGACGACTGAAAGTTTAGAATCTGCATTTTTCACAAATCGTTCAGAGAACTACGCATGTTAATTAAGTCAATTAAATGTTATGAGATGTTTTAAAAGATCTAGAAAAAGCAAACTGAAAACCAGCAGTTTCCAAACTAACAGCAGCTGTTTTTTTTGCAGGTTCTTTGTTCTTAATATGAGTATTGTTGGTATCTGATGAGATTCTGGTCTCCTACATAAGTTTGTTTGTGTGGTGTATATTATGATACATGTCAAACAGGATAAGAGTAATGACCCCACAGGGAAAACTATGCTCAGGTAGATAACATTTCAAGCTAATACTCTACACTGACTTTTAATGACCAGGTAATGTTTTTTTAATGAGCTGTAATTGTGGGCTTTGTTTCTCTGGCTGCTGTACCCGCCTCCAGTTTAAAAAGCAGCAAACTGCCAGGCACTGAGACAGCGGTATTAAAGAGATGCCATCGATAATCCGCCATCATGGAGTTTCAGAACGTTCAAAAAGCCCCCCGCTAACCCCACCCACTCACCACCACCTACATGATATGACCATAAAACCGAACAGAAAATCAATAGAACCAATATGCCTGTTCCAGCCCGCGGGACCCTGATAAATCACAAACAGGTGTAATGCTGAGAAACGAATTGGACCAAAGTGTAATATCTGACTGCGGCCCATAATGGGGAATCTAAAATGAGTCATGGGGTCGCGTTCAATCAGAGTCTCACTGCAGCTCCACTTTGGTTAAAATTACCACCGGAAGAATGAATTCGGGATAAAAACCAACCCAACAAATATATGAGACAGTAATGTAATAAATATCCCCCAGTCCTCCTTCACCTTAAGGTGAGGAAGAGTTTGGATTTGACAACAGTCCAAGCTTCAAGGCCGCTGCTAGTCTTTTTAGCCATGCCGTTTATATAAAAAACATTCCGTCATGTAGCTGGGGTCATCAATTTGATTTGACGTGGGGTCACATTCTTGCAGAGCAAATGCTGTTTGGAGAGGCAGTTTCCTAGTGAATGATATCTATGCAAGATAAAAAGAAGAATTATGAATTCTTTATTACACTCAGTTAATCCTGGTGGTCATAATAGATCATTGCAAACGAATGAAATGAAGTCATTTAAATTACTCTTTTTACATTTAAATCAGCTCATGGTGTTGGCTTATATCTACTAACTCGGTCACAATTAACAAAGTGAACATTTTTACACAAGGGGGCGCTATTAGCTTAGGTAGTTTTTGTGTGCATCATTAAAAGAGAGGAAACTGGCATGAAGACACACAAGACAAGAATAAATAATGTACTGAATTACTGAGGAACAGCGACATAATAAGTGAAGGAAAAGTTACTTGAATGCCTTTTACAGATGTTTGTGTCTAAAGTAGAGTCACCATAAGTGGTACTAGGCTCAGTCTAACAGTTAATATACACCTAACAAACACTAACATAACACAGCCAAACCCATAGAGACACCAAGTGACATTAGCATTTTTCACGAAGAAGTTTATCAACAAATAGCCAAATTGTCTGGTCTGCAATTTAAGGTCGGCTATTATTAAAGAACAGAGTAGCCACTAAGTGTGTCTCATGTGCTTATCCAAAAGTACAGACAAAAATGTAGGAATCATGATTGTATGTTGATATTTTTAGCAACACAGCATTTAACATATTTGCAACTGTGCAAAAGTCAGAGACCTTCTTTCATAACTTGGAGGAGGTTAAATATAAGATACTGCAAAAGAAAGAAAGACAAATGAAAAAAGTGGAATTTAGAGAAAGTGGTACTCCTAACAACCACCTGGTAGACATCGAAACTGTCCCCATCAGATAAACAGCACTTAAAGCTTTCATCTCTGAGAGAGAGGAGAAAATCAAGCTGCTTCAGATCTGAAAACATCCACAGGTGTTTCTGTCCATCCTTCCACTGTGAGAAGATGACTCAGCACTATGGGTCTGAAAGGATGTGTAGCTATCAAGAAGTCAGAAGCTGAACAATGGACTGACCACCCCAGTGTCCAGACCTCAACATCACTGAATGTGTTTGATTACTTCAGAAAATGATCAACCAACTTCTAAGACTGAACTTTGGAGGTGTGTCTGCAGATTCTTAGAGAAACTGAAAGTGAGTCTCCTGAAAAGAATGGAAGCTGTAATAAAGGTAGAGCGACACACTAATTGGTGGGGTATAAGCTGCCATTGTTTTTTAGCTAAATTAGCCTTGTATCTCCAGAACAAAAGCTCCACCACCAAATATGTCAAAACTAATTGACTACATATGTAAAAATTCATGAAAAACTTGCATCAAGCTCATTGGAAACAGGTACAAACATGCTGTAGCTTGACACGGGACCACATGAAATCTACTTTATCTCTTGGTGTAACTTGGCTGTCACTCTAACCATGATTCTAGGGTTTATCTCATTACAAAGGACATTGCGTTTGACCCTAAAGTGCATATGAAAGTGGTTTGCAGGCAGCGGAGAGAAATGCGCAGGCTGGATGATCACTGCAGGTTAATAGATGGTCATTATCTCGGCCTGCTCCATATGGGGGACCGGAGACCATGTGTGTAACCTCTGCCCACACGGAGGAGAAAGGCGCTGCTCTTTTCCCGCTAAGCAGAATCAGTCAGGCATGAAGCATCCGCTGCCTCCAGACACCAGGAGTCCGAGTCAAGTGACCAATCGCCACGAAGCGCCTCCGGCTAATCGGCCAATCAAAGCGCAGGGGTGCTGAGTGCGTGTGACACGTTTCTGTGTGATTTCCAGACATTGTGCTGTGGCCTTTAAACATGGTGAGCTGAGAGAGAGAGAGAGAGAGAGAGAGAGAGAGAGAGAGAGAGAGATGGGGAGGAGAAAGCGAGAGAGAGATAGAGATAGGGATAGAGATAGAGATAGGGAGGAGAGAGAGAGATAAAGACAGAGAGAGACGGGGAGGAGAGAACTACAGATAGAGATAGAGATAGGGATGAGAGAGAGAGATAGAGAGAGAGAGAGAGAGAGAGAGAGAGAGAGAGAGAGAGAGAGAGAGAGAGAGAGATGGGGAGGAGAGAGAGAAAGAGATAAAGAGATTGAGAGATGGGGAGGAGAGAATGAGAGAGAGAGAGAGATATGAGAGAGAGAGAGACAGGGGAGGAGAGTATGAGAGATAGAAATAGAGATAGAGATAGAGATAGGGATGAGAGAGAGAGAGAGAGAGAGAGAGAGAGAGAGAGAGAGAGAGAGAGTCACACACAGAATGTCATTTCACTTTAAATATGATTCTGAAAGTGTTTGATTTAGTGTCTCTCACATTAAACATTGAAGGCTCACATCATGGAAAACTGAATTTCCCTCACTTGTTGGAAATAAAAGAGTTTAATACAATAAATAAACACTTTAAACATGCTAACTGATTTTAGCCCCGATTTTCAGTCTGGCCGAGTCTGTGCTAGTCGGCTCTAGTCTGCAGATGTTTGGGTCAGTCGGGGTCGACAGGAGAGAAAATCGAATATTGTGCGAGGGGCGCAGACTCAGATTTACTGCCTTTATCAAACATGTTTGTTTTTTTTTTTTGACCTGACTCTGAGCGTTATCTAGTGTAAACTGGTCAGCGACTCAATCTGAACAGATTCCTGCAACAGCCAATGAAAACTGAGAGCAAGAAAGAAGAAAATACAGCAAGCAAATGTTGAAATGTCACTCACGTGTGGAGTGAAGCTTTTTAATGAGTTTAAGACATGAGCACAATCGAGTTTATGTACATTTAAAACTCTAAAAATACCAAAACTGATCACATTTTTAAATCCATGACCATCACTTAAACATGTTTACCTGCTGCAATACTGTTTCAGCGCAAATGGCAGAGAAAACAGCAGCAGCTCCACGTTTGTCTTAGTAACAGGTGAACGTGAGAGTTTGTATGAGTTCAGTGAATTTCATTCAGTTCAGCAGCAGATAGAGTAGTACAAAGTAGAGTAGTGTGTGATCCCTAATCATTTAGTGTGGATCCCCAGGATTTCAGTCACCCAAAAAATCTGCAAACCATCTGATAGTGTGAGATGCCCGGTCTTTTATAATATATTAAGACTTTAAAAGTTCTGTAGTGAACCCAAGGTTTGACCTACAGGAACAAAAACATAAAAGATTGGCTACTTTTTATAGTTTGTACATAGTTTTATTGCCAAAATGTTACATTCAGCAAATAAGTGGAATTTGCATATTTAACTTATTTTCAGTTCAAAAATCAACAAAATCTGTCACTCGATCGGAGGTGTTCATACTATAAACATACGTTTGTATATCGCTGTTGTCAGAAGAAAACCACGTATCTCCAAAATGGTAAATTTACAGGAGAAGGAATGAAGGAATGGTAACAACCTACTTTACTTTTTTAAGTCAATGGAACCAGACATTTTTCCAAGTCATTTTGGGCTGTTTCCATTCCTCATGACACCACAATGTAAAGGCTAACAGGCATTTTCAAATTATGTCAAAAACTGAAAAATGACAAAAAAAAAGTGTTTCGGTAACACTTTCCTGTAGGGTGCTGTTCATAAGGCAACATGACACCTACGTAAGCTTGTCATGACAACTGACATAACCCTACATAACTATTTATAAATGCTTGTTCCAATAAGCATTGTTCGCTATAAATGTTACTTTTAATTTTGGTTACTTTAAGGTTACTTTTTCAAATTTTGATCAAAGTCAGCCAAAGAAGCCTTTATGACAGATGCTACCTGTTGTAATAAGCATTTATAAACAGTTATGTAGGTTTATGTCAGTTGTAATGACAACCTTATGTAGGTGTCATGTAGCCTTATGAACAGCACCCTACAGTAAAGTGTTACCAGGTTTTCTTCTGACAGCAGTGATATCAGCCTTAATGCCACAGTAACAAAAAACAGCCTGTTTAATTGTAAGGGCTAAAGAGAGGTTGTGTAAAAATGAATTATGAGTAATACATAAACACACGCAAGCTTAAACAGACCTAAAATAACACCAAAATGCAGAGTATTGGCCCTTTAATTTTGTATTATAAGGCAAATTTGGTTGATCTACAGGGCTTGTTAAAACAAATCTACTGTAAATCTTCCGTTTTTTAACAAAAGGTCAGCAGTGCTGTGTAAAATCATTCCTTCCAGTGCAGCCTCGTCCTTTACTGTCACACAGAAGACCCGACCTGGTCATTATATGACTTGACACCAGCCTCCGTATCCCAGGCCTGTGTATGTTCTATAACAGGTCAGTGACAGTGCTTGACACAGTGCTTGTCAGGCACTAGCACACAAACAGAGACATGCACAGCAGTCTGTACGCACTGCCAGAAATGAAATGCTGAGTGCAGAAGCCTCACAAAAACAAAGTTTCCATACACACTCACCGGAAAAATGTCACCGAGAGTGGCAGGCAGGAAAAAAAACGCTTTTGACCTGCAATATGTCACGACATTTTGTGAGCGGCTGTAGCCTGCAGTGTTTAGACTGATCCACTTTTTAGTGCTGGATCCCTCCACATACACCGCTATGCCACTTCCTACTGGCACGCCACTGAGTTACAACATGAGCAGGGCATCCGAGAGCCACACAGAGTGGTGGAGCACTAGGAAAAATGGAAAAGAAAACAGAAGATACATTATGTGGCCAAAAGTTTGTGGACACCGGATCAGCACACCTATATAAGTGTGTTGGACATTTCATTCCAAAACCATGGGCATTAATATGGAGGGTGTCTATGGGTATTTGTGCCTGTTCAGTCAGCATTTGTGAGGTCAGGCACTGATGTTGGATGAGAAGGCTTGACTCACAATCGACATTCCAGTTCATCCCAAAGGTGTTCAGTGGGGTTAAGGTCAGGGCTCTGTGCAGGCCACTAGAGTTCCTCCACACCAGACAAATCATATCTTTATGAACCTCCTTTTGCATACTGGGGCTCAGTCATGCTGGAACAAGAAAAGGATCCTCCCCAAACTGCTGCCACAAAGTTGGAAGCATACAATTGTCTAAAATGTCTTTATATGCTGTAGCATTAACATCACCCTTCACTGGAACTAAACCTGAAAAACAGCCCCAGCTCATTATCCCTCCTCCACCAAACTTTACTGTAGGCACTATGCATTCTGGTAGGTAATGTTCTTCTGGCATCCACCAAACCCAGACTCATCCATCAGACTGCCAGATAGTGAATAGTTATTCATCACTCCAGAGAACACGTTTCCACTGCTCCAGAGTCCAGTGGCGGCGTGTTTTACACCACTCCAGCCGACGCTTGGCATTGTGCATAGTGATCTTAGGCTTATGTGCAGCTGCTCGGCCATGAAACCCATTTAAGGAAGCCCTAGATGCACAGTCAGAGAGTGATACAACAAAGGTGGTGGATTTTTTCGCAGTTGCATGATAGGTTGAATAATCTTACAATCATACGCAAGATGTTGAAAACAAATTATTTGTTTTGTTGAGTTTTAAAGTGATAATAATTTAACACAACCTCTACAGGAAGCAAACTTAAAGATGCGCTATTTAGTGCTCAGTTTCTACTTATTTGATGAGTTGAACATATTAAATACATAAATTAATGTGACATATCCACAGGCCACATTCAACGTTTTATTGTTTTTTTTGTTTCTCAAATATGTTAAATTCAGCAATTAAGCCATAATTGGGTATTACTATGTGCAGTCGTCTGTTCTCTGTAGAGGATGTGCTAATTTTCACTTTAACACAACATGGAATTTGACGAAAACCTTTGCATACGACTGTATAATATCCTCACAACAGTCCTACTGTGAAAAACATTAGACATATTGTCCACACTTAAGATGCTTTCAGTTGCCAAGATGTTATATTTGCCGTTTCATGTCAAGCTAAGTATTGCTAATGTCTTCTTATTTCATTATTATTGTTATTGCATAATTAATCTATTTAGACTGTAAATGACTGTTATGTATGTATAAATGATGTTTTGTCTCAATAAATGACCTCCCGATGTTGGACCAGATCTCCGGCGTCTGCTGACTGAGCTTTTCAGTGACTGTGCTTCTCCTCTGTCCTACAGGCGAGGAGGCGCTGACCATGTACATGGCCAAGAACAAGCTGGACCGGAAGATGGTAAACGCCACGCAGGGAGTGGAGGCCCTGCACCAGCTGGCCTCTTCATACTTCATCGACCGGGACGGCACCATGCGCAAACTCCACGAGATCCAGATCTCCACCAACGCCATCAAGGTAAAATGATTAAATAAGTTATAGCGTAGTAAAGGCCAGTAAAGTGTATACAATTATTAATGAAGTCATACATTAATTATTTAATTTCACAGGTATAATAGAGATGAACATCATTATTTACAGTCATATGCAAAAGTTTGGGCACCCCAGTTTTGCAAATAAATACTGCCTGTGCAAAAGTTATGATAAAATTTAAGTTATAGTGTATAAAGGGTTTCTTGCTGATGCTAATTTGAAGCCCCTGTTTAGCCTGATAAAGACAAACTAAGTCTTTGTCACAATTTAGCAGCATCAGTTTTCTTATAAACCCATAAAAAATAAGTTTTTTCAGCCTAACTCGATCTGCTGCATCTGTATTGTATCATTCATTTTTACGTGGATAATAACATCGACTTCTTTCCCTGAACTTAGAAAAGACCAGAAAACGTGTTGACTCCCCAACTGCTTATAATTAAAGTGATTAGGCAGCTGTTTAAATATTTTAGTAATATAAAATACAGTTTTGTGAAACACAGCGGCAAACTGAGACAACTAAGGCTTCAGTTCAGGCCACAAATGTAAAAAACATTCAAAATCAAGGAAAAAAAAAAACACCTCTGCAATACTGCTACTTTCTACTAGCTCCCCTATGGTACTCTAGTAGTATGATAGCACTTAACCAACAGCAATTCACATGAACATCTCCATTTTTGTTATTTTCCAGAAAATGCCTGTTGTCCTTTACATTGTGTGTAAATTTCATGATGAATGGACCAAAAGAAACCCCCAGAATTACTAAATTAATAAAAAAAAATCTGGTTCCATTACATTTTCTCACTGTTACTTTGCAATTAAGAAAGAATATAAATATATAAAGATACAAAAAGAGCAATGATTTATTTCACAAAGCATCTGTGTGTTCTGAGTGTGTTTACATTCATGTTCATCAAAGTGTCTTCAGTGGTATGAAAAGCAGATTTTAGCTGAACTGATAATTTGACAGTTTACTTTTGTTAAAATCTCATATTGAAAATCTTTTGGGCCAAAGCTGGTTTTACCCCCCCCCTGAAAGTTTTGAGTGCTTTTTATCACAATAAAGGAATAAAATTTGCATCCTTTAGTGTCAGTTTTGTCTTGCTGCTTGGGAAAGAAAATTGGCACACTTTCTGAACAGCTTCCTGTTAAAAAAGTTATTTAATTTATTATTATTATTATTTTTTGCACACTGACAAAGAAAACATGCTCCTTTCTTAAAAACCTTTTTCAAACCTGAGTGTCCATGAACTTTTGACAGGCAGTGTAGATGAGATAAATAAATAAATAAATAATAACAGCCCGGCTCCCTGCGGTCCCACTAGCCGTCTGTCCATGCAGCTTTTAGTAGTTGGGAGTGACAGGCTGCTGAAGGGCCTCTGGCAGACAGCGCTGGCGGCAGCACGAAGTCAAGCATGACGAAACCAAGTGGAATTGACAATGGCTGCTGACTCAGGAGCAGCAGGAAGGAGAAGCAGCACACGCAGCAAACCAGGCTCAGCTTAGCCCTTTAAACAACAGGCTTATTAAACAGTTATTAATGTTCAGTAACTACTATGAAACAAACATAGCTTATACATTTAAATACATTTAAATAAAAATAAAATAGATGTAACAAATATATTTAGAATATTTAGAATGTAACAATAGGTCATTTATTTATTTATTTATTTATTTATTTATTTATTTATTTATTTATTTATTTATTTATTGCTGAAGATATAAAGCTGTTGTTGGAACAAAACCTTGTTTTCTCCAAAATAAGAACTTTACAGGAGAAGGAAAAAACATACTTTACTTTTAATGTAAGTGAATGGAGCCAGATGTTTTTCCAAGTCATTTTGGTCCATTCATGATGAAATTTATGAACAATGTAAAGGCCAACAGGCATTTTCAGATTATATGAAAAACTGAAAACGACAACAGCTCTATATAAATATATATATATATATATATATATATATATATATATATATATATATATATATATATATATATATATATATAAAGTATCTTTGAGACGGGTCGTGTGCAAGACAGCGCGAAAGCCCTGTTTCGCAACGACTGAGAACCGGGGTGCAGACTGCAGGTCACATAGCAGTGATGCGTTATTCGCATTTATAAGCAGTTGGTTTCCTGATACGTTAAATCTGCAACGAGAGACTGTCAAACACTAAAAAGTGGCGAAGATGAAGTCGCTTCTCTTTCGAATTCTCCCATTCCACCTTAAATGGTGCCACATTTACATTTGGCGCCTCAGCTAGAATTAAAGTTGGAACGGGTAAATTCGAACATAAAGCTGGAGAATAAGAAGCGACTTCAGCCTCGTAAAACAGCCGAATGTTGAGAGACATTTAACTGATCAACTTCTGAGGAAAAGTTTTCTGGCGGAGATGGGAGGAAAGCGGCTATAGCTGAGCTAAGCTAAAGCTTAAAGCAGAGCGAAGTAAATCTGTGTTTTCGTTTACATTGTTTAGCCTACACTAGCACATTATCACATACTGGACATTAAATGTTGTGGCTCCCAAGATGGTTTGATTTTTGTTGAAAGGTCAAAATGTCACTTCTTATCATTTGGGTTGTGACTCCTGACCTGACCTGGCTTTAATGCAGAGGGAGCCGGTCGGATTTCTCACTCATCCAGTTGTGTTTTTGTTATGTGCTGCCACAGACTGTCCGGGCGCTGCACTTACCCACTTCCAAGTTCCGCCTTTTGCGTTCCATCAACATCATGTTATAAATTAAATATTTAGAAAATCGATTTTTGACATATATTATACATACATTATATATATAATCTGCTACATATAAACTAAACTTTAAAGTACATATAAACTGTTTAAAACCTTTTAAAATGGTTCTGTACAGCACCAAAAAGAGGTCCACTGTGGTTAAGTCATAACATTTGAGTTGATACTAAGTGTGTAGGTGATGTAAGCGTGATCGGTGCTGCATGGACACGTGTATTTGCCAAACACACTGCTGGTGGGTGGAAGCTGTTGTGGAATCATGTGTTCATAAGCTGTTTGTTCTGCCTGAGGGCTGCAGTGACTGAACACTGAACCTAGAGATCAGGAAATGAAAGGGTTAAGTAGAGGAACATCAGGAGAACAGAACCTGCACAGAGGAGAGTGAGATCTATTTTCAGACAGTGTATTGATAGAGAATGTATATACATGTGTGTGTGTGTGTGTGTGTGCGTGTGTGTGTGTGTGTGTGTGTGTGTGTGTGTCCCCTCAGGCATCAGACTTCAAAGATGATGCCCACTTAAAGTTGCATATTGTTTTACGTGGCGAGTGATGAATAATTGAAGCTCTCTCACCCTGCAGTACGTTTTGCATATCTTATTGGCTCGTCTCTCTGCAGTGATTCAAAT
The DNA here is from genome assembly GCF_904425465.1 of Colossoma macropomum. NCBI lineage: Eukaryota > Metazoa > Chordata > Actinopteri > Characiformes > Serrasalmidae > Colossoma > Colossoma macropomum. The sequence continues at coordinate 24,008,785 of NW_023494794.1, forward strand.
GGTTTTAGCATTAAGAGTGGAAAAAAAGAACATCAGAAAAATACTTTCAGTTCTCAAGTAGAACAATTGAAACATGTTCACGTTCTAATGAGCAGAACAAAGCATGGAGATTTCCTCTGATAAAAATAAAGGCCTTTGAAATGCTTAAGAAACGTTAACATAAATACACTCAGCTTCAACAAAGCTTACGACTGTCAGGAGAGGCGATTTAGCCTAATATATATATATATATATATATATATATATTTTTTTTTTTCTTACTGAAAATGGCATAATTAATAGATATTTTAAAAAAGAAAAACAGAAACTGTGGAGGGGGTTCTTTGCATTTTGTTGCCATATGGCAACATTGTGCAGCAAATGAGCTGCAATCCACAATGCAATGCTACATACTACATAACAGTTTCCCAAAACAACAGTAAAAATTTGGCCATATGGCTACAACATGGCAATTTTTGGTCAGCTGGCAACAAGCGTTAGCCGTTGGTAAAATGCTAAGCAAATGTGGACCAACAATAAAAAGAATCTAAATATTGTAGATAAAAAACTACTTTTAGCAAACACTGAAAACACATGCAGTGTCAAAGTACACAATTCTTACTCTGAATACTCACAAGGCTCCAGAATTTGGAAAATATACTAGTATTATAATTATGTTGCTATGTTTTGTAACTGCAATAGGCATAAAAAGATATACAAAATTAATTGGATAATCAATAATAAGTAAGTAATAATAAGTAATTATAGTGGTAAGAAGTTGGTAATAAAATGGTAAGATAGTGATATTGCATTTTACTACGCAAAAATGGTGCTAAGTATCTTAACTTTTTGTTCATTATTATAAATAGCTAGAAAATTAGCAAATCATGTTCAGGTCGATACAACTTTTTACCTTTTTATCATTATGTTTTATTATATTATTCTCAATCCACAGTAACCACTCCCATGAATAACTTCAAAAATAGTGCCTGTTTTTTTTTCTGTTAGTACAACTTGTTACCATCATATTAACATATAATTACCACTTATTAACAATGTGCAAAGTGCCTCCCATTGTTTTAAGTGAAATTATTAACTTGTGTAAATGTTATGTAAATACTTCATTCATCAAATTAGCCACAGATAAAGAAAAATACGGAGAGAGACATAGAGAGAGGAATAGATAGATAGATAGATAGATAGATAGATAGATAGATAGATAGATAGATAGATAAAGAATGCATAAGAAATAAAGTGATGGGAAAGAGAGAGAGGGACAGATTGAATAATGTAGAGATAAAGTGAGAAAGAAAGAGAGGTGGAGTAGAGAGAGGTGTGAAAGCGAAAGAAACAGAGGGAGAGGGGAAGAGTGAGAGAGGAGTCACGTAGCAGACAGTGGAGGATCTTTGCATGCAGGAAGAGAGTGAGGGTCTGATGTTCTGGGCAGATCCACACACAGAAACACTCGCCTGCACTGCCAATATTGATTTAATATAGTCAACAGTCCAACCACTCTCTCTCTCTCTCTCTCTCTCTCACACACACACACACACACACATACGACTGAGAGACAGACAGACAGACAGACAGACAGAACTGTGCTCCCTCACTCTAGAACATAACAATCTCAGAAAGGAAGCATGTTTCTTATTAAGCTATTTCCATTTATTTGTCTTTTTTTTTCTCCAATGTTCCCAATTTATCTGTAGACAGCTGTCAGTGCAGTAGGTCTCTGTCTCATTAGATGTCAGTGCCTGTAGTACTGGAGTGCTGAAGCTGCACACACCTTCACTGATGCATATGAACTCAATTCTGCATCTTTTTTACACTAAAATACTGGAATCAATGGAACATCATTGGTTTCCATTGAAATCAAGGATGTTGAATGATTAGTTCAAACTCTACCCAAAGGATTTTATTAGAACTTCATTGCTGCCAAAGGTGTCCATCTCATCCCAGTGGCTCTCAGTAGAGCTTCAGTCCTTCTTCAATCCAAACAGACATTTAAAAAAGCTTCATTTCTCCAATTCATGAACAGAGTTGGACAATTCAAGTCCAGAAATTAAGGATGTTGTTGAAACTGCCTGGAAACACAAGCCTCTTTTCCACTGCAGGGCCGAACGGTTCTAAGCATGGAGGGTAACCGTTCCAGTGGCGTTTCCACACTGACACGGTTCGACACGGAAGTCAGTTTTTTTGGCACAGTTAGCTAACCGTACTTGGGGCCACAGAACCATTTGGTGGGATGATATAACAATGTAGCTATTTGTTGATTGGTTCTATGTTTATATCGGTATTGTGTCACAGCATTATTTCAAACCCGAAAGCATTCAAATAAAGTCAGTTTGCTCAAATAAATGAAAGCAGTGCACGATTTTAAATCCACCATTCAATAAGCATCAAAGCTTCAATCTAAAACCAATTAGCTGGTTAGCATTAGCTAAGCTAACATGCTGGCAGCACTGTTCGCCACAGAACAGGTTCAATTCTGATAAAAGCTTTACTGACACAAATTTAGATAACAGTGACTCATATCTGAGGAAGTGAAGTGGAGTGGCTGATATTAGAGGGATAGAAAGCTGAAACTAACCTCTTCTCTGGTGTCTGGAGCTGGAGCCTCCTAGCTAAGCTAATGCTAGCTGGCTCTTCTCTCATAGCTAACTTATCTTGGCTAAAGACATCCAAACGCCACACTGCAGGTTCGATATGACTAGCTGCTCTGTTATCACAAGTATAGATGATAAAAACCTATAACAGAAAGCCAAAATCAGACTTTTTCTCTTAGTGCTTTAAGCTGTGGTCTGCTAGGCTAAGCTAACACAAGTGTACGGTGCCTCCCACTGCAGTACAGGCTCGGTTCTAGCAAATCGATAATTTAAAACACCCTTTTAGAGGATAAAAACTCGTATCTGAGAGCACAAATTTGAATGACTGGTGTTGAAATGACAAAAGGATAATCAAAACAGAATTGTTCTGCTGTTTAGAACCTTTTTGGCTAAGAGTGCATAATGTCAATTATCATCATCATCATCACCATCATCATTAACCGCTTAATCCAGGGTCGCGGTAACAGGTGGGAGAGCAGAGAATCCCAGGTGACCCTGTCCCCCGCAACTTCCTCCAGCTCATTCAGGGGGACCCCCAGCCGCTCCCAGGCCGAGTTGGAGACATAATCCTTCCAGCGGGTCCTAGGACGACCCCAGGGTCTCATTCCAATAGGCCGTGCCTAGTACAACCCCACTGGGAGGTGTCCAGGGGGCATCCTGATCAGATGCCCTAACCACCCTAACTGGGTCTTCTCAATGTGGAGGAGTAGTGGCTCTACTTTGAGCTCCTCCCAGATGACCGAGCTCCTTACCCTCTCAAGCAGACTGTAGCCCACCACCACCTCATTTCCACCACTTGTATTCATGATCTCATTCTTTCGGTCACTACCCAAAGCTCATGCCATAGGTGAGGGTTGGGACGTAGACCAACCAGTAAACAGAGAGCTTTGCCTTATGGCTCAGCTCCCTCTTCACCACTACAGTCCGGTACAGTGACCACATTACTGGTGCCGCCTGTCCCAGCCTGCGGCCGATCTCACGAACGCTCTTCCCATCTCTCTTGAACAAGACCCCGAGATACTTAAACTCCCATACCTGGGGCAAGTCCTTTCCCCTTACCTGGAGTGGGCATGCCATCCTTTTCTGGGCTGTAATGTCAATTAGCCTAATGCTAATTCATTGGGTAGTAACTCCCATTACATGGTAGCTACATTAGCCTTGAAGCTCCAGTGCACAATTAAAGAAGCAACTTTGAGACATCAAACACATTTTGGCTGATTGACTAAATTGAAATAAATGAGTGAATAAATAACTCGATGCTCATTATAAACCTTACAGCGAAATACATGAATAATTAATAGAAATAACTTACTAAATTTTTGCTCAGCCCAGTTGTCTAAACAGCTGTTCAGTATCTCTAAAAGACTTGCTTATCCTTGGAATTGGTTTAGACTCAACCAAGGTGGTCTTGACCGCTACCCTAACTGAGCACCATCAGCTCATGCCCTGCTCTCTGAGATCCTCTTGCCTTTCCGTTTTGGGATGTGACCAAACGCTTTAGCCTGCACTGAGGCACATGGAAGAGACAAACGAAATAGTGAGAAACGGCTTCGGAGCATCCCCTCGTCCATTTGGCTGTATTTTCTCTGCCATCCCCTGCTCTCCCAGCGCTAATGCTAACACTGCCTGAGAGTCTCTGCAGCATCATTGCGTTAATCAAACCCAAGACATCTTGCCACTGCGGTGGGTTTTTGCCCACGGCCATAAATAAAAAAACAGCCCTCGTTATTTTTTTAAGTTCCCACAGAGCAACTGGAGTGTCTTTTCAATGAATCTTCCTTTCCTGGAGATCTTAAAGCTCAGGTCTTTTCCTCCAAGCCTCAAAAGATCTGTCAAACATAGACGCTCCGCAGAACCTTTGTTTAAAGTGCCACGCCGTTCCTGCCTTGAAGCATCTATTGTTGTGTGGATTTGAAGGAAATGAGTCCACATGAGCACGATTTGATAAATGTTTGGTTAATGACTGCTGTCATTTAGCAAATTATGCTAGCGCTGTCTACTTGTAATTTCTTTGAATCCGGCTCTCCAAAAAGGCTTTGAGGCTTTGTACAAGGTGGGCAGCTCGTTTATCATCTTCTTAATCGCTGTTTGAGTCTGAAAGCCACAGGGTGACGCATCCTCTTTGGTTTGCGTTTGGGAACACTCATGCCAAAATCGTCTCTAGACAAAATGGTTTTGAAGTAGCGCTTATCAATTTAGCTCCAGACGGAAGGGATGCTGGAAAGGAAAACCGCGGAGACTTGGATCAGGCCCATTTGCCATGACCACTGTTGATTTGGAAGAGTCCTAGAACAAAATTGGGCTCGTTAACAATACATACTGCTGTTTAAATGGAACGTAATGAGAGCCGGAGAGAAACGGCGCACGGGGGGAGCGTCACGCTTTCGCCATTAGGCACGACGACCCACCGAGATCAGAGAGATGGAGGAAGTTTGGAAACCTACATTATTCCCGCCTTCTTTGTATTTTTATGCGCATGTAGGCCAGCATGAAATAAATGAGCAGATAAATAACTCGATGCTTGTTATAAAGCTTACAGGAAAACAAATAAATAATTAATACAAATAACTTAGACAATTTTAGTGCAAACTGCCTGCCTATATCATCCCACACTCACCCCGCTTGCCTGAGGAGATGTTCATTATCTCTAATAGACTTGCTTATGTGGTTTCTGACACTATGAAATACTGTCATCCACAAACATGGACAGAAATACAGACAAAATATGAAAAAAAAAAGTATTTTAGCTTCATTTTTAAAAATAAAGGTGGCAGCCAAAGGTTGATGCCATGGAAGAACCACTTTTGGCGGATGGTTCTATAAGAAACCTTTGTAACTGAGAAATAGGAGCGTGAAGAAGCTTTTTAAAGTTTAATGATCCTCCAAACAATGTTACCATTCTCTACTTATCAAAGTTCTTTTTTAGGGCTATGTTTATAAACCAAGTACCATCTAGGAACCTTCATTTTTAAGAATCAACCCCCTAAAATGGTTCCTAAAGTGTTCTCTTAAAAAGGGGGGGGTGCAAAATGGCTCTTTAAGAGATACCATACAGTCTGGTGATGGTTCTTCAAGGGTTCTTTAGTAAAGAAAATGGTTGTCTAGAGAACAATGAACACTCAAAGGGTTGCAAAGCGTTCTTTGCATTGTGAAATGGTTCTTCAGCTTGATGGAGAATGTGCTATAGGTGACTCTATATGGAACCTTTTTGAAAAGGGTTCTGTATAGTACCAAAAAGGGCTCTTCTATTATTATGATGTCAATTTTGTAGCAATAGAAGAACACTTTTTGGTGCTATATAGAACCCTTTTCACAAACGTAGACAACATATTCTCCATCAATCTGAAGAAGACTTTGATCATACACAGGGTTCTTTGAGTGTTCATGGTTCTATATTACTAAAGCACCCTTGAAAAAACATATTTTTTAAGTATGTAGAAGAACCACTTTTGGTTCCCTAAAAAAACATATTGGAAAAAGAGATTTGTGAGTGTGAAAAACCTTTTAAAGGCTTAAAGAACCTTCACATAATGTAAAAGCTCTCTATCAACTGAAGGGTTCTTTCTAGAACCTTTACATTACATGGAGAATCTTTAAACTTTTTAAAGGTTCTTCACCCTCATATGTCTCATTTACATTGAAATGTTCTTAAGAGAACCCGAAGTAACATTGCCCAAAGAACCTGTTTTAGAACTTTTTCAGGAAGGCATTGGTCATGTGTATGGAATTGCGAACACTCAAAGAACCATGGAATGGAACCATGAATGTTTCTTTGAGCAAAGAACCTTTTTCAAAATTTCTCCATTTCACACAAAAAGGGTTCTGCTAATGTTACAAGTTGAACAACCTACCAAGAGTGTAGGCAAAATATATTTAGTTCTCAGAGTGCAGGGTGGTTTTTCATGGGTTCTTCAAGGGTTCTTTCGTAAAGACAATGGTTATAAATAGAACCATGGCAAACAAAGTAGAAAACTGGTTCTGTATGCCACCAAAAAGGTGGTAAAACATTTTTGATGCTATTAAGAACCTTTTTAGGCTAAGAGTGCACAACGGCAATTAGCATAATGGTAATTCATTATTAACCTCCATCACTTGGTCATTAGTCTTGAAGCTCCAGTGCAAAACTAAAGGAGCAACTTTTACACATCAAACATTGGCTGGTTGACTATATTTAATTAATTAGACAACAGTTAATTCATTAGAGTTTCATTAATCGTCAAAATTATGAGTTTTCACCAGAATATTTTTAAGCATGTCTTATTGCAAAAGTAAAGGCACTGTGGAGCTTTGCAGTTCATATCTATAAATAATAACCACCGATGTGATGAAACAACCCCGAAATAGAAAGTGCGAGGTGAGGCAGCGTCCCCGTCCCGAGTCCGTCTGCGGCGCCTCTTTGCTTATGCAGGGATTTTTCAAGGAGAGGAGAGTGGAGCAAAGTGATGTGGCCGAGAAGAAAAAGACGGGCAGAAGACAGGACCTCCAGCGCTCGAGCAAAACCAGAGGAAGAGGAATGTGTCCCTGCGAGCTCTGAGCCCAATGTTGCACGATATTATTCCTGGAGGGGCATCATTTGAGATAAGATAACCAGCAGAGCATTGTAATGAGAAAAAATAGCCGATATATGATTGGGTGTTTACGGTGACGGAGCAGCGCGGGGGTGATTAAGCCCAGGAAACGGAGCTGTGTGTGTGGCTGGGGCCCGCAAGGTCACCTTTCAGCGAATCCGTATGCAAATTTGTGATGATGCAGCAGCCGTTTCAGAGGCATCCATTTAAGATCCGGTTTCACACGAAGCCAAGCGCTCCGAAAGAGGCTCGGTTTAAAAGTGCAGGAATGAAAAGGCGCACCTTTTGACCCACATATAGGCCTGCCAGCTTAGTAATTACACAAAAGGAGGTTGGATGATGCCGAACACGCCTTTTTTTCTCTGGGGGATCCTGCTAGCATGGAGATTTATGCTAGTCTGAGCATGTATGCTAGCGCACAATGCTGTCTTTGTCATCGTGGGAGCACATACTGATCACATAACAGGAGATAAAGATGGGTTTTTGTGTCCTGTATTAAAGCCATGACAACAAAACAACAAAGGCATGTGAAAAGAAAGAGAATGGATAAGAATACAGCACAGCTAAAGCGCTAGCGATGCTAATTTTAGCACACAGGTCACACAGTAACTTTTGATATGGCTGAATTTTCTTAGTTTCTTGGTTTTATTATTATTTGTTATTTATTTATTTACTTTATTTAAAAAATGGCCTTTGTTAGCTAGATGTACAGTCTTTGCAGCAAAGGTTCAATGGCTTATAACAAAAGTCCAACCCATTTTGGTGCTACATAAAACCATTTATTAAAAGATCTTACAAAAAACAATTGGTGGACATGTTTTCATGTTTTCTGCTTTTTTACCAGCAGTTAATGTCAATTTATTAATATACTCATTTAAAACTAAAATACTGACATCTGAAAGACACTAATAAAGTAGAAGAAAATCTATTTTTTCAGAAGTTTTCTCTTTTTTATTTGAAAACTTGTGTAAACATGGAACAAGAAGGCAAAATTTACTCTATTTGTCTTCGTTTACTGAAGGTGGCTTAATTGTAACACCGTGTTACAACTAACCCTGCAGTACGAAGGCTGTACTTAAGCCTAGCCAGTGCTTGCTGTGAGCTTGTCAACTGCTTCAAAATGGTACTATGTTGTAGCAACAAAATAATGATTAAAGTAATATAAGGTTGGATTTTGTAATTTACACAAACAGCCCAGTAACTGAAAAAAAACCTTATGTTGAAAGAAATGACTTACATGCCCTGAAAACAGATCTTTTTAAAACGCTGCTGAATTTTGGTGGGAGACCATGGCTAGGAAGTGTGGTGATGTGGCCAGAAGCCCACGTCGATTGATCCTTTTTAACAACATAAAACATACATATACATACATACATCATCTAAACCGCTTATCCTTCTGGGTCGCGGTGGGGTGCTGGAGCCTATCCCAGCTGTCATTGGGCGGAAGGCAGGATACACCCTGGACAGGTCGCCAGTCCATCACAGGGCAGACAGACAGACATACATATACAATCACACACACATTCACACCTAGGGGCAATTCAGCATGTCCAATTGGCCTGACTGCATGTCTTTGGACTGTGGGAGGAAACCGGAGTACCCGGAGGAAACCCACGCAAACACGGGGAGAACATGCAAACTCCACATAGAAAGGATCCTGGTCGCCCGGCCGGGAATCGAACCCAGGCCCTTCTTGCTGTGACAACGTAAAACATCTGTACTAAATTGTTCCCCACGTTAGGTTGTTTCCCACTCCCACCCAAGTGCTCAGTCCTGGCTTTCCAGTTCTTCCCGTGCTGAAGCACCAGAGGCCCAGACAGGGTGGCTCCCAATGCTGCTCTTCACAGTAAAAGTTCCCCAGCAAAGCAAACCCCAAACAACCCCAAACACACTCCCCCAACACGCTACAGTATAATCGATAATAATGGCCCTAATATTGCTGTGTGGTTCCTGTATCAGTGAGCTGGTGTAAGTGATATAAAATGAAAAAGGAAAAAAAGAATAAAATAAAGGATAATGGGCCTTTAAAATCATCCCACCAGAGTATTCATGCCAGCGGGACACCAGGGTTCACGTCCCTTTACTTTCAAAGGCCCAGAATAGAATTTCATTAAGAGGGCGGCAGGTGAGGAGCGTAATAAGAAACGTGCACAGTGGTGGTCCCATGATGACATCACTTCATCAAACACATTCCTCCAGCCTCAGTTCATTCCCCCCCGAAACAGCAGAGAGACTCGAATCCTTCTGCTCTCAGAACCAAACCACACGTAGAGCACAGAGACATCGGGACTTTAACCGTGGTGCTTCTGGAGAAACTGAACATCTAACAATTACTGTACTACTGCACACTGAGAGAGAGACAGAGAGAGGGAGAGAGAGAGAGGGAGAGAGAGAGAGAGGGAAAAAGAGAGAATGCTGCAAGACACAGGGAGGGAAAGTAAATGAGAATAAGGGAGCGAGAGAGAAAGAGAGAGAGAGTGAGACAGGGGGGGAGTAAATGAGACAGGGAGAGAGAGAAAGAGAGTGAGAGAGAGGGGGAGAGAGAGAAGGAAAGACATAGAGAAGACAAAAGAGAGAATGCAAGACAGAGGGAAGGAAAAAAGGAGAGAAATGCAGAGAGAGAGAGAGAGAGAGAGAGAGAGAGAGAGAAAGGGAAGGAAGGAAAGAGAAAGAGGAAAAAGAGATAGAAAATGCAAGACAGGGAAAGAAACAAAGTGACGAGAGAAGAAATAGAGACAAAAAGAAAGAAAGAGAGAGAAAGAGAGAGAGAGAAAAGAAAAGAAAAAAAAATTAGAAAGTCACAAAGAAAGAGAAAGCAAAATAGCTAGAGGAGAGAGGCTGTGAAAAACTAATAGAGAAAGAAGTAGAAGAGAAAGTAAGAGACAAGAGAAATGAAGAAAGAGAGAGAAAAGCAAGACCGTGAGAGAAGGAGAAAGGCATCAAAAAAGAGAAAGAGTCAGAGAAAGAGACTGAAACAGAGAGAAAGAGAGGGATAGAGAAAGAGAGTGAGAAAGCGAGAGAGAGAGAGAGAGAGAGAGAGAGAGAATGTTTCAAGACAGAGGGAGGGAAGGAAAATGAGAGAAAGGGAGAGAGAGAGGGAGAAAGAGAGACAGAGAGAAGGAGTGAGAATGCAAAAGAAAGAGAAAGAGAGACAGAAAGAGAAAGAGAGGGAAACAGAAAAAGAGCGAGAGAGAGGGAAAGAGAAAGAAAGGGACAAAGAGAGAGAGAGAGAGAGAGAGAGAGAGAGAGAGAGAGAGAGAGAGGGAGAGAGAGACTGTAATTATAAGCTGTGCTCTCTCAGTGGTCAGACAGACGGGAGAATTCCCGCCTAATTTGCAGTTAGACACGTTAACTTTTTAAAAAGACATTTCTTGCTCAGTCCTCTGTAATGGATTTGTTAATTGCTAACGAAGGCATGTTGATCACACTTTACCCCCTTCACATCACACATGTTCTCCTCCGACTAACTCTGACAGCCTGTCACTTGCCAAGAGCGCCGGACTGACACTTTCCCAGTGACAGGACTTTCTGAATGGAGAGTAAAAAAAGAAGCCATTAAAACTCAATTAGAGCCTAAATTTCCTTTGGTCTTTAATGGTATTCTTATTTAATGTGAATGGAGACTGTAGATAAATGACATCTAGTCAAGAACTTAAGGCATAGACTACATCAGCATAGACCTCTGAAGTTATGTTGTTACATCGTTCTGTAGTTGGCATCATGTCCATATTAGGAACATTTCCAACATGGTTACCGTGTGTACATGTTCTTGAATTATGAGGTTACTAAGGAGTCAAAATACAAGCTAAAATCACTGCACATTAAACCAAAATAGTACAAAAAAGCAGAAAAGTATTTTCATTGTCGAAGTACTGTAAAATATTTTTTTATATCACGTCCATTTAAAAAAAATACAGAAACAGAACGTAAATTCACAAAAACAAATGATCACCTAAATTTATTAATGAATTAATTTATTTGTATAGTTGTTACTTACATTATAATGGTAAAATAATGTGTGTCACAGTAACTACTGGAACTAGTGACACTGTTGAATTACAGTAAAAGGCAGAATTTCAAGAAATGTAATGCCTGTAATTTTACAGATTTTTACCATCATTGAAAAAAAACATCATCAATACATTTTTAATAGGTTTTATCTGGCACCTGCTTCTGGGTTGGATAGAAACCAGCAAGCTTTGTCAGCAACACTTTATTTGGATATATTATTACTTTTATTATGTCTCAATAAAACTTTTACCATAGTACTAAAACTGAAACTAAAAATAAGCTGCAAAAAACGTTTTTTTTCTCTATTTTCAGTTTTTGACATCAATTGAAAATGCCTGTTGTCCTTTGCATTGTGTGTACATTTCATGATGAATGTACTAAAAGAAACGGCCCAAAATGATTTGGAAAGAATTCAGCTTCCACTGACTTACATTAAAAGCAAAGTAAGTTTTTTCCTCCTTCCACCATTTATTAGAATATAACTACATATCTATTATTACATACTATATCATAACTACAAAGTATAAAGTATCTACTTATCTAGTATATAAAAGATATAAAAGATATGATCTATAAGTATATATTGGCTTGGCCAGTCAGATTGTAGGATTGTAATCATTTTATATTAGTTATTGGTCACTCTGGCTTAACTAGACTTGTTTAACATGGCTTTTGTGAATAGTAAACTGCTTTTTCAGGTTATCTGAGTTGAAATAGTCTTTTGAGGTTTGTGGCTGGGCAAAATCTTAATCACCTAAAATCTCTATTGATTTGTCTGAGGACTCAGATTTTCTTTTTGTATCTGTCCTTTAATCTGACTGACCATTTAGTGCCCGTCTTTGCGTGTGTGCGTCCATGTGTCCGGCATTCTCTGGAGGCCTCAGATTTAAAGGATTATGCCCATTACAGAAGGGCTTTATCCACAGACGGCTTTCACATAGAGGGGCTGTGCTACTCGTCTAGCCAGAGCCTGGTCTCTCTCCTCGCTTTCTTTTCTGTTCTGTTCTCTGGTGCTCCTCATAATGGGGACAGAAAAAAATGGTCATTCTGCACTGTATTATGTTGATACAGGTTGACTTGTCACATACACCTTGTACTGTTTATGCTTGTCCGCGGGCGATGCAGAGCAGGCCAGTAGTGTGCCACAGTTTCAGCTCGGTGTCACTTTGAATCAGATGACCCTGATAGGAGCTAACGCTAACAACATCAACAACAAAGCCGGACGAGGCAGGGAGGATAGACGCCATGCCCAGTGGAGCATAGATTAAGCCTTGTGCAAAAACAATAGCCACACACTCTGGAAAGTCAAAGGATAAACAGTAAAACTGACCAGGGGACCCTTAAATTGACCTGTCAATACTCTGTCCACAAATACATTCTTTCATAGCTGCTGTTGCTTTGCAGAATGTTCATTCGAGAGCTATTGCGCTTTAATTTTTCATTAGTGTTTATTTTCATTTAGCATTTTAATCTGTTAATCCGTTTTGTTGCCAAACGCCTGGTGGTCAAAGCTGGTGTAACATGCTTCGTGTTAGCCAGACAAAATTAACAGAGTGGAACCTGGGACAATAGAGCAATACTCTAGCAATACTTTAGTAGAATCCTGGGATACCACAGCAATGGCCTAGCAAGGGCCTGGGAACACCTTAGCAGCCACATGGGATAAAAGTGGCCTAGCAAAACCTTAGCAACCACCTGGGCTAACAGAGCAATGGTTTAAAAAAATGTTAGCAACCCCATAGGATAACATAGCAATGGCCTGCGAACACCTTAGCAACCACCTGGGATAACACAGCAATGACCTGCAAACACCTTAGCAACTGCCTGGAATACCATCACAATGGCCTAGCAATACCTTAGCAACCACCTGGGACAACATAGCAATGGTCTAGCAATACCTTAGCAACCACTTGGTATACCATCAGTGGCCTAGCGACACCTTAGCAACCACCTGGGATAACATAGCAATGGCCTAGCAACACCTTAGCAACCACATGGGACAACATCAATGGCCTAGCAACACCTTAGCAACCACCTGGGATAACATAGCAATGGCCTGCAAACACCTTAGCAACCACCTGGGATAACACAGCAATGGCCTGCAAACACCTTAGCAACCACCTGGAATACCATCACAATGGCCTAGCAATGCCTTAGCAACCACCTGGGATAACATAGCTATAACCTAGCAATACCTTGGTATTTCATAGGATGGCATTGTCAAGCCAACTAAAAGTTAATTCACAAACTTCTGTTGCACATTTTATGGCAGCTTATTAATGATTCTAAGGTGTTTATGACCTAATTAATTAATTAATTTGAAGCATTCCCCAATCCTAATCAAGTGGTTCCAACAGTTCAAACATAGTTTTTCAATCACTCCTTACCTTTGGATCTAAAGATTTCCACTTCTATTTGTATCTGTTCATTGCTAACACTAAGTAGCCTGTGTTGTGCTATAATGTTGAGCTAGCTAGCAACAGAGAAGGCTGGAGAACTTTCTTTATAGCTTCAACTAGACGTTTATCCCCAAGAAACTAGATAAAAAGAACTAAATAATCTTTTTTTTTGCCTCAAGCGACATCAATAAACCTTTCACATGCCTGTAAAATAAGTGTTAGATTAGTTATTGAACTGCTACTTGATCCAAAAAGAATGTCTCACAAACCTGGTTTCCATTAGACAATACAATATTTGAGTGTTCCAGGAAAGAAATAAGTATCATTTCTTCAAACCATCTTCTTTGTGCAAGTTCAAATAAGCTTTGTATTAGTGGTGGTGGTGGTGGTGGAGTGAGTGTGTAGGTGTGAGAAGCACCCCAGCTATCAAAAATATGCTCAGCGATCCATGATCCCTGATATGGCTTTGTAAATTAACTATAATGAGAATCGTTTTTAATTAGATGACTTTGTCTGACGGCTGAGCGCCTTTACTTTAGAATGAAACCGAGGTGGTTCTGCTGTGGTCTGACAGGAATTTGCTCTGGGAAAGTACAGAAAAAAGAGCATCTGGTTTGATAAATGTCAAGGTTTTTAGCTCTTTCCTTTCAGACGATTATAAGCGGCATCCTCCGAGACGGCGATGGTCAGCCCTTAATTGAGGAAGCGGCGGAAAGTCATTCTGTCAGGATCCTCCCCGTGAAAGTAAATGCTAAACAGAGACTAGCATAACGTTTGAATGATCTCATTAACCCACTGACTAAAAGTTTGGTTAGCAACTCGAGCTCCAGCTCCGTGAAGAAGTCAAGCTGTTTGAAGAAAAGGCCATTAGCACTTCACCTTTTTCTAAGAGGAAATAAAGTCTCTAAAGGTCCTTAAAAGGTAAAGGCTGCTTTGAAGCCAGTGGGGCCCGTCATGCTGAATGTGAAAGCGGGCACTTAGAAACTTGTGTTTTGAAAGCTCTCTAGAGTCGTAAGGAAGGCTCTGTTCACCTTCATCATAAAGCACAGACGTGAACAGCATGATTTACAAGGAACGGTTGGCTCCTTTGGCTTCACATGCCAGTAACACGGAGTTATCATTCATATTAATGAGGATCAACATCAATTCGGCTAACGAAACACATCTAAACTACGCCGTACTACCGTTTATACTTATACACTCTGCTCATCAGAAGTTTGGGTACAGTTTGCTCACAGTTAGGCCTTATTCACGTCTGCATGGTGTGAGCATCGCGGCAGCGTGAGCACTACAGCTTGAACGTACTGGCCTTTCATACGTACAGAGTTTGTGCAGAGCAGAACAGTAAGAAAGATATACAGACATCCTTGTTTCCAGACAGATAAATGGTCACATCAGTCACTCTGCCAACATTATATATATATAAATATAATTTATAAAAGTGCACGGTACGTTTGTTTGCCCTCGACAGCATTCTGACCTGTGATTAGGCAAAATTTCCACGCCTGGTAGATCAACTGGGAAATCTGTTTGCAGCACGAAATGTTTGAGTGAGTATTTCGGCATGAATTATTTTCAATTTAAAGAAAATTTTGCCGCGAAAAAATTTGGGCCCTGTTCTGTTGTCTAAATACCGCGCCGTTTCAGTGCGGCATCTGGGACGTTCTGTGTTGCCCTGCGATGGACTGGCGACCTGTCCAGGGTGTATCCTGCGTTCCGCCCAATGACAGCTGGGATAGGCTCCAGCACCCCACCGTGACCCAGAAGGATAAGCGGTTTAGATGATGGATGGATGGATGGATAGTATCTGTGTAGTATAGACGCAGAACTCAGAGTTGAAGACACTTTCCCAACTTTCCAAGAAGGAATTTCCAGTTGAGGGGGTGATTTCTTTTGGCCCAAAGCTAGCTTAAACACCTGAAATTTATTCATGCTGATAGGTGATGACATCACAACAAAGAACTACAATGCATGGCTTGAGATTTATTCCCAATCTAGCACTGGTCACTACACACTAATATTTAGACGTGTGATATTGTTTGCTTGTAAGTAAGTCTATTTAGGCATTAATGTGTTGAAAACCAGTAACGACATGCTGAATTAGAATTATAAATTGATCAAAGTTAACATGTTTTAAGACATTAATATCTAACTAATTAATTAATAACTCATTAATGTAAAAAATTATTAACACCACTCATTTTTAAATGCTGTAATGCTACATTTTTCTAGTTGGATCGTTTGAACAATAGTGCAGGCTAAGGCATGTTGTGTCAATATAATCTGAAATTGTAGCTCTCTCTTTCACTTAAAATGACATTTAGATCACTTTTAAAGGGAAATCTTTAGCACCTTTAGCAGACTACAGCTGACAGTGCTTGTGGAAGAACTATGAATAAATCAACAAGCAGCAAACTAACAAAACCGACACCTTGGTGGAGCTTCAGTTCCCCTCAAGAGCCTCCACCGTAACAAGCTATATGAACAAGAGCGAGAGGCTACAATCACGTAGAGTTGAACTACTGACTATCTAAATATAATATAGACACTCATCGGTTGGAACCTGGAGACAGCGTTGCTCTGACTTGATGCTGGTGATGAAAATTAGAAACTGTTCACTCTATTGAAAATCACATGATTTGCCCTCATAGTCTATTTACATTCCAGTACTACTGATGTTCTATAAGACTTGTAGCTCCTCCCACAGTCCGTCCTTATCAGATGTGGTTGTGTTTGTGTGTCTGTAGGTGACGGAGACGCGAACCGGCCCTCTCGGCTGCAGCACCTACGACAACCTGGACTCTGTCAGCTCCGTACTCCTCCAAAGCCCAGAGAGCAAACTCCACCTGCAAGGTAGGCGGGAGTCCATCTAGACATCTTACTTCTTCTAATGGGTTTTATCGCTTGGGTCTGAGTTGCTAGTTTTTTTTAAAAAACTCTTTTTATACACATTGATTATTTTATCAGAAACACCTACTTTATAGGTTCACATTCTTAAAAAAAAGATGGTTCTTCAAAGGGTTCTTTAGTAAAGACAGTGGTTTTATACAGAACCATGAACACACAAAGAACCATTTAGGTTGATGGAGAATGTTTTGTAGATGGTTCTATATAAAAAGTTTTTGAAAACTGTTCTACAAAGCACCAAGAAGGTTATGATGTCAAGCTTGTATACAATGGTAAAACTCTTTTGGGTGCTATGTAGAACCATTGCCTTTACAAAAGAACCCTTGAAGAAACATCTTTTTAAAGAGTGCACTATATAGGCTTTCAAATACTACATACAGTCCATCTGTTGTTGTAAAATTGATCAGACCCCGTTGACCCCATTTCATCAGTGGAAAGGGGTCACAAAAGGTCCACCACTGATCAGATATTATTTGGGTTGTAGATCATTCTCTTGTGTTTTGTCGTGAGAAACTGACCATTGATTAAGGACTAAAAGAAAGCTAACACCAAACTAGAAACCAGCAGCAAAGGCTAGACCACTACCTAAATCAGATGCTATGATGTTTCAAAATTGTTTTTCTAAAAACAGTAAAAATTTTCATGTAATTAATTGAATGTATATTTGGAATTATCTTAAAGACGTTTACATCTAAAGGCCTGCACTTATGATCTTTTTTTGTCTTTGAAGACAAATATAAAGCAGTACAGTTGATGCCTCTACATCAGTTTCCTTCTTACTTTCCAAAGAAGTAGTTTTCATTTTGAACTTGATTGACATTATAAGTTTGGACCACGATTATATATGAATATTATCACATTCACACATTTGTGAAAGGTCTTGGTTAATGTGTTTAGAGCTAGTCATTATTGTTTGTAGTCGAGTTCTATTCATTCATATTTCACATATCGTCGCTGTCCGAAGAAAAACAGGTATCTCCAAAATAGTAACTTTACAGGAGAGGGCAAAAATGTTCTTTACTTTCAATGTAAGTTAATGGAAAAATATTTTATTCTAAGCAATTTTGGAGCATTTCTATTGGTTCAATCATCATGAAATTTTCACACAATGTAAAGAACATCAGCTGAACTCAAATGATGCAGAAAAGTAATAATCACAAAAAAATGGAGATACATGTTTCTCATTGGACAGCGACGGTATGCTATGACGAGATAGATAGATAGATCAGTCAGATCAGTGATATGAAGCACCCCTCCTTTGTATCACCAAAATCTTCTTATAGCACCCCCTTGTGTTCAGCCTGGTCAATGTGAGTGCACAAGTGAGTGATTTACAAGCTAGGTCAATGAAGAGCTTCCCATTAAACCTTTATGAGTGGGAATATCCAAATTTTCAATTGATACTTTATGCTAGTTCAAAATTTGCCCTGAAATTCAAGAGCATGCAGGAGTAACATTCGGTGAAATAAGTGGCTGGGTGGGTATTTAATTGCTCTAGCCCCTCACCATGAGGCAGAGATAAGTATTTGACAGTTAGCACTGCGCTACAATAGTGAGAAAAGAGACACAGCACGGGAGGAAACCAATTTATCAGGCAAGTGTGCAGTAATTGTGCTCTTGCTAGATGTATCATCTACTCCAACGGCCGCTGTCTGTCAGATTAAAAGAGGACTAAAAAAACAGACACAACTGCAGTTTTAGTCT
Source organism: Colossoma macropomum (assembly GCF_904425465.1). Taxonomy (NCBI): domain Eukaryota; kingdom Metazoa; phylum Chordata; class Actinopteri; order Characiformes; family Serrasalmidae; genus Colossoma; species Colossoma macropomum. The sequence goes on from NW_023494794.1 coordinate 24,026,959, forward strand.
CCTCTTGTATTGCTTTCAGCTCCCGCAGAGCCGGGCATGAAAAGTCTCGGTGTTTGGGTTTGGAGAACCAACGTGAAAATCCCACTATTCAGATGCTTCCCAGAGACGTGACTTCATCCTTCTTTCCCCGAAGAGATCATTATGTCTGTATGGATTTGGGTAATTACTTTGTCTGTCAAATATACTTTCAAGTTTCTTCGCTTCATAGCTCAGTTGAGATCTTCAGGTATTTAAGATTTTATTCACACGCACACCTGCTGTATTGACATTGGTGCTTCGGAGAAGAAAATCGCTGTCTAGCCGCCGTGATAAAGCAGAGCCATCTGCGGACTTTGTTCTCCAGCTAGCTAAGGGGTTATCTAAAGAGAAATGAAGGTTGAAATTAGCATTCCGCTTCACCTGTGGAGGTGGCGCCGCTCCAGGTTACGTCAGTAAGGAGCGCACACATGGAGCAGCTGTTGTATTGAAAGATGCTAATGTCCTCCATTATGTTCTCCATGTACGTTCTTGGTGAGGACACATGTTTTGGCTATTTCTCGAAACATGCTGCACTTTTTACATTGACGAAGTACAAAAAAGGGGGGGAAGAAGAGAGGAGACAAATTCACAGGGCTGTTAGCAAGCCAACTTTATCCATCTTTTATCTGGCCCTCATCTCTTATCTTTCAGTATTCTCTCTGAAAGTTTTCCCCGAGCTATGGAACAGCTGGTGGGAAGAAGCCTTTGATGCTAACAGTCATTAGGCCTCCTTTAAAACGTTATAAACAAACTATGACAATGCATGTCATCTCACGCTAGTCAGTGGTCATATAGATTAGCCATCTGGCCTGTCTAAGACATAAAAGTGATGCAAATTGTTTATACATATGTTGCTATAATTATGAGAGCGGATCCTTTTTGTGCTCTTTGAACTTTGAAGGCCACCAGCGGAAAAGAAAGAACGAGAATGAGAATAATAAAGAGGTCACAATAAGTGTTTGGGACCTTGTTAGCATGTGGGAACTTTTAGCAAAACTTTGGACATTGACAGCTTTTTTATGCTTTGATTTGAAGAATCTAGACACTTGGATTAACCTCTGAAATGCCAAACGTTTATTCAACACTTCTATATCTGAGGAATAACTCAGCCAGTTTGCATTGTAGTCCATGTAAATGTTGTATAATAAGCATGTAATAAAATGTGTGGGATTTTAAGGGTGGGTGACATGATTATACAGTCGTATGCCAAAGTTTGGTTAAATGACCTCTACAGAAAACACAATTCTGCACATTTTAATGCACAGTTGCTCTTTTTTGCTGATTTTAAACATATTGGGGAAAAATAAAAACATGAAATGTGTCCTGTGCAGAAGTTATGGCACATTTTAGATTTTCTAATATATTATATTTAGCAAATAAATAGAAATTGTGCACTAAAATCTTGCAAAAAATAATGCCATACTCATGAGTGTTCTTTGTAGAGGGTGTGCTAACTTATTTATATTTCAAAAATCGATAAAGCATGTCACCTGACCTCCAGTATTCAGATTTTTGACTCTATTAGTGCTGCAATATCATGATAAAAGTTAACAGAGAAAACATCAGCAAATTCAAAAACAGTTCTGATTATACAGTGTTTAGTTTTATGATTTTATGAGGTTAAATTGTGACAGATTATCTTTCACATATTAATAGTGTTTACACGCTTCCGTTTCTTGGAAAAGGGCCTATTGCCTCTTACTACATGAAGTATTTTTTTAGTTTGATCTGATGAGACATTTTTACAGAGCAGTTCACTTTCGGTTTTGTGCATCATATTTCCATCAAAGTATATTCCGTCAATGTTACTGAAGAAGAACATGCGTAGTTCAGCTGAGGGAGCTCCTCCAAACCAGGCACAGATTGTATTTTATGGCTAAAGGGCAGGTTTATGGACACAGCTTGTATCTAGCACAGCATAGGGCACCATCTGTAATCCACAGCTGAAAGTAAATGGCAGGTATCCTCTTATTCTCTGAATCAGCGCCTCAGCTCAGCAGCTCCTCCTTTAGGTGAAGGGTTCCTGCACTGATGCTGCAGCAGCACTGTTTTCCACTCCATCAGTTTTCTCCCGTAGCTTGAAGTTAAATATGATTACTCAAAAGACAGACATTATTTCAATCTCACTGTTTTCGCTGTTAACTCATAAGCATTCCAATAAAAATGCTGCCACCGTTGTGGCTGACGAAGAGACTATATCAGTGAAACAATGAACTTTGGCTGAGTTTAGACTCCTTGTAGTCATTGGTATTGTACACTCTTAAAAAGATGATTCTTCAAGGGTTCTTTAGTAAAGGGAATGAGTCTTTTTAGAGCCATGAGCTCTGTATAGAACCATTTCATGCTAAAATGGTTCTTTTCATGGTGAATTTTTTCTTCAGATTGATGGAGAGTGTGTTATATATGAGTCTATATAGAACCTTTTTGAAAATGTTCAATATAGCACCAAAAAGGGTTCTGCTATTGGTACAAGAACGATTTTTCGTGCTGTATTGAACCGTTTTAGAATTATTTATATAGAAAATGATTCTATATAGCACCAACATGATTATTCTTTGCATGAACCATTACAAGAACCCTTGCTGGCGCTATGTAGAACCATATACAAGACATTCCCATCAATCTGAAGAACCATTTCACCATACAAAGAGCCTTTTAAGCATGAAGCGCTTCTACATTCTTAGAAATAAAGGTACTAAACTGTCACTGGGGTGGTAACCTCAACGGTACATCTCAGTACCTTTAGGCAGGGAACATAACTGTACCATAATCCATTGAAATGAAGTTGTATTGACTCCACACACCCCGTCTCGTCTCCAGGCTTTTTATTTTATTGTTCTGTTTTAAAACATTAGACTATGAAAAAGTACAAATATGTACTTTTAACCTGGGAAAAATTTATTTAAGGTGCACAATTGGACCTTAAAACCACTGTTGTACCTTTGAGGTACATTTACATTGTTTGTACCTTGATAAACGAAAAACATGTACCTGCACAGAACCTTCACTTCTAACAGTGTATATAGAACTCATAGTTTTAAAGCTCTTGAAGAGTGTAGCGGTTTGAATACCATAATATTTAAAATTTTTAAGGCTGCTAATGTTAACGCTGGGCTTTGGAATATTAGAAAGTAATAGAAAGTACTAAGCTCTGCGTTGTTGACAAGAGCTTATTCTTGGCAGCATTAATAAAATAAAGACGTTAAAAGAAAAAAGGGACTGCTTTCTCTAAATGAGCACATACATGTACTGTCAAAGGTACAACAGCGGTTTTAAGGTCCAATTGTGAACCTTAAATACGTCTTTCCAGGTGAAAAGTTCATATTTGTATCTTTTCATAACCAAATGTATTAAAACAGAACAATAAAATAAAAACCCGGGAGACGAGACGGGGTGTGTGGAGTCAGTACAACTTCAATAAAGGTACTGAGACCTACCTGTGAGGGTACCACCCCAGTGACAAGAGTGGTGCTGCCCCAGTGACAGTTTCACACCTTTATTTCTGAGAGTGTAGTAACAAGTAACTAGTTGGACATCAGCCCGAACTCAATCGAAACCACTCAGTTTGAGGCTCTTCTATGGCATCTCTCCAAAGAAGCCTTCTTGACACCTATTTGAATCAGTACTGTTAAGCTGGTGCATTTTGGCCACTGCAGTTGTCCATGAACCTCAAAAAAACAAAAACATAAAACAAACAAACAAAAAACCCTCAAATAGCTGGAGTGCTGTGCTTTTGCTAGCCATATTGTTCTTATCCGCATTTTAGCCTCGTTCTGACTGTAAGGGTGGGTTACTGTTAGTCAAGTAGATGTCAGGGGGTCTACTCAGTTGTCAGTTTAGCATCATTTCTGCTGACTGTATGACCCTCACTTCTTTCCCCTGATGTATTCTGGCCATGTTCATATTCACTGGTGCGCCTCTGGGGCCAAACCCAGGAATAGAGTCCTACCTCAGATAGGCTGGCGGTGCAGCGGCTCCTGACAGGTCGCTGTTTAGCGTGTAACAGGAGACATAGCTGTGGTTGTAAGTTGTAAGGAAATGCGCTCTTTGTTCGCAGGGAAAGGAAGACACAAAGGCACGAGAGAGAAATAACACGCGAGCCTGCCATTTAAAAAATAGACTACATGACATTTTGCGGCTAGTCAGCTTCACGCGTGTTTTGTTTTCGCAAGCCGGCGCATTGTGCGCGAGCCGAAATGAAGTGTCAGAGCCTCAGCGCATGTCTCATCGACACAGAACGTGATTTAATGGAGTGATCGGAGGGAAAAAAGCAAGGCTTCCGTCACCTCCCATTAGTCACCAGACTACTCCGTCTGTATTTATTAACAAATTAGGAAAGGTCACTTTGAACGGGATTACTGTTGCCATTAATAAAATTGCCTGCAAGTTCTTTCTCTTCGTTTTGCTGCACGAATGGCAGAGCGAAAAAAAGAAGAGGAGAGAATAAGAAGAGAAGGGAGTAAGAAAAGCAATCCACTCTGTAAAAATGAAGGTTCCCTAATGGTTCTCGGGTTTGATGTGTAGTTCAGCATTATTGAAAAAAAGCTGCCACAAATAGTTCTCTGAGTGAAGAAGAAGATTCTTTGGATTCCTAAAGAACTACGTTTGAAAACTTTTACACAATATGCAGCTTCTTTACCAGTTTAAGGGTTCTTCTTAGAACCTTTATATTATGTGGAGGTACTTTAAACTTTAATTAAGCTTATACTCTCTCACACAACTCAAAACTGGGTCTCTAAAGAACCATGCATTGAACATTTCTTAATGAACCCAAATATTTTGTCCCTTTTGAAAGTAAACAAACACTTTGGTTCCCTTAAGAACAATGTTTGAGAGATTTTTCAGTGTGAAAACTCATTTTCAGGTGCAAAGAACCTTCACATAATATATACTCTTACAAGTAAAGGTTCTTTGAGCATTGGCATAGAAGAACCATGTTTGCTTCTGTAAAATCTTGTAATTCTTTAGAGGACCATTTATGAAAATGTGATGTGTGAGTGCAAAGAACCTTTTAAAGATTTCAGGATATTACAAGTAATGCAAAGGTTCGGCGTTGATATAGAAGGTACATTATGCAAATGTTCTTTAACTCTTTAACAGGTTTCTCACAATCACAACTCTTTGTTTCAAACATGGTTTTTAGTCAGCCAACAGTGGTTCCTCTATGGCATCACTGAAAGAACAGTGTGGCACCTTTTTTAGGAGTGTAAAGGTTCTATATCAGATTTTTTCACAGAGCTGTAACTTTATTTGGAGTCTCTTAAAACTTTCAAAAGGTTCTTCACACTCACACACCTCATTTACATAGTGGTTCTTTAGGGAGCCAGCAGTGGTTCTTCTATGGTATCGCTTCAAGAACAGTGTGGCACCTTTTGTAAGAGTGTAAAGGTTCTATAGTAGAAACTTACCCAGAACTGTAACTTTATTTGAAGTCTCTTAAAACTTTCAGAAGGTTCTTTACACTCACAAACCTCATTTACAAAATGTTTCTTTAGGAATGCATCCGTTGGAAGGTTTTTTTTGCGGAACCAAGGCATCACTCAAAGAACGGCTTTGTTGATCCTTTTTTTAAGAGTATAAAGGTTCTGTGTCAAACTAAGGGTTCTTCCCAGAACTGTAAACTTTTTTGGAGGTTCCAAAAACTTTCAAAATGTTACAACAATGGTTCTGCAGGGAAGCATCCTTTGAAAGGTTCTTTAAAGAACCAGAAGAGTTTTTTGGTGTCACTCCAGAAGAACGCTTTTTCTAGCACCTTTATTTTTAAGAATTTCATGAAGCGGAGAAAATAGAACTCATCCGAATGGTGGTGATTTTTATTGCTCAATCTCATGAAGGAGCACTTGTGTGAATAGGAATCTCTCTGAAGAGCTAAAGGGAAGAGAAGGTAATTATTAGCTCGGCAGCCTCAGAGTGGCGTCCCATCTCAGGATAACGAGCCGGTCTGCCTGATAATTCCCCAAAAAGTATTTTCGACATGGTTAGTGGGATGATTTCGTACGGAGAGTGCGGCGTGGGCTCAGTTAGTGAGAGGAATTGGGGCGAGCTGAAAAACTCACAGGTGTGGAAAGCTTAGCTTTTATAGACTCGCCTATCAATCACAGGGAGAATCTATTGTGTAAGAGCTTTCAGCTGTCAGCAGCGTGAGTGTACAGTGGCTGCACAGTATATCACTTTTTAATGGATATTGAAACGTGTGTGCAATATGCAAACGAGCCTTCTAGACAATCTCTGATTGTGCAGTGAGCCTCGTGACATCACTAAGGTGATCGAGCCATCACCACTCTCCAAAATAAATAATAATAAACCAAAATTAACCAAAAAACTTTTAATGCAAGTTAATATAGACTTTTTTTTTTTTTCCAAGTAATTCTGGATCATTTCTATTATGAAATTTGCACACAGTAGAATGGAAAACTGCTATGATCAAATGATGTAGGAAACTAGAAATGGAGACACAGTCCTATGCAAAAGTTTTGGCAAGATAACACATCCTCTACAGGGAACCTCTGCACATTTTAATGCACTATTACTAAGTGCATTTAAATGCACTTAATAATCTGATAACTGCAGAAAATCAGATTTTGTCAGTAATTCAATCAATGCATTTACATGCACTTGAGTAATCAAATAATGTGAAACTCCAGGTCTACATGAGTCAGAAGGTAATCACATTTCTACTTTGCAACCAGCCAATAAACTCACAGAAGACGGTGTGATGTTAACATAATGTAAAACAAACAAAAAAAAAAAATCCTTTTTTTAACATTGCGCCACTTTACCTGAAAATATGAACATACATCATCGATAAGATTCCTTCATTTCGTGTTTGGTTTCAGTAGCCACATTTACATGCAGCCTGAAATCCGTTAATAATCCGACTAATAGCTCAATCGGAATAGAACACGTCCATGTAAACACCTCAATCGGAATAGTCTAGCCCGATTGAGGCCATTCGGAATACAATTTCTATCCGATTGAACGAGGTGAGTAAACCTCTAAATAATCCATTAAATAGAAGAATAATAGCCATGTAAATACCTGAATCCGATTACATCCCAATTGGAATGTGTAAGCATGTTCTACGCATGTGCGTCGCGTCATGGCGAACGTTTATACCGTTCAACATGGCGGAGCAGAAACTGGTCTGCAGAGGAGACGAAGTTCATGCTCTGATCTTTAAAAGGCGGCGGTGGGACGGACGTCCAGCTTATGAGGCTCAGAACACGACGTCTTCCTCTCGCTCCTTTATAAGCACATGTGAAGCACGTTTTCCTGAATCTGACCTCATTTTAAAGCAATTAAAACACAAGCGCGCCAACTGGAAACTCATCTCACGCGGACTGGACCTCACGTGATGATCGCTGTCATGGTAACGTTTACTCTAAACGCTACTCCACGCATGCGCGTCATTTTGCATCGGATTACTTGTAGTTCTCGTGCATTCACAGACTGAGAAGCCCCAAAGAAATCAGAATAATCCGAATTCACATGCGCTGAGAAATCTGATTACTGAGCTAAAATCCGGCTCTCTTTCTCAGATTTCTTGTTTGGATTTCTAGATCAGAGTCTGGTGTTTACGTAACCATTTGAATAAGCAGGTAACTGCAGATTGATTACGATCAGATTATTGCGTGCATGTAAACACACTCACTGTTTATTTGCTAAATTCTAAAATAAAACCCAAAACATAAAACATGGCCTGTGCAAAAATAATGCCACATTTTATCATTTAGGTGTTATTTATTTCCCAGCTGGGCAAATAAAAGAAATTGTGCACTAAAATTAGCATGGAAATGCCTCATTTTAGTTTGAACCCTAACACATTTTCACTTGGAAAATAGTAAAATAATATTACTTAATTTGACCTGGCTTTTTCAAAACTTTGCATAGAACTGTACGTGATGATGATGATGATATGTTACCTGTATGTCTATATCGTGAAGCCCAGATTATTGGACTGCTGCTATAATTCCTATAAACACGATCTTTACGTTTGCTAATGTGCTTGACATTGAATAATAATTAACTCTGTTTAAAAATAGGGTTGTTTATGGAAATATTTCTAGACAAACCCCAAAAAAACAAAAACTTGAATGATGTCTACTATTATTAAACCATAGCACAGTGAACTTACCATGGTGATTCATAGTTTGAAGTCTACGATGCATGTGCATATACTACATCATCATTTACAGGGTGCTTTCTATTGGGAGGTGGATTTTAGGGGCAGGGTGTGCGAAGTAGTGTTGCTCTGTAGTGCCACTCCCACCCCACTCCCCCAAGAAAAAAAAAAATCTATTTGTGTTGTTATTGTTGCTGCTGTTTTCGTTGTTTGCTGGTGTGAATTGTGTGTGTTCATTGTGTTGTGCTGGGCTGTTTTGGTAAATAGTGGGGTTTGTGTGTAATTCGGCTTACACAATGGCAAAGATGATTTCTAACTGATTACAGTGATTCTACAAAGGGGATGGTTATATAAAGGTGAAGCAAAAAGTAATATCAATAATCATACCAAAAATTGGCATTTAAAATTGAACAGAAAATTATTTCAATTATTACATTTACAATCAATTATCAGCTCAAGACTGGTTTATATTGTCACCTGTATACACCTGCATCCCTTTTCATGCTTAACCTTGAAAAAGCCAGGCTTATTACATACTGAAGCTTATTACTCAGTAACTACAGGGACTTCAATGCAAACTGGTTGAGCTATTCTTAGGTTATAGAAGTGTGTAATAAAACTTCTGGCCATTTAAGGGGTTAAAGTAGCACCATGGTCTGGAGATACTATATTTTGATTCAACACCTGGCTGTTTGACTTTACACTGAATAATAAGCACAGACAAATTCTGTGAGGATGAACCCAACATAGAGGACGTCAGCCTTTTTCCTTTTGGTAATATAACCCATAATGGCACTTTCATCTTGCAGTCCTTTGACGTCTTCTTGAAATGTTTTCTTTGCAAGAACTGTGAGACAAAGTGGCATGACATTCCCTCGAGATACCCAGCACAGCGTGACATTGGCATGCTGTTTCATTTCCATTCACAATAAAATCATCTTTGTCATCATGTATGTGGGACGCAGGTGGGATAATAAGCCCCTCATTACATATTTTACTGTTATTTTGCTTTATAATGATTAGGGCTGTCACGATTACATGGTTAAGCATGGTTACTTCAGTACTCTGCGTATTGTAACAGTAGCAGAACCCTTTTTGATGCTATACAGAAGCATTTTCAAAAAGGTTCTTCATTGAACTATACACAACACACTCTCCATTAATCTGGAGAACCATTCCATCACGTAAAGAACCATGTAAGTATGAAACGGTACCATTCCTTTTGCTAAGGAACACATTAAGAGCCACATTTTTAAAGAGTATACTCGTAATGTTACTGTGAGAAAGTGTCTGATACAGTGGGTGCCTCAGTGTTCAGCGGCCAGATTGCGTCTATCAGACTGCAGAAGCAGATGAAGTTCTGATTGAACTCTGGAGCAGAGCCAGTACATGTTGACCTTCAGTCCAAAATGCTGCTGCCAATTCCCCATCGCATTACTTCATCGTGACTAGTACCAGGCCTGCTGGTTAGAAAAGCTGAATACGACATGTCAGAAAAAAAAACAGCTTGGTAACACTGACACCTGCTTCAGTCTGAGATACCAATCAATGTAGCTGTATAGCACTGCATATTCACCTCAAGCCAAATAAAGTGGTTTATTTGGTCAATAGATATAATAAGCCTTCAAAAAATACTTGATTACATCTTTAAAGTTGTTATGTAGGGTATGTGATGTGGTATGTCAGTGAGGTCAGTTACATTATGCAGGGTAGTTCTATTGTTTTCAGCCTTCAGATAATCATATTTACCTGCCCTAATGCTAATACACTAAATTAAGTCTGTTGTACATAAAATTCAGTATATCCCACACATTACTCAACAATTTAAATTAAGAGAATGTTTCTGATGATTTTGTACACTCAAATGGCATTTTTGAGTTGAATTAACTTATTGCTATTTAGTTTAGTCTGTTGCTATGGCAACTTTGAAACCCCACAGTCAAAAAAGACGACATTTTTTTTTGACATTTCACAAATGTGTGAAACTGAGTGAAGCTAAGCCATGAAATACAGTTACATGTTTGTTTTGTTAACACGATCTTGTTAGATGAAACGTATATTTCTTTCCCATTGGCTCCTGGCTCCATCTATTTGCATATTGAGTTTTTCTTTCCATTTGTTTTACTCACCGTCAGTGTGCTTTCATGCCACCCAGGCTGCCTTTCCTCAGGCGGATGTGTTTTATGTATGTTTTACTCAGCTGCCTGACATTGTGTTGTTGGCAAAGAGTGAAGGTTATTGTTCTCTTTGCTGATGAGTGGGTGCTTGTTTTGGTCAGTGACAATGTTCATTGTAAAGGTTAACTCTTCTGTGTTTGTATCGCTCAGTATCACTTAATTAGAAAAAAAAAAATCTCATTTGCCTAATAAAACATACAGTTAAATTGAATTATCAAGATGTTAAGTTAAAATAATTAGAATTTATGAGTTGCACAAACACGTGTTTAAGTTAGCCTAACGCAAAAATTATAGTTATTCTAACTCAAGTTTTCATTACACATTACTTAATGTTTTTAAGGCAACTGGTTTCCTCAAATTTTTTTAGTAAATTTAACTTATCCAGGCTTACAGTGTAGGGCTGTGCTTGAAAGATTAGAATGCATCCACAATATCAAAATATTTTTATTGTTCATATTGTTGCTGTCAGATCAAAACTTTAAAATTTCATTTTGAAATGCCATTGCATTTCAATATATATATATATATATATATATATATATATAGTAATATAATATATGATATTAATATTATCAAGGTCAGAGCTGCCCATGGGAAGGTCATATGGGTCCCAAAATTGGCTTTTTCCTCTTTGGAAACCTCATACCAAATTACTAATCTTGCATTTCCAGATCCATCAAGCATCACAATACTTGGAAACATTTTCATGATTCCTAATATGTATAACAGTATTTGGTTTTTCTGAGGTTTGTGAACAAAATGTATCTAGCATCTATTTAACCCCTTAAAATCTCAGGGTTATTATATACTTATTATTCAGTAACTACAGGGGCTCCAATGCCAACTTGTTGAGCTATTTGTAGGTTATAGAAGTGTGTAATAAGACTTTGGGCCTGCCAACACGCCCTGGCCATTTCAGAGGTTAAGAAGAAACATAGGGATAAACAACTCAATTGGGAAAAATAAATCAATTAAAGGAGTTAATGATGTCTGACGTCCAATCAGCTTCTTGTTACAATGCAGTTTATTCATAGTGTTCGATTATGTCATTAAGAAGACCACATCACCATTTTGATAAGCAAGCTGTGACTCTGACTGTGCTCTAAAAGAGCTTGTCTCATCACCATTACTGCATTTACAACCCAGCAAGTGGAAAAAACAAGCAAAAGAGACCAGAATGACCAATAAAAAGATTTAAAGTCAAGTAGATGCTTTAGATGTGTCTCTAGAAAAAGGTACAAGACGAATATTTTCTAGATTGGTGGACTGGAGTTCAGAACATTCCAGTGTGTGATATTTTATAAAAACTAATAAAACTGGCAACCAAAGCAGTCAAAGCTCTTAAATAACAAACTCATATCAAGCTCAAATTAGTTTCTTATTCACCAGCTTGTCATTTGAATTTTTCTGTTCCACCTTAACTGGTGCTGCAGTTACACTGAGGCACCTTAAAAGTAGAATAAACTTCAAAAGCTGGTGAACACAAGGCGAACATCAATAAATGCATTAATTTACTTTAATAAATGATCCTTAATCAAGAAATACCTCAAACTTTTTCCTGGAGATGTTTAACTGTTACCGATCAGCTAATCAGCCATTTGAGCTGTTAAATGCATCTACAGGCTGATCTAACACTGTGTCCCAACACTTCTGTTCTTCACCGACTATACTAATGAGTGCACTTCTTTCTTTTTTTTTTTTGCATACTATTTAGTGAGCTAGTATCCAGTTTGGAACATGAAAAACACAGCGGGGATTCTCAGACATTTAGGTTATAGCTTTTTTTGTCATCACTACAACCACAAATCAAATGAAAGTCAAGTCTGTACACTTGTACATTGGTTGATGTGCTTAAAACATTAATTATTGTTTATAATTAATTATAAATGCGTTTTACTGCCTTTGCTGGATCAGTTATGGCTTTGTTATCACATTACTAACAGCCACAGCACTAATGAATGAACTTGAAGTCGCCATCCAAAATGATGGCAGCTCAATTGTGACATCGTTGGAATACTATCAATACAATTACTCTACACTGGTTGTTGGTGCTTATAGGTTCTCTAAAACTGTATCTCTTTATGACCCATGCAGTGTTCTAACTACACCTGACTACACTCAGAGAAGCATATTGTGACATAATTCATTATGACAGCAATAACATATTGTCATATTGGCCACCCCATTGCATTAGTAGGTTACATCAACAAACCAACACAATTGCAATCAATGCTGTTTTGCCCATTTTGTTCAGTCAATATTGTATCTTCCATTTCCTCCATCCCTGACCTTTGCAGGCAAAGACTAAGTTGTGCAGTGTGCTTTATAGCACTGCTGCCATTCATGCTAGCATTAGACACCCGGTGAAAACAGCATGGCTCGGAGAGAGATGGCTGTCTGAGCTGCCCTGGCCTCGCCAAGGTCAGACGGAGAGGGGATTGGAGACGTGTCAGATAGATCATTACAAACCCTGAGGTGTCAGAGCCCATCCAGCGCCAAATTCACAATATTGTGTTATCTCTGGGGAGGTTCCTGCAGGATGTCTGATCTTGGACTGGTGGGGTTCCACAGGCCAGAGAGGAACGCTTTGTAGAAGCCCAGTGCCAGGGTCATGAGCTTTGTAGATCTACAGAGAGAAATCTAGCACAGGCCATGCTAACTGTAGCACCCCGTTGCTAGGGAGACTGATTGGGTATGTGGTGTACAAGACGTTTAAACTGACAGGAAGGAAAATACATGTGTGTGGCTCACATACAGATTATGATGTTTGAAGCAGGGATTAGAGACAGTACAAGAAGAGGAAATGAATAAAAGAACAAAATCAAGTGAAAAGGTATTTTAAGACATGGTTGAGGGGTGATTATTTTGTTCCTGTTGATTTTAATAGGACCAGAGATTGTAATTGAATTTTCATTTCCTTGCTTCTTCTTCAGCATTTCAAACCTAGGACTTGACCTTGTTAAATGAACATGATAACGTACATTTAACAACATTCATAAAACAGAGCATAGAGCTAAAATTAACATGCTAGTAACACCAAATAAATCACTGCTTTATTCTTTCAATTCAAATTTAACCAAAATGAAATAACAATGTTATTAAACACTTTGCATTCCTGAATAAAGGTTTTCACTCTGGAAGTTAAAAGTGATTCTGTTTTTAATTACATTGTGCAAAAATAGTTTAGGTTAATTGTTTCAAATCCTTGTTTTTCTTTTTTTTTTTCACTGTCTTCAAATGAATGTGGAACTAGTTTCTTTGGAAATAGAAGATTTCCTAAAGGTTCTTTCAACAAGTGGTTCTTTAAAGGAGTAATCCAGCTTTTCAACCTACTCTGTTGAAATCATTGTCTATAATAGGCCTGTGCTGGTAACATAATCCTTTTCTTTAGGCAACCATGTGGAAAATAAGCACAGTAAATGCTAAAACACTGACTTTGTGTGCATAATAATAATATATTTCAGTGAACGTGGTCATATATTATCTTGTTTAACCCCTTAAAACCCCAGATTTGTTACATACTAGGGCTTATTATTTAGTAACTACAGGGGCTTCAATGCAAACTGGCTGAGCAAATCTTATGCTTTAGAAGTGTGTAATAAAACTGTGGGTCTACTGGTGGGCGCTGGTCATTTAAAGGACTAATTTGGCCAAAAAAAACGTACCTAGTAAGAAAGACTGGAATTGCAAATGTCAGAGTCTTTACCATCATGAACCATGCCTTGAAAGATTTATTAGGGACCCACAGGTGGCTCTTTTAGGGACTGGAAGGTCACCAGTTCAATTCCTCTGAACTGACAAGACATGACTGAAGTGTCAGTCTAACCCCCAACTTCTCCCTGGGCACCATGGATAGGGATGCCCACTGCTCCAGGCAAGTGTGCTCACTGCCCCCTAGTGTCTGTGGGTGTTTCACTGCACAGATGGGTTAAATGTGGAGGTCTAATTCCTCTGTGTTCAAGCATAGTTAGTCAAATGGTTCTAAATTTATGGCACATTTTGTCACTTTCATTTTTCAGACTGTGAAGTATAGTCTTGTGTCAGGCTCTTCATCATTTCGGGCTGCTTGAAGTTAAACATACAGTACTACAAGTAAATTGCTGTTTTGCATAAAAGGCTGGAAAACGTAATTGGGATCAGACCGTCTCCTGTAAATGTTCCTCAAATGTTTTATTGCACATATCCGAACTCCCCTGAAGCAAAAACAAAGGGTCCTATGCTAAACGAGCTGAAACTTTTTAATCATCGTGAGTCATTTGACCGTGGGACACTGAAATTTTAGAGGATGTTTCTTGCTGGAGATTTCGAGAGGCAGGCAAAGGCGACTCTGGCACCGATGACATAAATCAGAAAGCTAGCGCATGCCGAAGCTTTCATCCAGGCATTTTCCTCTGACATTTGAATACAAGAGTGTCTTTCCCCCCCACTTTTCAAAGAGTCGCTCTTTTTGGCGAGGCTTTGTTATCTTTATGCCTGCGAAGCGCTGATAACGGTGAGCGATAATGCAACAAAGGCCACAGCACGATATTGTATTCTCTCTGTTGGATTTGGACTAAAATGCTGAGGCAAAAATCTGACATCAAGGGAGCCCACCTATCAAAGCAGCACCCAGCCCGTTTCCCGTCGCTCCGAGCCGCAATGATGGCGGGCCGAAATTACAGGCCGTCCGAAGCGCCGCTTTGTGCTTTATTGCATAATGATGGCATGTGGAGCAGAACACGAGAGAAAGATGAATTTCTGCAGCACACATGCGACGGGGCCGAGCTCCACTGGCCTCGGATAGAGGAGCAGTGCTGGGCATTATGTGGAATAAATGAGCAGAAGCAATCTTCTCCCGGCGCTTGACTTATGTCATTCTGTAAGCATTATCCCTCTCTCAAAACCTCTCTGGAATGCTCTGTTTGTGATCCCTTCCAGGAGGCTTTGGCACTGCACTGTCTTTAACCCTTAGAAGTGCAGGGGTTTGTCATTTGCTTTTCAGTTCTATTCCATTTACCCTAGTTTTTAATGATATTATTTACACATGTTATGATATACAGTGGTAGATCATGGATGTTTAACTGAATACATGGATTGCAATAGTGTTTACATGCATTTATGGTATAATAACATTTATGATATAATAACATTCCTCTTTTCTTAATTTTTAGAAGTTGATACTCCAAAATGACCCCCAAACACGATTTTTAAAATTTCAGACCTACATTATGCAATATATATATATATATATATATATATATATATATATATTTCTTTATAATCTTTCTCATAATAAAACATTAATTATTTACTTTGTTACTTTTTCCATTCTGTACACTCTTAAAAAAACATGATTCTTCAAAAGTTCTTTAGTAAGGACATATAGAACTATAAACACTCAAAGAACCATTTGCATGCTTAAAGTGTTCTTTGCATGGTGAAATTGTTCTTTAAATTGAAGAACCAAGCGTTCTTTGCATGGTGTAGTGGAACCTATTTCCAGTATACCATGTAAAAAAAACCCCTTTAAATACAAATGGTTCAATGAGTGTAATGCTTGAAGAACCATCTTTTTTTTAAGAAGAAGAACAAACAACAAAATTTCTAACAAAATTTACAACAAAAATTCTTTTCTTCTTCCTTTCAAGATACTTTCTCTATACTCTAGAATGACTATCAAACTTCAATCATAATAAAATATCTCTCTATGAACTTTTAAACAGAAATTTGTTGTTGATTAAAACTTTAAAATCTCTACATTCAATAAAACTCCCATGCTTGTTTCGATGAAGTGTGAGTCAGGAATAATTAAGTGAAATGTAAGAAGAGACTTTTCAAGGTATTTTCTCCGTGGGGGGCTAAGCGGAGCCCCACGTTCAGCTGAAGCACTTGGCAGATAAAATGACGCTCTAAAGTAGGATTAAATACCAGTGGTGGCAGTGATGATTTGACTGATTCTGAAAGTTGATTGAAACGAGAAGCTTTAGATTCTCATCCTGTGAGGTTTCTTTGAAGATTCCCAGATGATCCCTCGATTTGAAGATTTCCATGACCGGCTGAATAGCCCCCTTAACTTTCATCTACATCAAACATTGTATGTGTACTGAGGGAGATGTTAGCATAGAGGACACAGGGACATCTGAGAGAACAATATATATTAAGACTGTTTAAGAACTAGAGCAATGAAGAGTCATTGTGAATACTGTACCCAGGGTTCAAGGAGTGTTTTAGAGCTTAACAGCATCAAGAAACAAGATCTGGATATTGTTTCAATTTTGCAGCCAAATTCAAAAACCAAGTTCAAAAGTTCTTCCTTGAACTGACATTCAATTGATGCATGCATGTCTTTATGTCTCTATCCTGCTTAAAACAGAAATAAATAACCTGCGGATATTGGTTTGCCTCAAGATGCACCCTCTGTGTCCCTGTGGGGAGCTATAAATAGCCGCACATCGAGGAGAGAGGAGGATTTAATGAAGGTGGAAATTAACAAGTTGTAGTTAAATGGAGTGGTCATTTGTCACTTAATTCATGCTATGAGTTGTCTGAGACCAACACACGTCAGTTAGACTAAAGAGAGGTTTCCAATGGTGTGAGGCCATATAATACTTTCAAAGATAGAAGTGGCCAGGGTTATTGGTAAGTACCGCAGGTCCACTTTTACTGCCCAGCTGTTTTAATCCAGGTGATAGAAATAGAATTATGAAAATTCTTATTAAATAGAACTACACCATTAATATATGGATCAGTGTGCTACACTGGTTTCCATGGTTACATTACACCTATTTCTATGGTTACATTACACCAATTTCCATGGTTACATTACACCTATTTCTATGGTTACATTACACCAATTTCCATGGTTACATTACACCTATTTCTATGGTTACATTACACCAATTTCCAATTTTACATTACACCTATTTCCATGGTTACACTACACCTGTTTCCATTATAACATTACATCTATGGCCATGGTTATACTACACCTATTTCTATGGTTACATTACATCTATTTCCATGGTTACATTATGCCTATTTCCATGGTTGCATTATACCTATTTCCATAGTTATGCTACACCTGTTTTTATGATTACATTACACCTATTTCCATGGATACATTACACCCATGTCCATGGTTATAATACATCTATTTCCATGGTTACATTACACCTATCCCTAGATTTATGCTACAAGCATTTTGGTGGTTATTCTACACCTATTTCCGTGGTAACACTACATCAATTTCTATGATTATGCTACACCAAATTACAAGGTTATGCTACAGTAATTTCCATGGTTATACTACAATGACTCCATGTTTACACTATACATATTTCCATGGTTACACTTCATTTATTTCTAGAATTATGCTTATTACGCTACTTCAATTTCCATGGTTGCACAACACCTTATTCCTTGGTTATACTACACCTATTTAAAAGAATTTTCATACTTACAATACAACAATTTCTAGGATTATGCAATGCTTAATTCCAAGATTATGCTACAGTCATTACACCTATTTCAACAATTATGCTACAACCATTTCCAGTATTATACTACACTATTTTCCATGGCTACACTACATATACATGTCACGCTGACATATTTTTCAAAACTATCAGTAATAGTTCTTAGTACTGCTTATAGTGCATTCATCACTATTCTTTCTTACGATTTCTTTCTTTCTTTCTTTCTTTCTTTCTTTGCCCAATTAAGTTCTGGCCAGTTTTACCTACAAGCTAGGTCCCTATCACACATTGCTTCCAAGCTGGCAGGGTGAAGGCTAGCCTGTGCTTCATCCAAAACCAAAGCAGCCAGTTTTTTTTCTTCAGAGTAGCTTTCAGTTCTTTTGTATGTGTGTTTGTGAATTCTGCGAATTATTTAGGTGGGCTTCAGCTTCACAGTGACTCTGCCCACTTCTGACACCAAAACTACACCCTTGGCTGTAGCATCTATAAATTAGTGGAAGAAGCCAAATCAAAGTAGTTTCCTTTATTGCAGCATTTTCTCTCTCTTTCCTCTTTCATGCACACATTCTCTCTTCCGCTTCTCGCAGGAGTCACAGGCCTATCTTGGAAGATTTATGAATATGTTAGAATTGCCTGAGCCAACAGTTTTCAAAGTGGTGGGGAGAAAATAAATTAAATAGCCCCACAGGCAATTCATCTGGTGTTTGATGGATTACACACCCATCATCATCCTCTCCCTCTCTTCCCTCGCACTCCTTCACATAACTGGGTGAGCGTTTGGTAAACAAACAAACAGAAAACGAAACAAATCAATTAAGACAGATGTGTGTGTGTGTGTGTGTGTGTGTGTGTGTGTGTGTGTGTGTGTGTGTGTGTGTGTGTGATGAAGACTGTCAGTGATGAATTCAGTGCTGACAAATGTCTGGAAACAGAGCGACAGAGGTATGAAAAATGATTTCTTTGTGTGTGACCGTTACTCCTCTGTGTAGCATGTATTTAAGATGTAAATATTATGAGTATAAGACGCATATAACGTATATATTGAAAATATACCATAACTTTTGCACAAGCCACACTTTTTTTTTTACTTACCTACTTATTTATTTACTTATTTTAATACTAGTATGTAAAATCTCAAGAAATAAACAGTAATCATGCAGAAGTGTGTTCTCTGTAGAAGATGCATTAACATTTTTTTAATAATTCATATAAGTAATTATAATATAATGGATATAGTAATGTAACATAATTGATTGTTTATTAATATAATTAATGCTATTTATTTTGTATGTAACATATAATATTATAATATTATAATTATTATAATATTATTTCTTTTTACCTGGCCATAGTGTGAAAATGTCATAATGAATGGACCAATGTAAATGCCCAAAATTACTTGAAATAAAATAATTTTACAATAACTTTTCAGAATTTTTTTCCTGTTCATTTATTTTTTATTTGTTTATTTTTTTTTCCTTCCAAAAGCAACAGTATAACATATAGCTATAATCATTGTCTCTGACAATATATATATATATAATATATATATATATATATATATATATATATATATATCAGAATAAAAATTATATATAAATATATTTTTATATATTTAAATATTTGTTTCAACATTTGCATTGTAATATATAGTGGAAATTGGAATAAAACAGTCTTTGTTCCTGACATCTCACTGCACTCCAGCTATTGCACAAAATTTTTATTCCATCAGCAGCACATCTGAAAAGTGTGAAGTGATATTGAATACAGAGGAAATGGTGCCATCTTCATAGAGGAAACACTTTCAGTTCCCAGAAGATCCTTTCAATGGGTCTTTAAAGAACCAAGCTTTTTATATATTCATTTATTTTTATTTTTTTGTAAATGAGACGTGTTAACATAGTTTGAAAAACCTCCATATCAACAAAATAGTTTATCCCCAACCCTAATTAAACACAGCTGATCCAGGTAATGAAAGGTCTTCAGGTCCTTTTCGATATTATAGCCAGGTTTGCTGGATCTGAACACTTCAGGGTGGTAGATCTCCAGGACCATGATTGGTCACCCTGATGTAATAGTTTGATGCTGGGCTTTTCGATAACACTTTGAATGACAGAACCTTGCTACATAAAAGTAACGTAAACATGTCATGGGAGATGTCATGTACTCTTATAAGTTGCCATGACAGACTACATCCTGTAATATAACAGTGTCTTGTCACTATTACTATTAATTGATATGACAGATGCCATAATGTGTGATGTAATGATGGCTATTTAGACTTTAATTAGCATAAATTAGCATAAGATGTCATGCCATCAAACATTATGGCAACTGTCATGGCAATTACCAACAATGGTAGCATGATATTGTTATATTAGAGCATATGAAATTTGATAACTGTACATATGAACTGTTTGTCCAGGCTAAGAATTATTTAGAAACCTTTGCTGTGTGTGCGTATGCGTAGTTTGTTTTCTTGGTTATGTCCATTGATACTGCTTGACATTTTTTAAAAAAGCCTGATTAATCATCAATATAATAGGCAGATAACCGGTGACAGCCTTAGTTAATCTCATGCAGACTCAATCGAGCACCTTAAAGAATATAGTTGTGCTATGAGGGATCACTCTGATTGTAAAAGTCTCACAGCTGGCCTCCATAATGCTGCATCATTTAGAAGATTGATGCAAGCCTGCTTTACTTCAATTCTCCAGAAGCCAGGCAACAGGCTAGCTGATGAAATCTCTCCTCAGTGACCTGGAGGTCAACTCTCAATTGGAGGTGGTCAATCTAGAGTGCGTTTCTATATGGACCAGCCGGCCGATAAATCAGCTTTTTCCCTCCTCCCTCTTGAGCCCTCGTCTTCAGTTTGCACACACAGATTTCCAACCATTTCAGCCCCAAAAACACATTTTCCTCCATCGATTCGGAGGTTTTCAGCTTTGAGATGGAAAGTTGTGTCCTTACGACAGCACTACATTACTGCCCCAACACATGCTGGCAGTCTATTTACGATATTACTTTTGAACGGCTCCAAAAGTGTCAGTGCATGGAGGGTGTGAGAGGAAATACTGAAGCTATATCGATCGATTCATGCTTGAAACACTGCCATATGCTGAAGAAAAATTGTTCTTAAATATGTTTGGCAACTCAGTGCTGCTGTGGCAATAAGCGGAGCAATTACACAACCTTAAGACAGGGTGCTGTTATTGGAGCTCGTAAAATGCGCCCCGGCTGACGTTTTTAAAGTGGTGTTTTCCTTGACAACATAACGGAATACCTAAGATATATTGAGAAATATCGATTGATTCACAAAATCATTTACAAGGCAATTTTATTGCTGTGTTATACCATCAGTCATGATTGCTAGAGCCATATCACCGAGGTAATAAGTTTTACTCTATGAAGCAATGCAAAACAGGAGCATTATTGTATACAGCCATCTATACGCTACTGTGCCAAAGGCAGAGACCACTTTTCACATTTAACTTCCAGTCAAAACAATGATTCAGCACTCATTTTTCAGAAGACATTTCTGAGAAGATGAAATATAAGATATAAGATGATCCACCTGTCCTAACAACCACCTGGAAGACCTGGTAGACACCAAAACTGCCCCCATCAGATAAACAGCACTTAAAGCTTTCATCTCTGAGAGAGAGGAGAAAATCAAGCTGCTTCAGATCTGAAAACATCCACAGGTGTTTCTGTCCATCCTTCCACTGTGAGAAGATGACTCAGCGCTATGGGTCTGAAAGGATGTGTAGCTGATCAAGAAGAACCTCACTGAGAAAAGGAGACACATCAAACAAAGAAGCTGAACAATGGACTGACCACCCCAGAGTCCAGACCTCAACATCACTGAATGTGTTTGATTACTTCAGAAAATGATTAGCAAACTTCTACGACTGAACTTTGGAGGTGTGTCTACAGATTTCTTTGGGAAACTGAAAGTCTCCTGAAAAGAATGGAAGCTGGAGTAAAGTATAGGTGTTCAACTGTATAATCCTCATAGAAACGCACTGACCAATAGAATGGGATGCTCTAGAGTGACCACACATGAGCCTGAGGTTGCCCAATGTGAGGCTTCAGCTAGAGGGGTATAAAGCATTGGGCTGTGGAACAGTGATACCGCAGTCTCTGGAGTGATTGTGCTCCATCCAGTACCTTTGGGATAAGTTCCAGGACTGACCATCCAACATCTGTAACTGACCTTACTAATGCTCTTGTGTCTAATGCAGTCAAATCCTCAAAGCAGTGTTCCAACTTCTAGCGTAAAGCCTTCCCAGAAGAATCGACTCCCTATTCAGCCGACAAACTCCCAATTAATAGCCTTGAAGCATTTCCATTCAGTGATGAGCTGCAAGTGGGTTATTATTTGCATGAAAAAAATTAGTTGGATTGTCATATAATTTCACATCATTTGATGCAGTTGAGCAAAAGTGCAGAAAAGTAACCACAGGGTAAGAAATCTGGGCAGAAATCACCAGCTGTATCTGCATACGTGTCCAGCCTTCAGCCTCATTGGCAACACTTCAGCACCATGGACAGCATCAGCACCACAGACAGCTCATCCTCCTCTCTCCCTCAACCTGCAATTTGGTGCACCATGCAATTTCTTCCTTACCCTTCTTAGACTGCAGTCTGCCTGATTACCAGGGCCATCACCATCTGTAATTTTCTGCCTTCATGGTAATTATCAGTCGTCTTTTTTTGGTTTGAAAGTCTGGGAAAAAAAATTGCTATCTTCACTCTGTCAGCTGGTACCTGTGCAGCATTGGCAGTTGAGGCTTTGCTAATAGCTGAGGTTGTATAACATCATCACAACACATTTGTACATTTAGCAGATGCTCTTGTCTAGAGTGACCTACAAAATATTATTGTTTACAATATTCCTTATGTATCCAAATGTTTGTGTAAGCGAACCATTACAGACTGTACCCTATTTGTTGCACAGTTTGGCTCTAACCCATTCACCAGTGGTCTGTTTCTACCCACCGAACTGCTGTTGTCCAGATATTATATGTTTGGTGGCCCAACAGCAGCAGTAACTTTGCTGGTACTGTGTCACTGCATGGTCGAGAGCAATCCACTACCCAAAAATATTTGCCCAATGCCCAATTTGCCCAATTGTGTGTCCAGTCTCTAATGTACGCCTGCAAGGTGGAGCTAAAATGGAGGAGTTTTTAATAAAGTTTGTGGGTTAATAAACCCACAAAAATCCAGAGTGCCTCTACACTCTCAGAAATAAAGGTAGTAAACTGTCACTGGGGCAGTACCCCTCGTGTCACTGGGGTGGTACCTTCAAGGGTACATCTCAGTACCTTTGGTCAGGGAACATAACTGTACCATAATCCACTGAATTTAGTTGTATTGACTCCACACACCCCGTCTCGTCTCCAGGCTTTTTATTTTATTGTTCTGTTCTAAAACATTAGTTTATGAAAAGGTATAAATATGAACTTTACGCCCGGAAAAACTTATTTACTGTACACAGTTGGACCTTAAAACCACTGTTGTACCTTTGAGGGAAAACGTACACTGTTTGTACCCTGATAAACGAAAAATATACCTGCACAGAACCTTTATTTCTAACTGTATATAGTCAGAATAAGAGTGATTCTTTCATAAATGCAGGCTATTCTTCTTCGGTAACAGAAATTTGGCTGCTTTTCTATTGTTTGTTGTTTTATTTAAAATTAACTGGCTTTTGAAGACCATTCATGAGCAGCATGTCTGTGTTTCCACTCTTTGGTGCAAGTGCTGTACACCTGCAAACAGACTGTTGCAACTCATGCATTTTTAACAACATTTGTCTCTGTTTCTGATGCAAGGTTCCACCGGGAACAGAAACTTTTGGCCACTTTTCTTCCTCATCATATATTTAGTGTGTTGTTTTTGTGAAAATGTCACTTGCATTGTTACCTGTCACAGTGGGTAGTCCTGTTTTTTTTTAAAAGTTAGAAATCAGCCTTCATTTGTTTCATTTCCCATCAGTATGCCTTTTAAAAGTAAGTCATGTTTCAGACGTCATTTCTGAGGAGATTAGATTTGTGAAAATCCACTGGAGCAAAAAAAAATAAGTCAAAGGAAATAAGTTAAAAAAAAGTATTTCCAAAACTTTAGGTGAAGAAAGAAAAATAATTAGAAATTTACAGAGAAATTGCACTCCTAACAACCACCTGCAACACCTGGTAGACCGTCAAATCTGCATATCTGTCAAAAAGCCCTAAGTGAGGAAAGGCAATAGACCAAAGAGAAGAAATCAAATGAAGAAGCAGCTGGTGTATTTTCAAACTAATAAACTGACCAACCCAGAGTCCAGACTTCAACATCACTGAATGTGTTTGGGATTACAGAAAGTGCAACCAACTTCTAAGACTGAACTTTGGAGGTGTGTCTGCAGATTCTTTGAGAAACTGAAAGTGAGACTCCTGAAAAGAATGGAAGCTGGAATAAAGGTAAAGAGTGGACAGACTAAATACTGAATGAAATTATATTACATTTAGTTGTTGAGGATTCTGTGTAATTTTCTATTAAATATACTTTCTGCATTTTTGCTGAAAAATGAATCATTTAATGACAGTTTTTACTGGAAATTCAATAAACGGAATGAGGCTTTGGAAGAAACTATTGAGACTAAAAACTCAGAGACCCATTTAAATGCTTAGAAGGTTCTTTGCATCGTTCTTCATTTTGCTGTAGAACCTATTATTTTTCTATAAAGCACCAAAATATTTCTGCTATTATTGCAACCCTTTATTTATTAAAGAATTCTTTTTGCTTGCTAAGAGTGTATATCGCATCGGTGCCTTAAGTAATAATTATTATGTGAATTTTGGGGGCACACAATGCTCAATTAATCTTTGATGAAGCGAGTGCTTGGGAAGTAGCGCATGGCACTGTAAGTCGTACCGTTGCCAAGTGTGTGTGAAAGCTGGTGCCAGGGCCGTTGTGCTGAATGTCAGGATGTATAAAAATAGCACTTTCTGTGCTAACTCATCCACGAAGGCGAAAGCACGGGCCCTGTTTTAGCATTTAGATAACTCTCAGCACTTCAGTTTAAAGGGCATGACACAAAGGGAGCGACGCTGGGCCATGACTTCTATAAGTTCTTTCCAGCTCTGCAGAACAGGAGAACGTCGCTTCACTTCACTAATGAGCTCACCTCTTTAACCCCAGAAATCAGTTACTGCCAAAGACAACAGCGTGGCTTAATGTCGTTTAATTATTTCTGGCTCAGAGCTCTTTGAAACAAGCAGAGTGATTGAGTTGAATTTGCAGATTCTAAACTTTATTTGCATAACAGATTTGTTGGTAAATGTATAAGAGTGATTATAATGTAGTTTTTACAGTCTGACAGTAATAATTGTGGAGTGATTTTAATCCACTATGAATCTGCAGTGTGTGTAGTTTTTACAGTCTGACAGTAATAATTGTGGAGTGATTTTAATCCACTATGAATCTGCAGTGTGTGTAGTTTTTACAGTCTGACAGTAATAATTGTGGAGTGATTTTAATCCAGTATGAATCTGCAGTGTGTGTAGTTTTACAGTCTGACACTAATAATTATGAAGTGATTTTTATCCAGTATGAATTTTTATACAATTCAGTGAAGCACATGCTAGTATTTTTTGATGAAGGAAGCCAACGTGAGGTGGCTTTCTGTAAAAAAAAAACATGAAATTTCATGGATATTTTTCCTGAGCCAATCAAATCCTGACAAAACACAGCACGCAAGCTCATCAGAAATATCCAATCTCACTCCAATAGTGCTGTGCTCCTCTCTCGCATTAGAGAAAAAGCTCAGCAATATGTGCAATTAGGCAAGCCTGGCCTTCAATTTATGAATTGGACCACTGGGGGCAGCGCAGTGAGATGAGTGCACTGGCACAAGACAAAATCCTATATATTACCAAATGCTCTCAGATACATTCTCCCCATTTTATATGAAAATCTGCAGTTTTACTCCATTAACCTCCCTGATTCGCTGCCATCATTCTCCAGAATTTGACGCCTGTGCTGTTGGGAGCAGTAGGAGCGAAAACATGTGAACTATGTTACGCACTTCTGGAGAAATACTTCTCGTCTGAGTGGTTGAAACTGTGATTTTTCTGGCTGTTATTACGGCAGTCATGCATAACAGCAGAGACACGGCCGTGCTCCTGATCGCTCATCATATTTTCCCTTCCCCAGAGGACGGCCCATTACACGAACTTTCCTGCTTCCACATCAATATGCAGTATTTACGAGATTTCAGAGGGAAGAAAAAATGCTCTCTACATTTTCAGGAAGTGTGAAAGAGGCTGAAGACTGTGAATGTGAAATGCTAGAGAGAGAGAGAGAGAGAGAGAGAGAGAGAGAGAGACAGAGAGAGACACAGAGAGAGACAGAGACAGAAAGACAGAGAAAGAGAGAGAGGTGAAAAAAACAGATAAAGAATAAAAGGTAAAAAACTGAGAAAATAAAGGTGGAGAAGAGCAAAAGATGCAGTTGGAGGATAGAAAGAGAGATAGAGAGAGGGGGAAGAGAGTAAGCGTTAGAAGAAGAGACATAGGGATAGAAAGGGAGAGAAACAGAAAAGGAGAAGGAAAAAGAAAGGTAAAGAGGTGAAAGAGGCATAGACAGAGATCGAAAGAAATATGGGAAAGAGAAAGAAAGAAAGAAAGAAAGAAAGAAAGAAAGAAAGAAAGAAAGAAAGAAAGAAAGGCATAGATAATGAATGCAAGACAAAAAGGACAACGACAGAAAGAAAACAGATAGATAGATAGATAGATAGATAGATAGATAGATAGATAGATAGATAGATAGATTTGTCTGTGTTTAGTGGTTTAGTGTGTTACTCTTTCCCTTTATTCCAGCTTCCATTCTTTTCAGGAGACCCACTTTCAGTTTCTCTAAGAATCTGCAGACACACCTCCAAAGTTCAGTCGCAGAAGCTGGTTGATCATTTTCTGAAGTAATCAAACACATTCAGTGGTGTCTGGACTCTGGGGTGGTCAGTCCATTGTTCAGCTTCTTTGTTTGATGTGTCCATCTCCTTTTCTCAGTGAGGTTCTTCTTGACAGCTACACATCCTTTCAGACCCACAGCGCTGAGTCGTCTTCTCACAGTGGAAGGATGGACAGAAACACCTGTGGATGTTTTCAGATCTGAAGCAGCTTGATTTTCTCCTCTCTCTCACAGATGAAAGCTTTAAGTGCTGTTTATCTGATGGGGGTCAGTTTTGGTGTCTACCAGGTCTTCCAGGTGGTTGTTAAGAGATATGAGAAGATTATATTTTATCAAATCTCTTTAAAAATATCTCTTGAAAAGTGGCCATTTTGAGTGCAAAGCATGGTCTCTGGCTTTTTATATAGAGCTAGTTCTGTAGACATACTGTGGTGTAAGAGTCTTCTAAAACAATAACTCTGTTACATTTACTGACTTACAGAGAACTCAGAAGTGTATGTGTGCGTGTCTGTGTGGGTGTGTGTGTGTGTGTATGTGTGTGCGCGTGTGTGTGTGTGTGCGCAGTAAGACCCACTTCAAACACACACACACACACACACACACACACACACACACACACACACATGCACACCTCTCTGCTTCTGGCAAAGAAATAAATAAACAAACACAAATAAGCATATCATCAGGCTTAATGTTAGCCACCCGCTATGCCGGCTCGTGGAATCAACAAATCCACAAATTACAGGGGTCCGTTATGGAGGAATTGGCATTTTCATTCACCTCGAGAGACACCGAATAAACAGAGGAGGTCAGCAGTGGGGTTGTAAAAGCTTTTTTTTATTTTCATTTATTTATTTATTTATTTATTTTTCTCACTCAGACCTCCTGTTGGTTTTAATTGGATGCAATTACTGCCCAGTCATGCTGATGACCATTGTTCTTAACAGCAATATTGGCCTATTTAGAGCATTTACAGTTTAGGTGTTCATCATCAAACGCCAACCTCATTCATTTATTTATTTTATAGATTGTCGGTTTATTAATAAATTATGCTCAGAGATGAAATGGATGAAATGTCACATTTAGCTTGTTCTGAGACAGACAATCCACCCATGACTACCTCCTCATCTAATTATATCATGGCAACTGTTGCTAAGTTGGACAAGCTTTACATAAATCTCATCCAAAGTAATGATAAACTATCACACAAGTTGAAATACCCAATTTTATGCATACAATTTACGATAGAGCGGGTTATAAATATATATATATATATATATATATATATATATATATATATATATATATATATATATATATATATACACACACACATACTTTCTATAGGGGTTCTTTAAAAATACACGTGATCTTACTGTCTAAAAGTACTCTCTAAATATGTCTACAGTCCATTGCCAACAGTGTAGAGATGATAAATGATGATAAGTGTGCGTCATTATGGGCGATTCTTTACTGTCCTAGCTGTGTGTACACTTTTATAGATCATAAGCATTCCTCTCCCTCTCTTTCTCTCTTTCACTGAAACAAATATTTACTCCTCTTGGTCTCTTTTGTTCACTCTCTCCATCCCCGACTCACACACTCACGCACTCACGCACACAGGCAGGGATATTATGTCTGCCCTGGTAAATAAGCCGAAACAGATCAGGACAGAATACATCAATCATGGCTCCGTTTTATCCCATTATGTAAAGCCCTCCCACTCGTGGGGGACGGTTCAAAGTCAAATGGACCTGGGGCAAAACTTCTAATATGAGCTTTGTGCTCTCCAACAGCCTGACGGCTGGACAGCTACACACAGCGAATATCATACGGCATTTTGACCTAATTTATGGCAGCTCAGTGCTGCTTCATTCCTTTCATTTCCCAGCTGTGTTTTTAGCCAAGCATGTGACCTGTGAGCCTTATATATAACAGCTTTGCTAAATAGCTACTATGTTTCAGCTTTTATGTATACGCCATTCATATAGAATGTCAACATATTGATTATTAACCATTGGCCGATTAGCTAATGTATTTTATTTCATTTATTTTACGTATTTTGGACTGCAAAGTGCATTTAAAAAAGATCTGACATTCAGATTATTTAGTCATAGCCAACAGCTTTTTAAATTAGCAAATTTGGCATTTTGAACATAGAAACATTCAATATTCAGATATTTTAGACTTATGCAACAGATTTGCTAATTAGCTAAGGTATTTGAGCTATTTAGTGTATTTACTTTATAAACTGAACGTAAAAAGATTTAAAATTTAGATTTTTTTGCTAGCTGATGCATTTCAGTTAGTTTGTGTGTCTATTATACTATAAAGTGAATATTTAGCATTCAGATTTTCAACCATATGCAATAGCTTTGCTAATTAGCCACTGCATTTCAGCCATTTTGTGTATATTGTACATTGTAAATATATAAAAATCCATGTTTGTTTTCAGCTGTTTGCTAATTAGCAAATGTATTTCTGTATTTTTTTATACGTATACGGTATATTTTTAACCATTTTTTTTTCAATATTCATATTGTTTGGCTATGTATACCAATTTTGCTAATTGGCTAATGTACATTGGCTAATTTGTATAGACTCAACATTGTGGATATAATAAAATCAACATTTTTCAACCATATTTTTAGCCATGTGCGACAGCTTTGCTAAGTCACTAATGTATTTTAGTTATTTCTCCATGTGCTGTAAGTGAATGTAAAAACCAAATTTTCAGCCATTTTCTATTTAGCTAATATACTTCAGCTATTCTGCATCCCATTCATACAAATTGCAACATCTGAAGCCAGTAAAGTGACCCTTTATATACATTTCAAGCCTGAAATTTGAGAGAGTATCCACTAAAAAGAGGGAAAAAAATGCACAACATAAACTTTGACCTAGAGACTAAGAGACAGAATGAAGACCAGGTCAAAAATACCCTTACTGTGAAGGGTTATACTATGGACAGTATGTAAAAGGTATATACTGTGTACAGTACATCATAACCATGACTGTCATTTTTTTTAGCCATATCTAACAGCTTTGCTCATTATCTAATTTGAGTTACTTTGTGTTTACATTGGACACTGTGAAAATAAGAAGATCCAATATTCAGCTTTCTCAGCCATCTGTAATAAATGATCTGGAGTTCTTATTTGCACGGTCCACTGGGCTATATGGATATGTACAAAGAAGAAGATGGATTGGTACAGTAAACACTTCAGTATTCAGTATAGATTGTGTGCAAGAAGCATTTTAGATACAGCAGCAGAGTACAGTAATAAACTGGAGCAGTTTCACAGGCACAAGCCTTCAAACAGAAAATATAATGTATAGTGTACAGTAATGGACACCGAGATATAGTGCAATATATTGTAAGAGAAAACAAGCACTATATTTGATATAGCAGCCCATAAAATGGAGGGGAAAAAGCTAAAAGTGAATCTGAGCCACATAAGTGTGATTTTTATTTTTTTTATATTTCCACTTCTTTAGGCCTTATATGGTCAAAAATATGTGGAGACCCTTGAGGTGTTTCAGCCACACTCATTGTTATCAGGTATATAAAATCAAGCACACAGCCATTCAGTCTCCAAAGACAAACACTGGCAGTAGAATAGGTTGGACTGAAGAGCTCAGTGACTTCAAGTCCATTTATGAGATTTCTGCCCTGCTTGATCTGCCATGGTCAACTCTATTATTATGAAAAGGAAGTGTCTGGGAGCAACAGCTCAGCCACAAAGATTAAGAGAGCCTTATTAGTCCCACAATGGGGAAATTTCACTAGGGGGCAGTGAGCACACTTGCCCGAAGCGGTGGGCAGCCCTATCCACGGCGCCCGGGGAGCAGTTGGAGGTTAGGTGCCTTGCTCAAGGGCACTTCAGTCACATACTGTTGGCTCAGGGGATCAAGCCAGCAACCTTCCAGTCACAAGGCCGATTCCCTAACCACCAGCCCATGACTGCCCCCACGAAAGCAGTAGACCATGCAAATCCACGGAGTGCGGCTGCCAAGTGCTGAAACAAGTAGCACATAACAGTTGCCTATCCTTTGTTGCATCACTCACTACAGAGCTTCAAACTGCCTCTGGAAGTAACATCTGCACAAGAACTGTGTGTCAGAGGCTTCATGAAATCAGTATGTACAATGCCAAGCACCACTGGACACTGTAGCAGTTGAAACATGTTCACTTGAATTAAGAATCACACTTCAGTCAGTTAGACAAATCTGGGTTTTTGTGAATGCCAGGAGAACACTACCTCCTGGAATGCACAGTGCCAGCAGTGAAGTTTGGTGGAGGAGGGATAATGGGCTGGGGCTGTTTTTCCAGGTTTGGGCCTCTTAGTTTCAGTGAAGAGCAAAATTAATGCTTCAACATGCAAAGACATTCTAGACAATTTTATTGTTCCAACTTTGTGGCAGCAGTTTGTGGAAGACCCTTTCCTGTTTCAGGGAAAGTGATCTCCATAAAGGTTTGACCAGTTTGGTGTGAAGGAACTCCCATGGCCTGCACAGAGCCCTGACCTCAACCCCACTAAACACCTTTGGGATCCGTTAGAATGTTAATTGAGAGCCGAGCTTTCTCATTCAACACTATTGCCTGACCTTGTGGAAAGTTTCCCAGAAGAGTGGAGGCTGTTATACCTGCAAATGGAGGGGCAACTGCATATTCATGCTCATGATTTTGGAATGGGATAAGTTCAAATAGATGTGATAATTAGGTGTCCACATACATTTGGCCATACAGTACATATCATAAGTAACATTATGTATTCTATTACATAACTACAGCTTTTCTCCACATGCTGAGTGCAGTTAAATTGCCATTGTCTATTCTCTCCAAAACTTTCCACAGGGCACTACCTGATAGTAAGTCAATGATCTCCTCTGGTGTCTTCAATGGCTTCAGTAGATTGTGTGTGTGTGTATTTTCGGCAGGTCTCCAGGTGATTTTCCCTGAATACCTGCAGGAGAAGTTTGTGCAGTCCGCTCTGAGCTACATCATGTGTAATGGCGAGGGTGAATATGTCTGCCGCAACAACCAGTGCATTTGCCGCTGCTCTGAAGAGTTTCCACAATGCAACTGTCCCACCACTGACCTACAGATCATGGAGAACACGCTCCGAGGCATGGCTGAGTCCTGGGCAGCTTCATACAAGGACTTTGAGAACTCAGGTAAGCTGAAACTTTGGTATTTAACTTAAAGACATTGGTCACTTTATTATAAACACCTGTCTTCTATGCCCACTCTCTGGCCACTTTAATAGAAAAACAACATCCATCCATCCATCCATCCATCTAAACCACTTATCCTTCTGGGTCACGGTGGGGTGCTGGAGCCTATCCCAGCTGTCATTGGGTGGAAGGCAGGATACACCCTGGACAGGTAGAAACAACAACAGGTTGGCGAAAATTAAAGAAAAAAAGTTTTAGTAAGATGCTGTTGGGCAAAGACAAGCCACCAGAGTAAATATGCCTTGGAGTCTCTGGAACTGTACTGCAGGGATGGAAGACCATTTATCTAAAAGATATTCCCTCGATAGGTATTTTGATCATGGTAGTGAGGACTGCCGTCAATCCAAAAATCTCCCATAGGTGTTCAGTTGAGTTGAGACCTAGTGACTGCAAGGCCATAGCATATGATTTACATCCTTTTCATACTAATTCAGTGACCACTCTTGCCCTGCAGATGAGGGTAGTGTCATCCTGGAAGAGACCTAAGAGAGAAATGTTTCATTGTAAGACAAAAGTGATTGGTCAGAATGACTTTGTATTGATTTGCAGTGACTCTTTCCTCTGAGAGGATAAGTGGACCCAGACCAAGCCAGTAGAATGCAAGAGCATTACAGGGCCACTGGACCTTTACCCTGAAGGGGTCAAGCGTTCAGGCTTGTACCGTTCTCTTGGTGTGCACTGCAGATGAACTTTCCCACTGTAGAGAACATGGTGAAAGGTTACACATCTGACTATTTCAGTACTTTCAGTGCTGATAGTTTAGGACCACTGAACTCTCAAATGTAAAGCTCCTGCCATTTGTGGCCCAATAAGAAACCTCTTTTGAAGGTCAATGAGTGAGTGGTGTACAGCACACCACCACTGGACTCAGGAACAGTGGAAACATATTCTCTGGCAGTCTGATGGATGAGTCTGGGTTTGGTGAATGTCAGGAGAACATTACCAGCCTGATAATGCTATGGGGTTGCTTTTCAGGGGTTGGCCTAGAACCCTTAGTTCTAGTAAAGAGAAATGTTAATGCTTCAGCAAACCAAGACATTGTGGACAATTGTATGCTTCCAACTTTGTGGGAACAGTTTGGGGAAGAACCTTTTCTATTCCAGAATAGAAAGAACTTGACTGACCTGCACAGAGCCCTGACCTTAACCCTACCAAACACCTTTGGGATGAACTATGGAGATTGTGAGCCAGGCCCTCTCATCCAACATCAGTGTCTGACCTCACAAATGCTCTTTTGGATGAGTGGGCAAAAATTCCGACAACCACACTCCAAAATCTTGTAGAAAGCTTCCCTGAAGAGTGGAAGCTGTTATAGCTGCAAAGGTGGACCAAGTCCATATTAATGCCTATGGATTTAGGATGGGATGTCATAAACCACCTTCTGTGGGTGTAATGTGTAGTTGTCCCAATACCTTTGTCCATATCATGTATATAGCATGGTAGGGTGTTAATCGCTCAGATGTATCACCTGCTGGAAGCATCTACACTTGTCATTTTTCTCCCCTCATTTTTTCAGCTTTGGCCTATAGGTCTACTTTATAGATGTAAAATTAGAATATTCCAGCCAAGAATATCCAGTCAAGAGCAGCTCTGTGATCAGACCCTGACCACTGATGAAGAGTTAAAGTCTCTAACTCAGGGGTCACTAATCCTCCTCCTACTACTTTCCAGCGTTTTCACTCCCACCTGTTTCTAACAAGCTCTTACCTAACAATAGTGCATCTGATCCAGCCAATCAAGCTCTTCTACAGAAGTTAATTAGCTGCAGCAGGTGTGGCAGATTGTGATTCAAGCTACAGTCCAGGACCAGGTTTAGTGTCCACTGCTCTAATTGTAGACCAGCAAAGTGGATCTCCAAGGCTGAAGTTTCCAATAATGTGGCTGGTCAGCATTGCGCTCCCTTTCTGGGCAAGAATGATTGTGAACTATGTTGATTTGGCATGAATCACCATGCCTCAGTAATCAGTGGAATCGATGTGGAGCTAATGTGGTAGACTGAGTTAAAATTGCACACGGGCTAGGATGTAATTACAGTCCATTTTTTGGTGTATCGGCCAAATGTCCCCATCTTAAATAATCTTCAGCCCGGTAGTTTATATGTCTACTTAGCACATGGCGTAAGTGGACTTCCTGCTGATATTTTCAGCACCCCTCAATAAAACATATTTTGCTGCACAGTCTAAATATAATGGCTTTCTCTTGAAAAAAAGAGAAAGACGTTGTTTATGGCATCCCATGGGGTTCGCACAAGTGCTAAATTGGTGACACTTTCAGGTGTTCTCAGCAGCAGATCATTATTTTCTGGAATCATCATTTTCTTTTATCCTTCATTTTTGCAAGAGAAAAACAGGTATTCTTCTGCAAAAACTTCATAAAATTGCACAGAGGCCAGAAGAGCTATATGAATAAACAGGGTCAATCTAGTTTTGCAGTTACACCCCTGATCATGGCTGTACTATACTATATATATATATATATATATATATATATATATATATATATATATATATATATATATATATATAGTATAGTACATCATTAATTACTATATTGTAATTATAGAAGAAGCTAGGTAGAACCATTTTCAAAAAGGACCATCTAAAGCACATGTTACATCAACCATTTCACCATTCAAAGAACCATGTAAGCATGAAATGGTACTGTATAGAATTCATGGCTCTAAATAGTACCATTGTCTTTACTAAGGAACCTCTGAAGAAACATTTTTTAAAGTATGTATGTAAATGAGCTCTGTTCTGATTGGCCAAAATTGGTTGATTTAGGCTGAATTTTCACTTAGAAAATTAACAAAATGTGTAATTTGACTGGGGGTGTTTAAACTTTGGTATACAACTGTGTCAGACACAGTAATGAATACAGCTTGTTTTAATTCCAAATATATATATATATATATGAATAACCTCGAATTATCATTAGGTTACAATGATGCTAATAAGTACTTGAACTATGAACAAGATTAGCATTTCCGACTAAGCTAATCTTTTAAAGAAAATGTAAGATGAGGCAAATTTAAGATATTCTGTGGACGGGGGGGTGCAGTTACTGTAATGCAATCAGCATTATACACAGTGGCCATCCCCCCACCTCCTGTCCACTAATTGACCACGGCGATGTTTGAAGTCGTCTGCATTGATTTATTTTGAATCAAAGAGCCGACCTGCATTGGTGCATTCAATACTGCGGCGATGATGAAGACAAATCAGCTCCTGTGGTCTCTCTTGGCAGCCATGAGCCACATAGGCTGGAGCTGCACAAAGTGAAAGAAAAGAGGTCGACGTAAGCAGGCTTTTTATTCTTCTTTCCCTCTGTGTTAAACTTCTGCTGATCTCTTCTTAAATGCAAAAGGCAGTTTTTTTTTCTTTCCCCAGAAGCTTATAGGCTATTTATATGTGGCACAATGATGGAGGAGTACACTCTTAAAAAAGAGAGGAGCTCTAAATTTAATTAATCAGTTGAGTCTGTTGTCATTTTACACAAGTCACCTTCCTTTTGGAGCATCGCTGCATAAAGCTTGCATGTTAACGTCTTTCAGCCAATCTGCAATAAAGTGGCCATGAATTATTCACAGGCTGCGATGCCTTCTGTCGGAGAAGAGAGGCTTCTCGCAGTTAATCGCAACAGTCAATTTTAGCCCTCTGCTTGGATCCACAAAGCAAGGAATGATCAAAAACTCACAGAGAGTAAAAGAAAAACACCCTCTCTTCATGTATGTCGACTGCAAATCAAGACATGGTCTTGTTCTGTGCGTGTCATACTCATTTCTACTAAACTATTCAGGCCAATGTTAAATTGTCTCTAATAACTATGTAATTACTTATTAACAACATATTAACAACAACTTGTAACTCTAGGTGAAGTATTCACTGTTACAGATGGGTTAGAGCAGTACAGCTTATGTAAATAAAGGCTCAAAGAATGACCATCCCTCCTAATTACAATTGGTTTGGCCAGACCTACTGCTAACAGGTGTATGAACTCAAGCACATGGCAGTGCAAATCTACCAGGGGTCAAATAGACCAGGGGTCGGCAACCCAAATGTTAGGAAGAGCCATTCTGTCCCTTTCCACAAAAATCAAACCACCTTGAGAACCACACCATTTTGTATCCATTATTGCAGTAATATTTTACCATCTTGGCTGTACATATGTCTCAGTATGTGTTAATGTACCTATGTAGGCTAAAAATACAATACGAATGAAAATGGAGACTTGGCTCTGTTATAAGCTTAAGCTCAGCTTTAGTCACTTTTCTCGCATCTCTGGCAGGAAACCTTTCCTCAAAACTAGAATACTTTTTGTAAAATGTATCTCCATGTACAATTTTTTATGAGGCTGAAGTCAGCTTGTTATTCGCCAGCTTCTTCTTTGAATTTTCCTGTTCCACCTTAAATAGAAAGCAGGCACCACTTAAGGTGGAACAGGAAAATTCAAACAAGAAGCTGACTTTAGCTTTGTGATTTGTTAATGGTATAGTTAGTATAATAGAACCATTGCCTTTACTAAAGAAATCTCTGAAGAAGCATAAATGAGCTTCGTTCTGATTGGCAGTGGCATTGTGCTTCAAATGAATGGACTTTAAAATGAGTGTGTGGGTTTAAACTAATTCAGACTGAACACTTAACTAGCTGTAGTAGTACGCTTGTGTTGTGACATGGTAACCGATATACTTTACTTTTAATGTAAGTCAAAGGAACCAAACATTTTTTCAAGTAATTCTGGGTCTTTTCTTTTGGTCCATTCATCTAGAAATATACACACAATGTAAAAGACAGTAAGTATTTTCAAATTATATCAAAACCTGAAAAAATGCCCAAAATAAAGAGACAAGGTTTTGGTCCGACAGTAGCGATATCAAAATAATAATATCAGCAATAAGAAAAACAGTTTCTTTAATTCTAAGGGAGAGGGAGAGGTTGTAAAATTGTAGTGTAAAATGTATTGTGACTGTATAAAGAATATGGGTAGTACCTAAAGTATTAATACACAACTGTTTTATGGTAACAAAACCTTTTTAGGTTAATTGAAAAGGTGAGATGATTCATATGGTAAAGGCAGACAAAGCGTCCTCAAACTTTTGAAAAAAAAATATAATATGATAATTAAACAAAGAAGCTGTGGATAAATGGACTGGCTGCTCCAGAGTCCAAACCTCAACATCACTGAATGTGTTTGAATTACTCCAGAAAATGTTTAACCAACTTCTAAGACTGAACTTAGGGCGGCACGGTGGCGCAGTGGGTAGCGCTGTGGCCTCACAACAAGAATGGCCTGGGTTTGATTCCCGGCCGGGCGACCAGGGTCCTTTCTGTGTGGAGTTTGCCTGTTCTCCCCGTGTCTGCGTGGGTTTACTCCGGTTTCCTCCCACAGTCCAAAAAAAAACATGCAGTCAGGCTGATTGGACACGCTAAATTGCCCCTAGGTGTGAGTGAGTGTATGTCTGTCTGTCTGCCCTGCGATGGACTGGCGACCTGTCCAGGGTGTATCCTGCCTTCCGCCCAATGACAGCTGGGATAGGCTCCAGCACCTCACCGCGACCCAGAAGGATAAGCGGTTTAGAAGATGTATGTATGTAGTAGGACTGAACTTTGGAGGTGTGTCTGCAGATTTCTTTGAGGAACTGAAAGTGAGTCTCCTGAAAAGAATGGAAGCTGTGATAGAGGTGTGGATACACTGAATACTGAAAAATGTAATGTCATACAGTCATGTGCAGAAGTGTGTGTGCTGTGGTTGAACTCTGTGCTGTGTTGATTTTCTAATTGGAATTAAGTTGACACATCTTCCACACACATGCTTATGTTAATCAATAATTTCTGGTTATTTGCTGAATTTAACATATTTGTTAAAGCATAAAATGTGCTCTCTATATTTATATTTATATTTTATATTTTATGCTTCTAACATGTTAAACTGTGCAAAAAAAAATATAAAAATGTGACTAAATCGAGAAAAAAGGGATATTTGTGTTTTCTGTAGAAGATGTGTTTATTGTTTAAGAAGTTAAGAAAGCATATGACTTGAGGAGGGGTGTTCACACTTTTGCCTATGACTGCACTTAGTTGTTCAGTTCTGTAAAATATGTTTTCTGCATTTTGGTGGAGAAAAAAAAATAATAACCTACTTCAAGGCAGTTTTGACTGAAAAAAAGGAAATAAATGGTGGTATCTGTCTTTTGCACCGTATTGTATAAGAGGCTGGTTAAGCAGAATGGTCAGTAATCCATTCGGGATGACCCTAATCAACAAAGAGACTGACACAAAGAAGGAGACAGTTTTCCATGCTCCAAGTGAAGAAAAAAATATACCAAAATAGGTTCCTCCCCGAGGTGATCGCTCAATATCCACCTGGCGGCCCTCCTAGCTTATGTATTATTAACAAGTAATAAAAGGTCCAAATAAAACCACACTCTCCGATATAGTTATATTGAATAGAGGACACCCAAATTGAGTTTGAAGGCCTCAAGGTCGCGGCAATATTTCTGGAGACGGGCCTGGCAATAAATGAACCGTCGTCCGGGGTGTGTGATAAACACGAGACTGCTGGGAACGGATGGAGGAGGAAAAATAAACGTAAAAAAAAACAGCAAAAGGAGCCAACTGGCCCTCCGAGACTCGTTATTACTCCATTCGGGAACGCAGTAATTGTTTGAAATTGATGACTGATGGCTGATCGGCTGTAAGTGCACACTCAAAATGTCTCTTCTTACCGGAACAAATAAGTGACCATGAGTGTTGTTGAAAAATAAGTGCTATACTTATGGATAGGATCACATTTAAAGGGTATGATGTTTATAGTCAATACCTTTAGTGGGAAGAGACGGTAAATACTAATATCGAATAGTTCTCTCTGTTGGAAAACCTGTTTTTTTTTTAAGAACGTTTTTAAAAAATGGTTCTATTTTTTGCCCTTTATACAAGAAATATTCAATCAGATGTTTACATGACAAAACAATGGAACATTCTTGAATACTTTATTTCAAAAGAAAGGATGAAAGCCACACTGGCTATTTCATAACAGAAATATTTTCCTGTAGGTCAGAGGTCAGCAACCAAATGTTAATGAAGAGCCATTTTGTCCTTTCAATAAAAATAAAAACATTTATTAAAACCTTTTTATCATCTTGGCCATAAATATGTCTCAGTATGTGCTAATGTGCTAGCAGAGGCAAAAAAGTATAATAAATAAATGAAAACGCAGACTTACTTTGCTCTGCTTTAAGCTTTAGCTCAGCTGCTTTCTCACATCTTGGGCAGGAAACTTTTCCAAAAAAAGCAGAACAATTTCTTGTAAAATGGCTCTCAACTTTGGACTTTTTACGAGGCTGAACTCAGCTTCTCGTTTGCCAGCTTTTTGTTTGAATTTTTCCGTTCCACCTTAAATGGTGCCTATGGCGCTACAATGTAACTGCTGTACCATTTAAGGTGGAATGAGAGAATTTAAACAAGAAGCTGACTTCAGGATCAGGAAACCAGCTGGAGTGACAAGACGATGTCGAGAGTGGTGCTATGGATCCTGATGACCGGGCACGCTCCCCTGCTGGGATGTGGCATGTTTAACTAGTAACCACTTAATTAGTTAATTGTTAGTGACCTGTTTCAACATTTCCAGCTAATATGGCTTATCTAGAATTCTGGTTATAGTTATTTTCACTTACCCATCAATTTATCACTGTAGACATTATTGTACCCCGATAGCTGTAAACGTGTTTTTTCCATGAATCATTTCCATCATTTATTTAGTTTGGACTCCCAAATTGTTATGTGTTTACTTCTCTAACCATTCTGGACACATCCTCGAATTTTAGCAACTATGGCAAAGATAAAGTGACGCACCTTTCTGTGGTGGCTGAAGTGATATGAACACCTATACACCGATCAGGCATAACATTATGACCACCTCCTTGTTTCTACGCTCACTGTCCATTTTATCAGCTCCACTTACTATATAGGTGCACTTTGTAGTTCTACAGTTACAGACTGTAGTCCATCTGTTTCTCTGCATACTTTGTTAGCCCCCTTTTACCCTGTTCTTCAGTGGTCAGGACCCCCATGGACCCTCACAGAGCAGGTAGTATTTGGGTGGTGGATCATTCTCAGCACTGCAGTACCACTGATGTGGTGGTGGTATGTTAGTGTGTGTTGTTGGAGTTGTTAAACACCTCAGTGTCACTGCTGGGCTGAGATTAGTACACCAAACAAAAATATCCAGCCAACATTGTCCTGTGGGCAGCGTCCTGTGACCACTGATGAAGGACTAGAGGATGACCAACACAAACTGTGCAGCAGCAGATGAGCTATCGTCTCTGACTTTACATCTACAAGGTGGACTGACAAGTTAGGAGTGTCTAATAGAGTGGACAGTGAGTGGACACAGTGTTTAAAAACTCCAGCAGCACTGCTGTCTCATCCACTCAGACCAGCACAACACACACATACCACCACCATGTCAGTGTTACTGCAGTGCTGAGAATGATCCACCACCCAAATAGTACTTGCTCTGTGAGGGTCCATGAGGGTCCTGACCACTGAAGAACAGGGTAAAAGGGGGCTAACAAAGTATGCAGAGAAACAGATGGACTACAGTCTGTAACTGTAGAACTACAAAGTGCACCTATATAGTAAGTGGAGCTGATAAAATGGACAATGAGCGTAGAAACAAGGAGGTAGTCATAATGTTATGCCTGATCGGTGTGTATATATATATATATATATATATATATATATATATATATATATATATGTATATATATATTTCGATTTAAGTCAACTGTCATGATCATCTCATGAAGGTCAAGTAGCCT
Organism: Colossoma macropomum; assembly: GCF_904425465.1. Taxonomy (NCBI): domain Eukaryota; kingdom Metazoa; phylum Chordata; class Actinopteri; order Characiformes; family Serrasalmidae; genus Colossoma; species Colossoma macropomum. The sequence continues at coordinate 24,067,741 of NW_023494794.1, forward strand.
GATGAACACTGCCCTACTGTAAAATGTTACCAAATTATCATTAGCTTTAATTAATTCATACACAAACCACTCTTCCTCCCCCACTTTGCTGGTGCAGATGACTTCTTCCATTTAATATTTAAATAGTACAGCATAACCACAGTAATAACTCTGGACGTCTAAGGTTTAAAAACTGTAACTAATTTTATGTATAAAAACAACTCGACACTACAACCACAACCAAAAGCATATTACAAGGCATAGCATACCCACAAGGCCAAACAACATGCACCAGATGTGCCTATTCATTACACTAGTTACTTCCACAACGCACACTGCCACTATCTGCATTACATATCAAGGCACATGTCAAGTCCTATAATCTATTAGCCCGTGTAATGTGGTGTCACTTCCCACGACACACGCAGCACAGTTAAAGTAGCGAGCCTGTGCATTAGCCCATCTGTCTGAGCCCATACTGACACCATTATAACAACACTGTCAATAAAGGCAGACTGCAAAATATTTATGAAGGAGGGAAGGCTCCGTCCGGCCTCACTCAGTCTGCTGCACTGTGCCGCAGGCTAGTTGCCAGAGAGGAAGCCAGAGTGGGAGTGCGTTCCTCTGACTGTTTCTCCTCCGGCTGCTTCTGCTTCGGCTCTCCGTGTGCGTGCTTACCTTGTTGCTCTCAAAAAGTAAAGCATTGCTAAACTAAAATGTGGAGAATCTGCAATTTCGAAACAACACTGCTGCCCTTTGTGTCTAAACCTACTGAAAGAATTCCAGATCGTGACAAAGTCAAGGCCAATGCTGCTTCATTCATATTTATTATGAACATTTTTTTAAGACAGCAAGCTACATTCTTCATGTTAAGGTAGCCTTGAGGTGAACACAGAGTGACTCAGTTCAGTTATACTCAGTGCTACCTTAAGAGAATAGTCCAATATTTTTCCATCAGACATTTTCTTTTTGTGAAAGGTGTGAAATAAAACAATTATTTCACAGTAACATAAAATACATAAATGCAAAAATGTCAGGATTGGGACAAAAGCTGCTTCATTCATATTTACTCTGAAGATTTTTGACACAGCAAGTTATGCTTAGGTTTAAGGTAGCCTTGAGGTAAATCTAAAGTAACTTAGTTCAGTTTTACTTAGTGCTACCTTAAAAGAACAGTCCAGTTTTTGAATTTGGGGCAAAGCGAGCTTTGTAGTTAGATGTAAAGTGGCTTAAAGTGACATAAGGTATCTTAAATTAGTTTAGCTGTCTTAAAGGTACAGTCAACTTTTATTCCTTCAAAAACAAACGTATATCAGTTTAAGGTGGTTTTAAAGTGAACCTCTGTATAGTTCAGTAATGCTACTCCTTTTGTACCTCTGCTCTTAAATATGCTCTTAAAAGTAAAGGTGCCAAAACGAGTTCTTTGGAGCAATACCATAGAAGAACGCTTAAAGGTTCCTTAAAGGGCCTATCAATGAATTATTCTTGAGAGAACCATTTTTGGAAATAAGATGTATAAGTGAAAAACCTAAACAAGGTAAAACAAAACAAAACAACAACAACAAAACAAAACATGTAATATAAAGGTTCTGTACTGGTTAAAAGCTCTTCCTAGAACCACACGTCCAAGCCAAGAACCATTTAGTCACTCCTGTTTATTTGAACATCAAATGTACACACTTCAAAAAGTGGTTCTTTACTAAAAGCAATGGTGAAATCTTATTTTGTCCACTCTTTTTTCATTCTTTTTTGAGAAAATTTTGTGAGATGATGATGATGTCAAGGCATGCACTGTTTATTATAAACATTTTTGGGAAAGCAAGCTTTGTAATTAGGTTTAAGGTGGCTTAAGGTGAACACAAAGTAACAACTCATTGCTGTCTTACAAGAAAAATCGGTAACACTTTCTATGAATGATGATGTGTTTATAGATTGTAAACATCTATAAACACATTTATAACATGTTATAATGCATTCATACAGCATTATAAACATGATTATAAACATTTTACAGCCATGTTTATTATACGTTATGAATTGTTAATATAATGCATTATAAGTAGTGTTAATAACATGTTATACTGTCAGTGCCAAAGAAGTCAGTCCCAGCTTGGAGAGCGTAAAGTAAAGACAAATACCAAGCTAACGGTGGTGAACATTACCTTTCCCACATTGGGTAAAACACTGATGGCAGCACTAGTTTAAACTCTGACATTTGAAGCCTGTAATGTGCTTTATTGTGAATGTTTTACTGTTTCAGTAAATCCTTCAGTAAATACTTCAACTTGAAGCCTCACTCTGAACACTGGAGGAGGATTTAGTACAGTACGCTTCACTTTACTTAAAGTGGACAAATGCAACTTATGAGCTTTTATCATTTGTTATGATCAGCACTTATAATGTATTATGTTAACAATTCATAGTGCATAATAAGCATGGCTATAACGTATAATACATTTTTATAAATATTTATAGCCATGTTTATAATGCCTTATGAATGCATTATGTTATGAATGTGTTTATAGATGCTTACAAAGGTGACATTCATAGAAAGTGTTACCGAAAAATCCATTGTTTTTGCTGAAAAGCATAGTTTGCCCACATTTCACAATAACAATAAAGCATGAAAAAAAAAATAATGAAAAGAGTTTGTTATGAAGCTCATGTTAGCACTACTTCATTCATGTTCATAACATTTTTGAGAAAGCAACTGCATGATAAGTAAAGTGGCTAAGTGGCTTGAGATGAACCCAGAGAGACTCATTTCAGTTTAATTCAGAGCTGCTTTAAAAATACTCAATGTTTTTTCCAATGTGTATTTACAAAGTGATATAAAGTGTAAAAATGACTTCCCGTAGGCTTCTGAAGGGGCAAAAATGGGCCTCCAGTTTCTGGTTGTAAATGTTCTTGTGCAACCATAAGCATAAAACAGTTCTGTGGCATCACATGCTTGGGTTATTATGTGAATTATGAACGAACTTTGTACGATTTTCAGTATGATGTTGTAATTTATCTGTTAGCTTGTAATTTCAGTTTCCAGTGAAAGGGACAAAACTGGAAAGGGATCGGGCCTATTTGGACTGGATTAGATCTATGGGATTGTATTAAAATAAGAATTTAAATCAAACTCAAAGTTGTCTCTCTAATTTAAGAATCCAGTGCTCATACATAGCTAAAATGGTAGTAAACACTTTATAATGATAATAATCAGAAATCCATTCATAAGTGCCTCTTAAGTGAAAAAAGACCTTCATTAGTAACGTAAAATGAAAATAAAAATAAGGTCAAAGGCTATGAGGAAATGACTCTGTCTCTACTTTTTTTCTCTTCTTTCTTTCCCTCTTCACTACCCACCCCTCCTTCCATCCCATCCTCCATGATTCTCAGATGAGTTCAAGTCGTTCCTGAAGCGGCTGCCCTCCACACATTTCTTGCCTGTGAGCAGTGTCCACCTGCTTTGGGGCAGCGACTGGGACCTGCAGGCTCGCTACCGGCTCCTCCAGAGCTCACTGGAGGCCCAGAGGCTGAAGATCCAGCGCACGGCCCGAAAACTCTTCAGCCTCAGCGTCCGCTGCCACCACAATCCCAACCATCAGATGCCTAGAGAGAGGTGGGTCTCAATGTACGAAAACATCTTATACTTATTTTTCTCTTTCCAGAAAGAATGTTGATCTGGAGTACAGTATCAGTCAAAAGTTTGGACACACCTACTCATGCAAGTACAGTTTTCCAAATAAAAAAACAAAACAATATTCAACAAGTCTTGGCACTCTCTTCAGTAGCTTCATGAGGAGCCAGCTTGGATGCTTTTTCATGGCCGGGAGTCCAAGAGAGCACAATTGGCCTTGCTCTCAGGGTGGGTAGAATGCCCCCCTCCCACTCAACATGATGCTAGCCAGTTGACAGAACAGAACTGGCGGTTGGCACTTTCCCCCAAACGTGTTCAACTGTAATGACGTTGCATGGGCAGCAGCTCGAAAAGATGCGGTGGCTGGCTTCACAGCTCTCGGAGGAAGCCTGTGCTTCTCCCTTCTAGCACTGGTGGTATTGTGTGATTGGAGGTGTCCTAACTAGTGGGTAGAATTGGATACAACTAAATTTGGAAGAAAATTAGGGAAAAATCCAATAAATAAATAAAAAGAAATATATTCTCTTCAATATTTACTGAAGCTGGACAAGCACTTTTTGATGCTGAAGGTTTGGTAGCAATTAATGATTAGTAATAGGTCAGTTTTTGGCATTTAAATATTTTGTTTTGGAAAAGAATACATACATAACTTCACCAAAAAACATTTCAAGCATTTAAGCTTTTAAATCAGTGTCTTTGGTTCTGTAGAGTCTAGTTCCAAACACAATGTCTCACACCTGCTCCAGCTAATTAATGTCTTCGGGAACTCCTTGACTGAATGAATCAGATGAATTAGTTTTGGGTAAGGATGGGGGTGGTAGGGGGCATTTTAGATGCAGGTTAGAACTAAGCTCTGCAGGAAAGCCCATCTCCACACTCTCAAAAAAAGGTCCCAAACTGTCATTGGGGCAGTACCTCTTTTGTCACTGAGGAGTACCTTTATCTTCAATATCTTTCCGTTTAAATTATATTATTTAAAGTTGTATGATTATAATCATACCCTGTGTTATCTCCTGCCTTTTTTATTTTAATAGTTAAACATTATTTATTTATTTATTTTTTTTTATATTAAACATACCCTTCCTCTGGGAAAACGTATTTGAGGTGCACTTTTGGACCTTAAAACCACTGTTACACCTTTGAGACACCTTTACATTGTTTGTACCCTGATAAACACAAATGGTACCTGCTTAGTATCCTTCTTTCTCACAGTCCACTGCTTTAGATCACAATGTATTTAAGATTGTAAAACCATTTGTCCAAACATTTGATTGGTACTGTGTGTCTGGGCAGGTATTGCCAATGCTACAGATGTTTGATTTAAAGAAAAGTCTGCACAGAATATCTACTAAAGGAATTGATGCTATAAACAGTGGGTGTCTACAACAGTTTCAGGTGGTTTAGATTTAACAAATAGCATGAAAGTGGCAAAATTAACATTTCTGAGAGGCTCTGTAACACTTTCCTCATTACAGCCATTCTTGGAAATGGCACCAGTCACATAGCAGCTAATGCTGTAAACCCCCTTAGGCATTCCACTTTAACATCTAATGAAGGCTCCACATTAACGTAGAAAAGGTTATGTTTGCAGTAGGGGGTAAGAATACTGCTGATGGGTTTTAGCCAGTGGAAGACGCTTCAGCATAGATTTGTCTATGTAATAAGCCATAGACCATACTAAATTATTGCTGTAGATGTAATGTCAGTACACATTACACATTTTTATTTTGGGTTTAATGGTGCACAGATGCTATTATAGTAGGCCATGATGCTAAAAACGTAATCAAGCATCACAAAACCATTTCACCTTGATTAAAAGACTTCGACCTCCTTAACTGTTAACAACCAAAGAAGTTGCCAGATCTGTATACTGCAGATGTGAAAAAGGTGACATCTTGGCAAACGGAAGCATCTTGGGCATGTAGGCAATGTCCAAAAGTGCTTGTTCTAACAGCTACTTTAAGTTGTACCCAGGTAGAATCTCCATAGAAAAGAACTGACCAATAAAATGGGATGTTCTGGAGCAGCTGAATATGAACTTCAGGTCATCATGCTGAATGGCAAGTGTTGTATAAATCCCCCCCAGCATTTGGCTGTGGAGCAGTGGAACTGTGTTCTTTGGAGTGATAGAGCTCAATCTAGTACCTTTGGTATGAGTTGAAGTGATCCAGAACAAAACCATCCAACATCAGTACGTGACCTCACTAACGCTTTTGTGGCTGTATGCAATGTTCTAGCTTTCACAGAAGAGTAGAGGCTGCAGGAAAGAGGGAGCAAACTCCCTATTAATACCCTTAATTAGTATGAATAATGTTATAACATTTTTACTACAATGTCATAATGGAAAATAGAGGTATATAGTGTACAATCCAGGTTTTAGATGCTTCCCTTGCTTTTTTGCATTAAATGTATATTATGAACCTGTAATCCAGTACTGGTAGTTTCAGTAGTACAACTATATATATATATATATATATATATATATATATATATATATATATTTAAACAAAAAATATGTTTGCTTCAGACTTCAACTGGTTGGGATGGAGGAGGGGGGTTGACTGGCTTTTTGCAGATAAGACTTAGCAAACCTTAATCTAAGACATAGCAAACAGTTCTTTCTGCATTATGTGGTGGCAGGCTTGACAACCAGATTAGAGAGGAACATGAATTCTCAGGGAGAAAAAAAATAAACAAATAAATACAAATAATAAAAGCATATATCGCAAAACAACAACAGAGAAAATCAAGTGCAAACTGATAGTTGCATGAAAGGTTTGTAAATGCATCAAAAAATAACCCCAGTATGTATGAAGAGAAAAATAAATAAATAAGTAAAAAAGCAAAAATATTTGTTTATTGTGGATAAAGACGAGAACGTCAGCTGTCTCTAATGTGGAAGTAGCACACCCACGCCTCAACGGTGGCTTTGACAAGGTTTGTGCTGAAGCGTTATCAAAGGCAAGCAGAGCATAGTCAGGATTCTGTGGGGCACACATCAAGGACGTTTGATGGCGATGGGTGGGGGAGGTGCGAGAGAGGGAAGGAGGTAGGGGGGGAAAAGAGAGAGAGATGAACTCAGGGTGCCAGGGGTGTAAGAAGGAGCAGAGCGATGCGGTGCTGTAATGCCAGGTAAACACAGACCTTCACTGCCGCGCTAGCCTTATCAGCTCCGTGTAGCGCGACGAAAGAAAACGTTCGCTCACATTTTCTGCCCTAATTCTTTAAACGCGCTGCTTCAAAGTAGAATACTGTTTGTTTTACTGAGGCTAGAGAGTCTATTCCTATGTATGAGAGAGGCCTATTTTCCCAGTTCAAAGTCAGAGCGGCTAGTTTAGCGCGGAAGAACTAGAGCGCCAAATTAGCATGCAATTTGAATAAACTTGAATACGGCCCGCGACGGGGTAATAACTCTCCCCGGTAAACAAGCTCTGGAGAAAGACAGAGAGCTTGAAAGTAGTCCCATGCTGTCTTGAAATAACATTCTACTTAATAGGGTCTAATAGAGACAGATTTCCAACAAACCTTTCAAAACTAATAACTGTCAACTGCAACAATATAGAAACTCATTAAAAGCAGGAAGCAAAGTTTGAGAGCAGTTTCTTTACTTGCAGACCACTGAAAGCTTCATTTGTGAAGACGTGTGCCTGTCAAATCTCTCAAGATTGACTCCAACTGTCAAGAGGCGAATGCCCCCTCACTGTTTTTTAGAAAATTAATCTTCCAAAACATTCTGTTAAATACATGAGTGCCCATGGTAATAGGATATTTGCAACATCTTTGGTTGACTAACAGCAAATAGAAACACTCAAAAAGAGGATTTGCAGTGAGTTTTTTCAAGGATCTTGAAGTGGTAACTCAAACACTGCAAACTCATAAAAATAAAGGGTCTTAAATGATTCTTTGGGGAAAACTTTTAATTGGTTACTTCATGTTGAGGTTCTTCACATGGACACTACAAAAATGGTTCTTTAATGAGCCATCCATCAAAACGTTCTTAAGGGAGTCAAAAGTTGTTCTGCCATTAATGGTAATGTTACTGAACATAATCTGTCTTTATATCTCTTGATGGCATATGGCATCTGCCCTGACATGGTTCTTCCAGGTCAGGGGTTGGCAACCCAAATATTACGTAGAGCCGTTATGTCCATTCAGCAAAAATTAAACCACCAACATTTTATGTCCATTTTACTATCTTGGCTGTAAATATGTCTCAGTTTGTGCTAATGTTCTAGTGTAGGCTAACAAATTTAATGTAAACAAAAATGCAGATTTACTAGGCTCTGCTTCAAGCTTTAGCTCAGCTATAGCTGCTTTCCTCGCATTTCTGGCAGGAAGCTTTTCCACAAAAGTTGCAAAATGTCTCTTAACGTGTGATTTCAGCCTCTTGTTTGAATTTTCTCTTTCTGACTTAAACGGTACGTAAGGCAGCAGAATGTAACTGTCGCACCATTTAAGGTAAAACAGGAGAATTCGAACAAGAAACTGGCGAACAAAAAAACTGACTTCAGCTTTGTGACTTTTTAGTGTTTGACAGTTCCTTGCTGCAGATTAAATGTATCAGGACACCAGCTGAGAGTTTTTAAGTGCCAATAAGTCCATTCATCTCCAGATTCTCAATAATCTCAATAATAGATTGTCTTCAATCTTTCTTATTGCCTTTTGGTTAGCTACTAGCTAGGTCAGATTGTTTCCATTGCTATGGTGACCAGCAGTCTGTGTGCCAACCTTCAGGGTTAAAGGGAGGATCAACAGTTCTACATTAACTCCAGCATTTAAAACCATTTATTGTTAAACTGTGTTGAACGATCAGCAGAGCTTTATTTTACTGCAAAGGAGGATTTAGTTTTTACCTAAATATCTAATTCTGCTGTGGTGCCACAACAGGCCAGTAAAAGACTCACATGCAGCTCCGGAGCTGCATGTTGCTGACCCCTGTTCTAGATAATTGCTCCTAAGAACTCTTTTTGGCACTTTGATTTTTAGATGTGAAGCACCTCATGGACCTGGCTTGTACCTTGAAAATCCTCCCCTAGGGGTGCTATTAGCCCTCAGGTAGCTTTTGGTGCCTCATAAGAGTGGTGAATCACATCATTCACACTGTGGATTTTTGTTAAGAAAGAGGGGCCAGTTTCCCAGAAGTAGATTTAGCTTAAGCCTAAAGGAATTTTCACCACTGGCACTGCAATTTAGTGCCAGGCTAGGCTTAATCCATGTCCTGGAAACCAACCCATAGAGTTTACAGAACCATATTGCTCCAAGTAAGGCTTCACGGCTGCTCAACAAGGGTATCAAAATCAGCCCTTATGGGAAAAAAACACAGCGTGGTTTATCTTTCCCCTGCTCATTAAGGGCTGTTGAGCTGCTGCTGAGAGAACAAACTGTACAGTGCTGTTGCCATCTAGGATTGGAGTTAGACACTTGCGTCCTACAGGGACAAGCAGAAGAGCTCTATAATGGTTCTAGCTGAAACTTTGGCTTTAAGGAATTGTAACAAGTATGAGAACATTCTTCAGTAGTGTTGCCATCAGCTTTTGGAGAGTTGGTCCATGCACAAAACCTACAATATTTAAATTGGCTACAATTATTGTTCCCCAGTTAAATACTCCAATATTTTTTATGGTGTTACGTTTCAAGTGTATTTTGCCAGCCAAACTTGGAATAAATATTTAGTTTTACAGTTAACACCTTGAAATCCCCCACGTGTTACATCTGAAGGCTTATTACTCAGTAACTACATGCTTATTACATCCCAAATCTTGTTTTCCAGCAATTTCATGGACTACAATGCAAAGTGACTGAGATATTCTTAGGTTATAGATGTGTATAATAGATGTTTGGACTTTCTGGCTAAGAGATTAGCAGCTGCTAATATGAACAGTGGGTAGGCTATTGCATTTCTCAATCTTGGCTCTTATAATGCATCTATGAGGAAAAAGAAACAAAAAAAGACATTAAATATATATTTAAGTGAGGTATACTTTAGGCTATAGTGACTAATCATATAGAAATAGACAGATTTACACATTTTTGCTAATGTAGCATTTTTCATGTTTTCGTTTGGCAACTTAAGCAAAAAGTTTACACTCTCAGTGCCCAGCTACACTCGCTCTGTTCTCTTTTTTATTATCGAATTCTGCTAACTCTCTGCTGCACCCTTGGCTCCACAACTCCCAATAAAACAAAGTTCAGGCGTAAAAGACACGACTTATTTAATCAGAGGTCTGAATGGGCCTGAAAGATGCTCTAATTGCATTCCCCAGGCTTGAAACAAAAGCAAATAACTACAGAAAAGCTGACCGAGGTGTCTACAGTCCTCTACAGAGCACATACTGTGTGCTAATTGCGTTAGCATATATATAGAAACACTCAGTGCAGCCTACAGAGTCAGAGTCAGTGCTCGGAGCTGAAGTAGTTGGGCTTGCTGGGCTGTCACTCAGCCTCTCCCGGGCGGCCTGCTCTTTGGCTCATAGGAAAAGAGGGACGGCTGCCCGTTAAGGGAGGAGTTTCTTGCTGACACTGAGCAGAAACAAGTGGCTCATTATTGGGAGCAAACTGCCCCCACGTTCCCCTCGGACTCCAGGAGCAGAGGTTACGCAACAACGCTTCGCTCTGCAGACGGATAAAAATAAACTCTGCCTCCAGTTTGATGATGGCCAGTTACGAGTGAAAGATGCCACTATTCCTATTCTGATATAACTATTCTGATGGCATGCTGCAATAAGGCCGATAATGCGAACCGTTCACCGCGGCAAAGCTAATTTTAGTGCTGACGTGCTGAAGAGTTGGCAGTTACCTTCCCAAGCAGCCTACCAGCTAGCTCTTTCTATTTAAGTGCCTAAACTTTTCCTTATCTTGCACCCCGCTAGTTTTAAAGTTTTTTGCTCTTGTCCGCGCCTGCCTATGCACAGACTTTCCGGCAAGAAATGGAAAGTTGTGGACAGAGAGAGAAGTCCAACTCAGCAATCCCCTGGCTTTTGTTCAATTAATGCCCTTTTGCGGACCCCGCAATTTCTCCTCCCTCAGAAAAAAGCGCGCCCAAGTCCTCCTGCCTTGCTGGATCGAAAGAGCTGATGCATAAAGTTTAACGTTTCAGCGCTTCAAGAAAATTTTGTCTTCGGGGCAAATAGCGGAATGAGCTCCTTCTCTCCGTCTACTTTCAGCGAATCTATAGTGACAACTCTGCATGGTTATAACCAACAGGACACTGGATAGCGTCAGCAGAATCGGTACGCAAAAATACCACCATGCTGGTCAAATGTTTTCAAGGCGGAAGACTGTTTTTGGAAGTCAAGAAAGCATTGCGTTCGTAGGAAATTATTCAAGAGTTGCAGCCATGAATATGAAACGAGCAGTGTTTTATAGACCTTATGCTTCTAGAATGTGCTCTCAGAAGCTGTATCAACAAGCTTGAGTCTGCAGTTCTTTTGTCAGCTTGTTTCAGTTTCAACTATGAAAATAAATAATCAGATTTCTGCATAATTCAATCACTGAGATGTAAACAAAGTCCTTTGGAGTGGTTTGATGTTCATTGAGAGACTTACAGTGGTCAGGATAGGAACTAGACTTTACAATGTCTGCAATGCAAAAATTCATTTACTATACAAAACCAGCAATGAACCTACACATCTTCTGAGATTTTAATGATAGGGAAATAGTGGTAAATCTAAAAAAAAAGCTTTGTTTCGTATTTCAAAATCATCATGAAACAATGTCGCACACATTTTCTGCAACATAGCTTTTAAAGCTATGTTGGGCGTCAGGTTCCTATCACCACCACTGTGACCAATCTACAAGTTTCACAAAAATACAACCCCCCGAATGACTTTCTTTATTTTGAGTGGTCCTTTTAGATGAAACAAACACTCATTAGACTCTCAGTAACATGTCAAAAACATGAGGGTTAATATGAGGGTTAGGATTAGGCTTTGGGTTGAGGTTAAGGTTAGGGTTAGGATTAGGGCCAGGGTTAGGGTTAGGGTGACATATTGATAATACATCCACTTAATGCAAGTAATGTATCAACAGTACATCTACACAATATTTACTTCACTGTATTCAGATGCTTCACTACTGCTACTTCACTGATATGTTGTAGATGTGTTACTGATGGTTTGTTGAGAGTTTATTAATAATCTACAAAGGACCACTGTAAATAAAGTGTTCTCAAATACTCAAATAATATATATATATATATTTTTTTTTCCTGGTGTTATGTTCCAAGTGTAGTTGGCAAGCTAAACTTGGAATCAATACTTAATATTGAGGTTAGCACCTTAAAATCACTGTCATATTACATCTGATTTATATATTACAGCTTATTACTCAGTAACTACGTGCTTATTACACCCCAAGCCTTGTTTTTCAGCAATTTCACAGACTACAATGAAAAGTGACTGAAATATTCATAGGTTGTAGAGGTGTATGATGGATGTTTGGTCCTACCAGCCAAGAGATTAACAGGTACTGATTAAGAATATTAATAATGGGTTGGCTATTGCATTCCTTAATCTTGGCTCTTATAAGGCACCTAAGAAGAAAAAACTAGATTTTTTAGATTATACATTTAGATTAAAAATGTTACTCATATATTTATGTAAAATTGGTGAAATTCCTCTCTTTCACTTACGAGCACAAATGTGATGTGGATTGAAAGTTTAGACTCTCAGCTTTCAACAGAAGTTGATGCCAAATGTTTCAATGCTTTTGTTATTTCCAGAGATTATTGAAACTTGTAAGGTTTAGCTCCTCACTTTGACCAACAGTTGCCATTTAGGGTAGTGGAATGGAATGCATCTGTGAAAGCTGGTGCGGTATTTAATCAAATCGAGCGGCGCAATTAAATGAGGAACCAAAGCGTGGTGCCCATCTCTGCTTATGAGGAGCTCCGGACCGCAGTTATTGCCCTGGCTGATGGCTTGCTGTAATTGTGGTCGTTTGTCATTAGCTGTACCTGATAAACAGTGGGTGGAATGACATACACTCGGGGGGCGAGAGAGAAAGAGAGAGAGAGAGAGAGAGAGAGAGAGAAGGCCAAAGGCAAAGAGAGAGAGATGCACAGAAATAATGGAGCTTTTGTTCAGCCTCACCATGCAGTACACCCACACAACTCTTCTCACTGAGTTAATAGTCATGCACCTCGCAGGTTCACTATGCTCAATGTACTGTACAGCTCAATTATCAGGCGGATGGATGCAAGTATGCATGGATGGATCAATGGATGGATGGATATGACCTCTGCTGCAAGTGATTCATTCTATTGTTGGGAAGAGATGGATGGACAAATTGACATCAGTGGCTACGTGTGAAGCTTATGTACTCTCTTTAGAATTTAGAATTCTGTACAAACCTAAAAAGCTTCCAGCTCTTCCATTGGTTATATAGGCTGAATGCATACATTATGAACAGCTGAAAGAAAACTTTGCCAATAGCAGAACTACAGTATATAGATGGCTGTCTAAAGAGACATATACAACAGAATCTCTATCATGTACAAAAACTATTTAACCTTTAAGCATTGAAATGGTTCTTTGAGTTCTGCATAAACTCTTAAAAAAGAAATGTTTTTGTCATGACTTTAAATAACCACTTTTGGTTCCTTGAAGAGCCTTTCAATTAAAAGCCCTGTAGAGATGTGAATGTGAAGAATCTGTTCAGAGTTTTCAGAACTGGCACTTAGCATAAAGGTTCTAGGAAGAGCGATTTAATCGGTATAGAGCCTTTATATTATGTGAAAGTTCTTTAAACCTGTATAAGATGCTTCACGCTCTCAAATTTCTTTTTCAAACGTGGTTCTTTAGGGAGGCACTGGTTCTTCTTTGGTACTGCTCAAGGAGTCCTTTGAAGTCCTTTTTTAGTGTGAATTAAACATTGTCAAAACTATTATGAAATGTCTTTTATGTACTTAATAGTTGGAACCTGTTTCAATTCAGTATAATTTAGTCAGATTGTCTTGGCACTATTTTACCCCAAATAATTGCAGAGTACTTTGAAGATTGTACTTCACATTTACCCTGATAATACTAGAACCTGTTAGACATTTCAGAGTGAGTTAGTTAAACTTGGAACTTACCATCACGATACACAAACTAATTCCCCAGCATTTACCAAGTACAACTATTTTATCAGTGTAAATGGGGGATTTTCTAAACATAGACGAGTACAATATGGTGTTCAACAAGGCTCTGTTTTAGGGCCCTTACTGTTCTCTCTTTACTTGGATGCATGGTCCATAAAACAAAATAATGCCACTAATTTTTATGCTGATGATACTCAGTTATATGTGTCAGCCCAACCAGATTCAATGACACAGCTAATTGAAGTACATGTTAAAACAGAACAGTTGTTGTTGGGTTCTAAATCCTCTCAAAATATCTGTAAGATCTGTGGGGCTGCATTTTACCATAAGCAACATAAGACACATGCTATCCCTACAAGCTGCTGAGAAATTAGTCCACGCTTTCATAGCTACTAGATAAGACTTCTGTAACATGTTACTGGCTGGTTGCCCTGCTGTTTCTCTGAATCAGCTCCAGCTGGTTCACAATGCAGCAGCCCGTGTGCTCACCAGGAAAATAAAGTCTGATTCCCATCTTATTCAGTTTATACTGGCTTCCTGTTAAGTTTTCGCATCGAGTACACGTAAAGCTCTTAAATGCAAACCTTACTGATCTGCTAAGTATTATAACCGGACCAGACACCTTCGTTCAGCTGACTTAGGCTTACTGCAAATGCAACTGCAAAAGTTCTCTTACGGCTCAGTTGGTGGAAGGTAATTTTCTAATATAGCTTCTAAACTCTGTAAAGGTGATAAGTGTTAGGTTTTTTTCTAATCCAGATATCTGTTTAGGCTCGCATATGCCTAGAATCATTGTGGCTCATTTTCCCTTGTTTGTACTGGTGCTGTTATTTTCATTTAAAGTATAGTGTTTTCATCTTTAATAATAATAAGTTCAACTTTATACAGCGCCTTTCTCAAACCCATGGTCTCTTTACAGAGGCAAGGCAAGGCAAGGCATGGCAAGAAAGAAACAAACCCTCAGTGAGGAGAAGAGTGAAAGTGCTAAGAAAAGAGTTAGGTTTAAAGGAGGAAAGTGAGGGACATGCCTTGCGGAAATGTGTTCCATAGTTTGCGGGCCATGACATCTCCAAAAGTGACCAGTCCAAATTTTGGGACAGCTAGACAACCTGTGTCAGAGGAGATAAGTGTTTGGGCAGGACAATAGGGGTGCAGAAGCTCAGCTAAACAGGCTGGTGCTAGACCATGTAGAAATTTGTAAGTTAGCAGGAGGACTTTAAACTGGATACAAAGTAGGATAGGTAACCAGTGTGACTTGAGTTGATATGAGCTGATTTTTTACAGTGAGAGAATTCTAGCAGCTGGGTTTTGTAAATACTGAAGAGGGCGGATAGTTTCGTAAGGAACACTAATGAGCAGGGAGTTGCAGTAGTCTAAGTAGGATGATATGAAAGCATGGACCAGAGTTCCAGTGTCTTTCATGGAGAGCAGGTGGTGAAGAAGAGCAGTGTTGTATGGATGGAAAAAAGCAGTTTTGACCAGAGCCCTAATATAAGTTTCAAATGAAAGGGACAGGATCAAAAAAGTAAACCTAGTTTACGGACTACATTTGAGGGTCTACCAGTCAAAATTAATATGAAGTTAGTGGAATTTGCAATTACAGATTTAGGACCAAAAAGTCAAATTTCAGTTTTATCAGTGTTAAGTTGTAGAAAGTTACTCTGCATCCATTGTCTGAAGTCTTGAATACAAGATATTAGGGCAGGGGGTGGCAGTTTGGTGGTGGTGTTGGTGCAGACCTAGATCTGTATATCATCAGCAAAACAATAAAAATGAAGACTATGATAGCAGGTCATCTGACCAAGGGGTATAATAAAGATAATGAAGAGTAGGGGGCCAAGGACTGATCCCTGGGGGACACCTTGTGTAACAGCACTGATAGCACAGTTTTGCTCACCAAGGGCAACAAAGTGAAGTCTATATGTGATATAGGATCTGAACCAGGTGAGGGCAGTGTCAGTAATTTCCCATGTTTCACCTATATTCATGTGGAAGCACTTTGAGATTTTGCAACTACATTGAAATATGCTAAAAAAAATGTGTGTATTATTACTTTGGAGATCGTATCTCACACTCATGCGGTCAATACCTAGAACTGTAAAAGAAGGCAAAACCAATGTTATTTTATCATTTCAGCTTAAATTAATTCCTGGCTGTGCTGCCATATATATGCAATGGATCCAAAGATTGTGGCGCAAGGCACTGAAGTAGCAATGATGGAAGTGACAACACAAAGCTACTAGGATATTTCCCTTTCCAATGAGGGAAGAAAAAACATAGAGAAGTCTGATTCTTTCTCCCTCATTATCATTCTTTCACTTCCCCTGCTTTCTCTCTTTCCTCTCTCCCCTCCCTCGTTTTCCGGCACTCATATGGATGGTGCTTTCGATGATGTATGTCATCAGCAGCGTGCACCAAAAAGCTGTCTGATACCCCATTACCAGCATGAGAATGTGCTGTGACTCGTGAAAACAAACAGCATTCGTTTCCAGTCATTTCCATCCCGTTCCCCGTGGCAAACTCCGCTTTCCGGCAAAAAAATAAATAACGAGAATATAAAAAGCACCAAGCTACTCAAAAAATCACATATTTAGGGGAAAAAACAGAATACAACATATTGTGGCCTTGCGTTTCAAATTGCATAAAGCCAGCTTATTGCAAATAAATATGAAAAGACAATAATAAACGCCATCAGCGATCGAACTGGCTCTCTCACATAAACATTTTAATCGGCAGCATAATCTGAAGTGCACTGGATGTAAAATTACACTTTCAGTAATGCTCTGATATTAGCATTGGGTATATAGACCGAACACATCCATTATGAACAGGTAAAAAAAGCTTAGGCTGTCAAGTGAACAGAACATCATCAAAAACAAGAACAACAGTCTGTATCCTGCTATGATTCACTCGCTGTACCTTAAGGTAATATGAGAATGACGTACATAGTACACAATATTGGAGAGGTGTTCAGTGTTCAGTATGTGAACTTTCAAAGTGAACTGGGAGCGTAAACATAAGGTCAGACTCAGTATGGTCAAGACGTTTTTCATTTCCCCCAAATTCCCCCACTGACCATATTGTTTATCCTTTTTTTATTGTTTTTCCACACTAGTACCTATACTGCAGAATAATCTCAGAAAGCTTTTCTGCTTATTTCCCTTTTCAAAAATTCTGAAATTAAAGAGGTCATCATGAAAGAAATATAAAGAAATTGAGAATATCTGTCTGGCCTCTTCGTCAGTGTGAGATGTGTGAGGTCACGGTAGCTTTTGAAATACTTACCTATAAAAAAATATGAGCCAAACGTTTTATCATTCCTTTACACATGTTCCTTACAAAGAAACCCCAACGAGTGAAGCATTTTCTGGGAAAAAAAGCCTTTGCCTGCATAATTGGTGATATTAATATTATATTAGATCACATTAAATATGTAGTGGCTGAAGAAATCCCATTTTTTTGCTCTGTTACTCACATGCTGACATCTGCAGAGTTGACTGAATCGGAATTAGAAAGTTCAGCTCGATCACAAGCTTTACAGTACATAATCACTTAAGTGCCAACGACATTCGCCTTTGATTCTTCAACAGCAGCCTTGGCACAAAAGTGTAGTTTCAGAGTGAAGGATGTTTCCACTGTCACCTTAACTGCCAGCTCCCTGGTTGATCCTTTTATTGGCGATGGCTTGAGATCCTCTTGATCTGCAGAGTGATGGGGTCATCAGTCTTCACTCTCTGGGTTCACTAGCGTGTCATCATAACCTTGAGCCTGACATGCTCACTTATATCGGAATTCAAGCGAGCTCCTTCACATCCAATGGGGAGAACTTCCAGAGCCTGTCAGAATGACAAGGGAGTGCCCTGAGGGGGGAGAAAAAAGGGATACACTATTTGCATGAGGAAATAAAGTTGGATCTCTCGTTTGACAGAATATATTATCTGTTTTACTGATTGGCCTGTAACAAACAGTAGCAGGCTGTGACGGTTGCTTAATCCTCTGTAACAGCAAGCACTGAAAGCTAAACGGCATGTTCTTAATGGACCGTTTTATCCACTTTTGTCTCTTTTTTATTCCAGATCTGTGCTGCAGTGGCTGAACCGGGTGCAATCTTTCCTCTACTGCAACGAGAATGGCTTCTGGGGCACCTTCCTGGAGAGCCAGCGGACCTGCGTGTGCCACACGGGTGTCACCTTGTGCCAGCGGCCCATCCCCTGCGTGATTGGTGGCAACAACAGCTGTGCCATGTGCAGCCTGGCCAACATCTCGCAGTGTGGCTCATGCAACAAGGGCTACAAGCTGTACCGTGGGCGCTGCGAGCCGCAGAACGTGGACTCCGAGCGCAGCGAGCAGTTCATCAGCTTTGAGACGGACCTGGACTTCCAGGACCTGGAGCTCAAGTACCTGCTGCAGAAGATGGACTCGCGCCTCTACATCCACACCACCTTCATCAGCAACGAGGTGCGTCTGGAGACTTTCTTCGACCCGCGTTGGCGCAAGCGCATGTCTCTGACGCTCAAGAGCAACAAGAACCGCATGGACTACCTGCACATGATGGTGGGACTGTCCATGAAGATATGCCAGATGAGGAACAGCAGTGTGGATCCCATGTTCTTCGTTTATGTCAATCCGTTTAGTGGTAGCCACTCGGAAGGTTGGAGCATGCCATTTGGTGAGCATGGGTACCCTCGGTGGGAAAAGGTACGGCTGCAGAATTCCCAGTGCTTCAACTGGACCTTGCTTCTGGGCAACCGTTGGAAGACCTTCTTTGAGACAGTGCATATCTACCTGCGCAGTCGAGCCAAGGTGCCTACCGTCCTGCGCAACGACACAGGCCAAGGTCCGGTGGACCTGTCCGACCCCAACAAGCGGCAGATCTATATCAAGATCTCCGACATCCAGGTGTTTGGCTACAGCCTGCGCTTCAACGCCGACTTGTTGAGGAGCGCGGTACAGCAGGTCAACCAGTCTTATACGCAAGGGACCCAGTTCTACTCTTCATCCTCCATCATGCTTCTGCTGCTGGACATTCGGGAGAGGATTAACCGCTTGGCCCCTCCAGTGGCGCCCGGGAAACCGCAGCTGGACCTGTTCTCCTGTATGCTGAAGCACCGGCTCAAGCTTAACAACAGCGAGATGATCCGTGTCAACCATGCCTTGGACATGTACAACACAGAAATCTTGAAACAGTCGGACCATCTGACTACCAAACTTTGTTGAGATTGAAAAGCTAGAGAGAGAGCAAAGCTACTACTGAATATAAACAGTTTGGAGAGAACAAAACAAAAAAAAAAAAGAAACAAATCCTTTTTATTTTCCTTTTTTCATTTGGGACCTTTTTTGTTCTGCTTTTTTGATGTACTATTAACAACTTTGTAAGTGTAATTGTTAAATAAGAAACTAAAAATACAGAGATTAAGCCTTTTAGTTCACTAAAGAAGATTAATGAAAGGAAAGAAAAAAAAAGAACATGACTGTACCATATTTGTCCGAGCATGTCTGTCACTTCCTAACGGAGCATTAAGAGAAAAGAAAAGAAAAAAAAAAAAATTAAATTCAACATCCGGTGACAAAGAGGCCTTGATATTACTCAGAGGGAACAAAGGTACATCTGAAACTGCCATTCTTTACTGGGTAACATTTTTAACAATGTAACAAAGCAGACCAGAGGTTTCATCTTTTGATTTGAAGACTTGTAAAGCAACACGTCATAACACATAGAGAATGCGTCTCACTAGACTATAGGTCTATATAATTTAAGGACGCAAAAAGGAATCGTTAGCTGTATAGTGTTCTTTCATACCCTGGAACATCCCTCTGAGTGTAACTGGCTGTGATTTTGAGAACAGGCATGTTACAAGGCACCCAGCCAGTCAGTCATTTTGCTCTAAAACACAGTCAGCTGTTTATAGCTCTAGTTTTGTTGATGCTAACGCTTATCGCCATATGCTAGTCGGATGTGTCATTTGAGCGTGAGTGACTTAAGCTGAGTCTTGTTTGTCGGGCTACCTCTGGTGTGTTTAATTCCATCCCTGTTCTTCAGCAAGGTAGAGTCCCCTATTTGGTCCCAGAGCACAGCATCTACGATCCAGAGACAAACAATCAGTGCTAACTCGTAAACCTAGCTTCGCAAAATGTACAGCCTGTGACTGCTAATGTGTCAAACTTTTCTTCTTCTTCTTTTTTTTTTTGGAATTCTTGTTCTCAACACTGAGAACACTTTGTGGGTCATCCTATCACACTTGCAAGAGGTTGACATAAAGCCATACATTTCCCAGAGGGATGACAAATAAAGAGAGGCTTGTACACATTTATTTTGTGAAAAATTCCTATACGTTTCTTTTCCAGATGCTTTTTTTTATTTTATTTTTATAATTTTCTAATGGAAGAGCTCAGATGGAATGTGTTCAGGATTGAGGGATGGCAGTTCTCTGCATTGCCGTGAATTACGAAGCTTAACAACGGTATATTTAAAGCTTTGAGTAGGCTATATAAGGTCAACTATACACCATATGTACACAATTTTTGTATCTTCTATTCCTTAGTACAGTTCAGGTTTAATGTATTTGACATTTCGAATTGATCACTTGCTTTATTCCTACAGCTTGACTGGGAAAATAGTTTGCGCTAAAGTAACTTACACTAGAGTTAATGTTGGGGTAGAGGGAACACTACGCCATCCTGATAAGTATCAATCCTGATTATTATTGCTATTAATATGATTTCCATTCTTTTTATCCAGTCTTATTAAGTGCCTGTTACCTGTTACCTATCCCTTTAACCATTTTCAAAAGGTTTTTTCATCGCAGTTTTGCAAACATAACACTGTAACGTCTGATTTTCACCAGTAATGCCCCATCAGTCAGTAGGAAGAGGGCAGAAGGAAAGCTTTGTCAGTCCACGCTGTATTCTGCATGTATTGAAAAAAGTAACCATTTTGGGAGGGGCCATAAGTGTCCTCCTTTACTGAAAACACTTAAGATGTATATTATATATGTAAATAGCTACATTGCCTTGGTATAGCCATGGAATCCAAATGCTTTTCTTAGATCACCGCAAGTCTATGGGGAGCAGCTTCAGTCCATGATTGAGACAACTTTAGCACAACATGCGGAAAGGATTGCAAGGATTGCCCCCCAGAAATGTATTCTCTCACGATGAAAGAAGAAGAAAAATCACCAGCCTGTACCAAACCTCGCCCCTACCAACTCTCCCCACCCCAACCCCCACCCATGCATAAAGCACATAAGCTGTCCTTTCTTACGCCTCTTTTACAGAACGTCATGTACAATACAGCCACACCTTTCCCGTAGGTCTTTCAGTGGGGTCAGTTTGATTGGCAAACAGCTTTCAATACCTTGTCTATGTAATTTCTGCTGTTCTGTTGGAAAAAAAGGAAAAAAAGTCTATATCAGCTTTCTTCAAATGAATGTTTCATATAATAATCTATTTCTCATTAAAAATGCTATATTTAATAAGAAGAGCAGTGCTTGTCTGTACCACTTCTAAAGAAAGGGCAAAAAAAGAGGTTACTTTAATGAGATGAAAGTACAAAGCCAGCATCAATAGGGATCAACAGCCACCCTACACTGCTGACAAGACATTTGCCACATAATGCAATTACAAATGCATTTTATTTACAACTTCATTTTTGGTCAGGGATTTTACTGTCAGACAGCTCTTTGTGGGCTGTAAACTAAACTGTCTTTCATAAAACCCCTCCAGCTGCTAACTGACCTCTGAGATTAGGGGTCATTTTGTTGGTGGTGGCACGCTCCAAAAGGGACTTTTGTGTAACAGAAAATGAATGGCATTTTCAAAATTGCCCCTACACCCTGTGGTCAACAAAAATGTTCCAAAGCCGACTTTTGTCCTACATACAATGACCTAAGTTGCATACAGTCCAATCTGAATGCAAAACGAGTGCACAACAGTTTTGTTGTCCAGTTTCATCATCGGTGTATCCATATGCTCACACTCACGTCTGATAGGTGTGTGTGTAAATTTGACATTTTAGCAACCTGACAATGGCTTGATTTGCAGTCCAATCATCAAAATGATTATGATTAACAAACACTAAGCTGTTCATTTGTGCAACTCGTTCTAATGTTGTACAACAGTTTCATGAATTGGTCTGAATTGTCATTAAGTAAAGTCAAAATAGTAATATTGCTACATACATGCTACAAGCAAGCTAACGTTCCTACCCATTTAACTGATATCACTAGGGTACATGAGAGTAAAGCTGCTATTCTAACTATGCACTTCAACACTAGTGTAAACATCAGCCACTCAAATTGTAGGCTAAAACTGCCAAAGCAACTTAACCACCACTCTTGACTAAGCTTGCTGGTTTGCATGTGGTACTTTGTTGAGGTCTGCTGATCTTTTGTGTTAGCTTGCATGTAGCATGTGTAGCAATAAACCTATTACAGCTACACAACAAGAATTTTTCCTAGAAATAAAACAGGCTTAGATTCAAGACTCATCTGGGTGCTAATGGTGATTTGCAAAGCAACAACACAATCTCCAGAGGTCTATGGTGAGGAATATCACACAGAGAGTATGTGTTCTTACTGGTGCTCAGCCAGAATTAGGGATTCGTCCAATCCTGCCAACTTCCGTAATGAATAAGGGCTGCATAATATTTATTTGTTAGCACAGTATTGGCTTTTGGTGATATTGCATATCGCTGAGATACACAAATTAGCCTCTGTGAAATGATTAAATATTATATTGTGTGCTGGGAATATTCTGACCAATCACAAAAGTTCCAGTGGGTGTTTTGATGAATGAAGGCATTCACATAATCTGACAAAAGTTATTTTGCTCGAACAGTTACAAAGCCTGGCTCTCAGTAAGAGCCTCCAAAGCATGTTCTAAACCACAGTAGGAAAATTGACCAAAGAATAAAAGTGATGAAGACTTCTGAAGTGTGGAAAGGATGTAAAATGCATCTGAAGGTGCTTCGATTTGGGGTGTTATAATATTCAGTAGGCCACCTACATAGTGTCTTCATAACACATGCATAAGCACTGAATAATGAAATTTAAAAAGCAATGATTAGGTGTTTGTGAACAGTTTGCACCAGTATTCACAACATAACAATACATTTTATGCAGTAAATGTCATCTGAATGGGACTTAACCCAAGTTGATGAGTAGTTGTTCCACTTACAACACTGTTATACAGCTTCATTAACAAAGAAAAGAACTTGGGCAGAGGCCTACTTAAGAACATCATATACAGTTCTATGAAAGATTCTGATATCCTCAGTAAATAACCCTAAGCATTAGCATTAGATTGGACTAGAAATACATTGTTTTATGAAAAGCGAATGAAATATGTATAAGTAATTTAAGGAAATATTCTAGCATATCATTAGTTGGCATCTACTATTTTATATTACTGTAGTAATTTATAACAGCAAATACTTCTTTAGTATCTACAGAGTGACAGCTGCAGAGAAAGCTTTACCTAAAGGACAGAATTTGAAAATAAGCTCTACGAACAACAAAATATGCAACCTGATGTTTTCTTTGCGATCAAGCAAAATGGAAAGTAGCAAAAGAAGCTGAGGCTATGTAATAGAATTAAGTAAGTATTGATTTTAAAAGTACTTCAAATATATGGAAAAAAGTGGATAACACTTTTGTAACCACTGTAAGTGTTTTGTAGATGCTCAGTATACCTTTAAGTAACATCCAACTAAACACCTTCTAAATGCAACTAAACTTGAAGTTGCATGTATACATACATACATACATACATCATCTAAACCGTTTATCCTTCTGGGTCGCAGTGGGGTGCTGGAGCCTATCCCAGCTGTCATTGGGCGGAAGGCAGGATACACCCTGGACAGGTCGCCAGTCCATCGCAGGGCAGACAGACAGACATATATATATACAATCACACACACATTCACACCTAGGGGCAATTTAGCACGTCCAATTGGCCTGACTGCATGTTTTTGGACTGTGGGAGGAAACCGGAGTGAAGTTGCATGTGAAAAATTCTATTAAGTCTAACTCTAATCCTAAACCTAACCCTAAGCCTAACCTTAAGGCAAAACCTACACCGTCTTGTAAACCTAACCCTAACCATTTTGTTGATAATCAAATAAACATCACCAGAATGTTTGGTGATGATTTAAGTATCTGTAGATCATCTATAGGGGACCAAATAAAGTGTGACAAAAAGTGCAATAAGTTCCTATGAGTTTTTATACTTACTCATCCACTTTAAACAAGCCCATACATCTTATCCTCAAAGGAAATTGGACTAATGCTTCAAGATTTCCACACTTTTTGTCTCATTATGATGTAAATCAAGTCAGTCAGATTTGTTTGATTTTAGTGCTCCATTCTAGGGAAATCTAAAGATTTAGTACTATTTTATCATCAGCATTAGCTATGAAAACTCAGAAGACATGGGTAGGCTCACTGTTTATTTTGAGAAGTAAATAAAATGACTATATACATATTTTAAATATTGCAATCCTTGGTTCCTATCACCACCACTGAAAAATCTAATGACCCTATTTTATGATGTCAATTACAGGATTGAGTGGATTACGGTGGACATTTTGAAAAATTCCCTTTTAACTACTTGACTCATCATGAAGAAAAGAGAAAACGTTTCATGACTGTGCTGCTATTTTTAATGTGATTTAGCAACCTTTAAACAAACACTTTGCTAGCCAAGCGGAGCGTGCGGGCGATGACTCAACTAGCAGCAGAGTGCAGACGATTCTCGGCAGGAGAAGAATACAGAGCCTAAAGATAGAATGATCTGTTTCAAAATGAGCTGCCACCGATCGTGCATGAAGTTTTTCAAATTAGTCTGCGGCTCCAGCAGGTGCTTATGATCCAACAACAACAACAACAACAGCTTTGGTGTTTTGGCAGCTCAGAGCTGCAACCACGCAGTCACCAACAAGTTATTTCAGTGCAGGTTTTGCTAATTGCTAATGTTCAACACATTCCACCAATACAACATGCACATTCATGCCATATTCACATTCTCTGATACTCAAAACAAAGAGGAAAAAATGAGAACAATGTTTATCAACAATGAGTCCACCACATTAGCAGCATTTCACTGAAAAAAAAGCAAGGATTTTAGACTACGTCAGTGGTTGGTAACATACGGCTCTGGGACTGCATGCTGCTCTTTTACTGCTCTGTTGAGGCTCTACAGCAGAATTAAATTTTTTAGGTAAAAATAAAATAATCCTTTTTTGCAGTAAAATAAAGTTCTGCTGATTGGTCTATCACAGTTTTAGAAATAATTGGTCCTCCAGAGTTAACGTAGCCTTTAACTGCTAATTCACCAACTTTTGACCCTGAAGATTGGCGGGCAGACTACTGGTTACCCTAGCAATACAGACAACAGTCAAAACGGTAAAAAGAAATATTTTAGACAAATATCACTAACTTGCAGATGAATGGCCTTATTTGCATATATTCACACTCCAGCTTCCTAATATGTTTAATCTGCAACAAAAAACTGTCAAACACTAAAAAAAAAAAAATGCAAGGCTGAAGTCGGTTTCTCGTTCAGATTTTCCTGTTCCAACTTAAATGGTGCAGCTGTTAAATTCTGGTGCCTCAGGCACCATTTAAGCTGGAACAGAAAATTCAAACAAGAAGCTGCTGAATGAGAAGTGACTTCAGCCTCATAAAAAAATCAAACATTGACAGACATTTTACAAGGAACTGTTCTACTTTTGAGAAAAAGTTTCCTGCTGGAGATGCGAGAGAAGCAGCAATAGCTGAGCTAAAGCTTAAAGCAGAGCAAAGTAAGTCGGCGTTTTCATTTATATTATATATATATTTTTTTATCCTATACTAGTACATCAGCACATACTGAGACATATTTACAGCCAAAATGGTAAAATGGACATAAAATTTTGTGGCTCTCAAAGTGGTTAGATTTTTGTTGAAAGGATAAAGTGGCTGTTCATTAGAATTTGGGTTGCCAACCACTTGACTACACCAAGGTCACACACATACATCCTAGATCATATCAGCACTCTTCTTCTTTAACCCCTTAAATTCCAACATTTTTGACATTGTAATACTTTGGAGGATAGAGAGGGTCAGAATTGTATTCCTTTTTTTTGTGGACCGAGGTACCTTTATTCTATTGTTTTCAATGGGACTCACATTTTTGTATGCTGACCACCTCCTGCATTATGTACCCTACATAGCTGTCTTGTGTGGAGCTCTCCAGTCACCCTCAGTAGAAAAAAAAGTTCAACAAGTAGCAATCAAGCTGTCTACATGATGAGCATTTTTTCTGTGCTGACCAATCAGATCAAAAGGGAGGCAGACCTTCCCTGATTGTTGCATTCGCTGAGCACCCTGAGCTGCATGATTTCACAGATCAAAATTTGCAGAAAAAACAGCCTTTTTAGTTTCGCTTGTTTTAGCTAGCAGCACTACATTTTCCTACAGTCTTAAAAAAGGGTCTTACAATAGTTCTATATAGAACCATGAACACTCAAAGAACCATTCGCATGCTTAAACAGTTCTTTGCATGGTGGAATTGTTCTTTAGATTGATGGAGAATATGGATCATAGTTGTATGTGCTTCTACACAGAAACTTTTTAAGAGGGTTCTTCTATTGTTACAAGCTTGACATTCCAACAAATGAAGAACCCATTTTGGTGCTACATATAGCTCTTTTCGAAAAGATTCTAGAACCATATACAACATATTCCACCTTACAAAGACCCCTTTAAGCATGCAAATTGTTCTTTGAGTGTTCATGGTTCAAAATATAACCACTGTATTTATTAAAGAACCCTTGAACAACCATCTTTTTAAAAGTATAGTTAATATATTGCTTTCAAAAATGCTAAACTAATGTAAACTGGACAACAATACAATTTATTCTGAAGTTATAGAAGCATCAGCCAACCCTAGTGCTTCTTTTTCATTTGGGACCTATATAAGATGTTTGATTGGTGACTCTTCCATATCTTTAGAGAACAGATGTCTTGATGGTACTTCTATTGATTCCAAATTGACTGGAGATGAGGCAACAGGCATTAATACTGGTATTGGTCTTATGGTATGGTCTTCAGAGAGGCTTTATAATTCTTCATTAAGTCTCTGTGTCATAGGGAAATTTTTCTTCCACTCAAAATCTGGAAACTTGTGCTCTACCACTCTCTCCTACCAGTCTTTGCAGTGCAATTTCATCGATATCTTTCTTAAACTACATTCATAACTACACTCTTAAAAAAGATGGTTCTTTAAGGGTTCTTCATTGGGGATGGCACTGGCGTCCAGCTAATACACTATATGCACAAAAGCATCGGGACACCTACATGACTTCACACCTACAGGAGCTTTTATGACATCCCATTTTAAAACCATAGGCATTAATATGGACTTGGTCCCCCTTTGCAGCTATAACAGCATCAACTCCTCTGAGAAGCTCTCAAGATTTTGAAGTGAGTCTGTGGGAATTTTTGCTCATTCATCCAGAAGAGCATTTGCGAGGTTAGACACAGATGTTGGACGAGAGGGCCTGGCTCACAATCTCTGTTCTTGTTCATCCCAAAGGTGTTTGATGTTTTGAAGGCCAATCAAATTCTTCCACACCAAACTCACCCAGCCATGTCTTTATGGACCTTGCTTTGTGCACTGGGGACTCAGTCATGCTGGAATAGAGAAGGTTCTTCCCCAAACTGTTTCCACAAATTTGGAAGCATATGATTGTCCAAAATGTCTTGGTCTGCTGAAGCATTAACATTTCCCTTCATTGGAACTAAGGGGTCTAGACCAACCCCTGAAAAACAACCCCATATCATTATTCCTCCTCCACCAAACTTTACAGCTGGCACAATGCAGTCAGACAGGCAACGTTCTCCTGGCATTCACTAAACCCAGACTCATCCATTAGACTGACAGATAGAGAAGCGTGATTCATCACTCCACAAAAAATGTTTCCACTGCTCCAGAGTCAAGTGGAGGGTGTGCTTTACACCACTCCATCCGACGCTTGACATTGTGCATTTTGCTTGTGTGTAGCCGTTCAGCCATGGAAGCCCATTCTGTGAAGCTCCTAATGCAGTTCTTTTGCTGATGTTGCTTCCAGAGGTGATTTGGAACTCTAAAGTGAGTGATTTAACAGAGGATAGGCACTGTGCACTTCAGCACTTGGCAGCTCCTCTCTGATTTTGCATGGTCTACCCCTTCATGGCTAAAGTGTTGTTGCTCCCAGATGCTTTTATTTCGCAATATTAGCACTTACAGTTGACAGGGGCAGATCTGGCAGGACAGAAATTTCACAAACTGACTTGTGGCAGAGGTGGCATCCTATGACAGTCACTGAGCTCACTAGTGTTTGTTTATCATGACCGCAAGGCCATGTGCTTAATTTTATACAATAGCAATGAGTGTTTCCAAAACACCTGAACTCGATAATCACCAGTGGTTTTCCAATCCTTTTGACCATATAGTGTGTGTCTCAGAATGTTGCGGGATATGAAAACTTCTTCTTGTCTCCTCTTAAACATGTACATTTGGAGTATGTTTTGCTGAGCAACGACTGAAAATATTGACAATATTTATGCTAAATGGTGCACAAACAGTTCAGTCATAATCTGTGATCAAAAATTCATTCCGATTGGTGAAAATCGTTGCATGTAAACATGCAGCCAGTGAATCGTTTCCAAAAGAATCCCAACTGAATCAAATCAGTGAGACATTTACGTCCCTACAGTGTACCTGTATGATCCAGTCAACGAGGCGAAGTTTGCTCTGTCATTCTCTTTCGTCATCATCAAACCACTGGAGGTGCTGATTAATGTCGTGGTTTATGGGTTCTAATCAAGTGAATGAGGCAGCCGGGTCCTATCTTTGTGCCTGCACCTGAAGTGCCAGCATCCGGCTTTGCCAGGTAGTAATTACAGTGTTCCGATAAATCACACTGCTTTGTGTTTAATGTATCGTGAGAGCATTGCTAAGATGGCAGAAGCGATTGATAAATAAGATTTCCACCCAGCCGTCACTAACAATTGACTTGTTTAAAGCGTGCATGAACTTCATGCCACGATATCCGGCCTCCAGTCACTGCTGGAGCTTCTCACAGCTCTCAAACTTCTTTCTTTCTTTAAGAAAAGACAAGAAATACACTTCCACATCAGTCACCCTGATGCAATGAGTCGCCTTCCGAGAGTTGGAATCCTCGGAAGGTTCATTTCTGCTCAGCCATCAACGGCAAGACATTTATTGTTCCAGACTCCAAATAAGTAAGAAAAACCTAAAAATACCGGGGAAAAAAAGGTGTCGACGCTTGTGGCAGACTTAACAAGTTGTTGTGCACAGACTGTGGAAAGGAGAGAAAAGGGGGATATGATTTTAATTTCCATCCACCAGCTGCCGAAATGAATTCATGCCCTGCTGGTAATAGACTCTGTTCCCTGGACTATATTAATGTAAAATGTGCTTCACGTTGCCTCTGCCTGTGCCCTCCACGCTCAGCACCTAGCGCACCGCTCCTCTTTCACCACCACAACTCGATGAGCTCCGTCTGCGAGGCGGAGAACATGGAGTGAAATAAGACTTTTCTCACACTGTCTGCTCCGGAGGCATACTGGAAACCGTCTGCACTGCGGACACAGGACGGTACCTCCAAGAAAGTTACCCTCATAAAATACATTCATGTATACACAAACAAATAAGCATAACATAATAACACATAGCTACTCCGCACTGACTGAAGCTTGTGGGTTCACTGGAAGGTTAGATCTTTATGATTTCTTCACATAGACTTCCAAATGAAAAAATTCCACCACACACACAGCACTGTGCAAAAGTAAGAGACCACCCTTCATTTATTTAACATCCAGTCAAATCAGCCATTGAATACAAGCTATTCATTTTTCAGAAGATATTTCCAAGGAAATAAAAATATAATCATACACAATCATATGCAAATTGCATGTTTGGATGATTTGCAAAGAAAATATAAGTAACACATGTAGCCTGTAACTGTAATAACACATCCTCTACAGAGAACCGTTTACTGTTTATGCACAGTTACTGTGTCTGAAAATGTGGCCTGTGAAAAAGTTGTTACACATTATATATTTTATGTATGTTCATATGTGTTTTATTCCTTCTTTTCCAAAATGTTAAACTTGGCAAATAAATAGGAATTGTGCACTACAATTTGCAGACAAATGCTATATTTTGGCATATAAATGTATCCCCTGCAGAGGATGTGTTTTCACTTAGAAAGTCAACACATGAAGAGCTTCATCCCAAAATGTTGTGCATCATAACAATTTTACAACAATTTATAATGAGCTTTTGAAAAGAATAACAGCTGATGTATAATGGAAAACACATTTTTATGTCTCTGATAAAGGTGTAGTTTATCATAATTTAGCACAGATATTTATACACATATTTATTTCATGTGTAACAGCTAGTACCAAAAAAAAAATAAAAATCTTGAAAATGGTCTAGAGTGTGTATTGGAAGAGAACACAATGTCTAATTTGACCAAACGTCTGTAAGATAATGTACTTGCAAAAGTATGGGGAAAGTCAAAGGAAAGTAAACAAACAAACAAGCAAACAAACAGAAATGTTCATAATAGAAGTTCAAAAATTGATTAAAAGCTAACCTATCAACCACATGCAACACCTGGTAAACACCAAAACTGTCCCCATCAGATACACAGCAAATACATCAGTGTGGTTTTGTACACTTCTCTCCTGAGTGGTTGACTATTCAGTGATTGTGTTGTTGTGAGCTGAAGTAATTGCTCTGAGGAAGCTCTTGTTTTTAGTTGTTAACCTTCAGGCAAGACAGACAGTTGTGCAAGGTCAGAGTAAACAATAGTGCACTTGCTGAGTCTCACCTTTACCATATGCTTACATTTATCTTCATGGTCATAAACTACACTCAGCAAAAACAACAGTGCATAATTCATTTTTGCATTTGCTTTTTTTTTTTTCAAATTGGAGCAAATGAGCAACTCTCTGATGTTTATGTGTGAGACTAAGTAAAATTAGTTTATAGCACCAGCATTTTCAAATAATATAATTACATACTTTCAGAGGGGACAACACTGTGACTCACTTAACAAGCCAGCGTGTGACTAATTGACTAAATAAAGGCAATTTAATGCAATTTAGTTTGATTTCATTTGTATGGCAACTGTCAATATAGACATTGTCACAAAGCAGGTATATAAATATCAGCACATTCTAGCACAAGCATTGGGCTTAAGGAAGAAATTCAATGTAGAATGTTCCTGCATTAACCTTTGCTATAGCCAAAACTAAGAATTAAATGGAGGCTTTTTCTTTTCTGTTGCATGAAGAGCAGTTGGAGGAATGCAGACATACTCTGAAGGACGACTCTGTCAAAGCCAGTGAATGTATGTCTCTATATATTTATATTATACTAACTTTGTTAAACTTATAAAGAAAGCTTAAAGAAATTATTCAACTTACCTTTTGCCACAGAACTTAATTATAAGGTGCAAATAGAAATTAAACCTGAAAGCCAATTCTTAATTTTGTAGTGATTTTTTATTTTTTTTAATTCCCTTTATGTATGTCAGAATTTATATCAGCATCCCTTTACTGCATGACATTGCCAAATGGCAAGGTTGACTCATTCTTTTTGATGACCAACAATGTAGCAGTTGTTTTTCAGTTCTTTTGGAAAAGTGAAGGTTTTATGTAAGTACTTAATTCAACATTCAACAATTTATTTTGTGCACATATTTGAATCATGTAAACTCATTTTTCAATGTGTACTTCTTTTGTTACACATAGATCAGATTGTCTTGCATCTAACACTCATAATGTCTGCATTGTTCAGTAGTTCCACATTTCACATGAAGTTTCAAATTCTTTATTTGCAATTTCTTTAAAATCATGTATGCACTTCATGAACATTTTCTGTTCATGAATGAAAACAGTTTAGATGCTATAGGTTTCGTATAGAATTACAATAGTATTGTTGCCATATGGCAACAGAATGTGATAAAATGAACTGCAATCCGATGATTTTATCAATATAACTATTTTCACACTTTCATATAAAAATGGCTGTTATGTGTTACATATTCTTCTGGTTGAAGAAAGTGTAAAAAAGGCGTTTGCCCCTCACCTGATGCTATCTATTTTTGCTAATTTGTTACCTTTAAATATTTTATAACATCCAACTAATTTTAATATACGATAAAAACAACACCGGTAAAACAAAATGCAACTGTTGAATGAATATTCCATGTTTTGATCATAAAGATTTATTTACAACCTATATCACCCATATGAAAAAGCAATTGCCCCTAAGCCTAAAATCTGGTTGTGCCACCATTGGCAGTAACAACTGTGATCAAATGTTTGCAGTAACGTGTGGTGAGTCTTTTACATTGCTGTGGAGGAAAGTCGTCCAGGTCCTGTAGGGGTAGAGTAGCCCCAGACCACCACACTACCACGACCATTTTGTGACTGTTGGCATGATGTTCTTATGGTGGAATGCTCTGTTAGCTTTATACCAGATGTAACAACAGTCCACAGAATATTAACCCAAATGTAAATACAAGACAAGCTTTTGTGTTCTTTTTGGTCAGCAGTATTTTGTGCCTTGCAACTTTCCCTTTGATGCCATTGTCTGACAAAAATCATGCATGGTAAATGTAAAACTGAACCCAACAGTCAACTGAATTTGGTTAACTCTTTCATTTAGTAGCTAAGGTGGCAATTATTTTCTTAAATTACCTGATTCTGAATCAGAGTGCCATAAGTTGCAAAGCAGCCCCTTCACTGTGATTCACTGAAAGTCATCCCAGGGGCTTACCATCATTTGTGTTCTTAGTGCTAATGGGCTAATACTATCTAGATAAGGCATGTAGTGCTTGGACCCCAATGATTGCCGCTTGCCATGTAATTTCTAGATCATCTGCTGATCTCTCATAGTAGTACAACAGTCACCAATATTTGACAGGTTCCACAGACAAAGTGGTAAATCATTGTCTGCTTCGCAAGAAGAGATAATTCACCTACATTCACAGTTTTGCTCCCTCCATTTGAAAACCATACATGTGAAAATGAAACCACATGTTTCACCTACGTTCCATTTATTAACAATATTAAGACACCAAATGTTGGTAATTTGAGCTATGTGACTGTCATCCTGCCTAACAGCAGTCATGATAATATTCAGAGTGGAAAATTTTTAACTCATAAAATATTTAAATACTACATATCATCTCTGATGGAACAAAACATCATACCTCTGAAAAAGAAACTATACAGGAGAAGGAGAACTTTCAATGTAAGGTATAACATTATGACCACCTCCTTGTTTCTAGGCTCATTGTCCATTTTATCAGCTCCACTTACTATATAGGTGCACTTTGTAGTTCTACAGTTACAGACTGTAGTCCATCTGTTTCTCTGCATACTTTGTTAGCCCTCTTTTTACCCTGTTCTTCAGTGGTCAGGACTCCCATGGACCCTCACAGAGCATGTACTATTTGGGTGGTGGATCATTCTCAGCACTGCAGTAACACTGACATGGTGGTGGTGTGTTAGTGTGTGTTGTGCTGGTCTGAGTAGATCAGACACAGCAGTGCTGCTGGAGTTACTGCTGGACTGAGAATAGTCCACCAACCAAAAATATCCAGCTAACAGCGTCCTGTGGGCAGCGTCCTGTGACCACTGATGGAAGACTAGAGGATGACCAACACAAACTGTGCAGCAGCAGATGAGCTATCGTCTCTGACTTTACATCTACAAGGTGGATTGACAAGTTAGGAGTGTCTAATAGAGTGGACAGTGAGTGGACACAGTGTTTAAAAACTCCAGCAACACTGCTGTGTCTGATCCACTGAGAATGATCCACCACCCAAATAGTACCTGCTCTGTGAGGGTCCATGGGGTCCTGACCACTGAAGAACAGGGTAAAAGGGGGCTAACAAAGTATGCAGAGAAACAGATGGACTACAGTCTGTAACTGTAGAACTACAAAGTGCACCTATATAGTAAGTGGTGCTGATGAAATGGACAATGAGCGTAGAAACAAGGAGGTGGTCATAATGTTATGCCTGATCGTATATATACATATATGTAGGGCGGCACGGTGGCGCAGTGGGTAGCGCTGTCGCCTCACAGCAAGAATGGCCTGGGTTCGATTCCCGGCCAGGCGACCAGGGTCGTTTCTGTGTGGAGTTTGCATGTTCTCCCCGTGTCTGCGTGGGTTTCCTCCCACAGTCCAAAGACATGCAATCAGGCTGATTGGACGTGCTAAAATTGCCCCTAGGTGTGTGTGTGTGACTGTGTATGTCTGTCTGCCCTGCGATGGACTGGCGACCTGTCCAGGGTGTATCCTGCCTTCCGCCCAATGACAGCTGGGATAGGCTCCAGCACCCCACCGCGACCCAGAAGGATAAGCGGTTTAGATGATGCATGTATGTATATATATATATATATATAATCCAGGGAGAGTGCTTCAGTGTGCATCTTAAATGTTTGGAATGTGCACTGGATTCCTGGAACCCTTGGCAAAAAGTGTTAAAAATTTTTCCAATCTTTACATTCCACGTGAATGTGAAACTCGCAAAAAATTTTGTGAAAAGGTGATGAGTTATCAATCAGTAAAATACACAGAGGTGATGAATAACAGGAAGAGGGAACTTAAGGCTCCAAACAAATCTTTTTTTAGGGCTGGCATCAGTGTGGCCCACCCCTCGATTCACTCTTGGGTTCCATGCTTTAGAACAATGATTTACGTGAAGAATTACATTCTCAATAAAGGCAAAATCTAGAGCTAACTTCTCTCTACACTGGTTCTTACAAACAGTTGTGTGCTGCTAACTCACAAGCATGCACAAATAAATCAGCTCTTATTGCATAAAGAGCAATCTTTGATTAAGGTAATTTTGCTTAAACTTCCACAGTCACTATATTTTCAATTTGTCATTCCAATAATGTTCTGAGAATGGCTTCCGTTCCATTTCAACTTCCCATGAAATACCCAATAAACTCAATAATAATGATGTTTATGAGTTGCTGATGTGCTATGGCAGGTTTATAAAAACCAACCAACAAACTACAGCAACAGAAGGGGAAAAATGGACTGGTAATTTGCTCAAAGGCACAACAGTTATTAAATTCCATATATCTTCATACAAGGCTTTACCTCTGTGTGGGAAAAGCACCATTACACACAAGAGGACAATAAGGCTTGGAATTTGTCATTGCTATGAGCATCTTCAATCACCATAATCTGTGTAATGTGTCACTGTAAGGGAAGAAAGATGCCATTGGCACTGTGACCTGGTCTGCACTCATCAGAACATCAGAAGAACTTCTGTCATAGACATTTGAGATTTCTAGAGCAGCTTCTCTGAAAGAGAACACCTGCATTTAGGTATTTCATTTTAGGTATTTCATTTCCAGAATTAGTGCAAGGATGCTATCCACTATGCTATCCAAACTTGTTAACCTTATCTGACCTAATGTTTCAGTATCTATCCCTTCAGAATCTTTTTCTGTCCCTTTTAGGTCATTAGTGGGCATTCCAAAAAAATAATAATAATAATAAAATAATGAAAAAAGCCCAAAATGTGAAAAAACCCACATTTTGCAATAAAAGGTTTTATGCTAGGACAAGGTGAAAAAGTTAGAATATCATTGAAATTCAAAAGAGTGATGGAAAAGGATGGTGCGTTTGTGTTCCCAGATGTGAGGTGGACGTTGTCAGGGTGACACTGGGTGAGATTTCAGCCATCATTGAGTGGGCCATTGCTTGTCCGGCCTCTGTCACTGAGCTGCAAACAATTATATAAAGAGCCCAAATAGCTCTAAAGATAATTCCACTCAAAGCAAAATGTTAAATCTCTCCATCATGCTTGTTTCAATGCAGCCACTAATTATGGTAGCTTATGTCATCTAAAGTTTTGGATGTAAACACGACTTAATTCGTTCTTCCTTTGTGAAATATTTTGAATGGAAACCCAACCTTTGAAATCTACAGCCATTGTAGTGTACGACTCATCAATGTCCACACTGGCCATTGAGGTGCTGTGATCTTATCCACCATGCTATCCAACCTGCTTAACCTTATCCTACCTAATATTTCAGTATCTATTGGTTCAGCATCTTTTTTCTGTCCTTTTCAAGTCAGTGCAGTCTACAGGCATCGTAGTTTATGATGCATCAATATCCACATTGGCCATTGATGAGCTATGATGTTATCCACTATGCAGTCCAATTTGTTTTAACCTCATTAAACTTAAGATCTTAGCATCTGCCTATTCAGAATCTTTGCCTTTGTCATATTTAACTCATTTAAATCTGCCACCAGAGTAGTTAAAATGTCCATCTTGGCCATAGTGTTTATATCACTAGTCACTTGGCTGCCTTTTATTGTTGGAAACACTGTGATAAATGCATTAGTTTAGATTAGTTAGTGCTTATTATTAGCTGGTTGAATCAGATTAGCAATAAAAGGGTAATGCTGCGTGAATTGTATTCCTATTCATGTTTTCTTGACCAAAAAGGTACTTTTTGGCATAACGAAACAAAAATCCATTTATTTTCAGCTTTTTCAGATCAGGTCAGATACATGTGATAGTATTGAGAAATCACAATATTAATGGAGAAGAAAAGCTTAACTTATATAACCCTAAGCATTTTGAAAGATTAGGCTTACTAACTCATAGACACCTTAACTTATAGCTATGGTACACACATCATAACAGTCAGCAGGACTTACTCATTATAACTGTAATAATAATTACAGGAATAAGTAATTATCATTATTAACGAGTGATCTAGATTGAGACAATAACTCAATAATGCCTTTTTCTGATTGTTGTATTTGTGATTTGTGATAGAGCTGATAGAGCTGCTGCACACTCAATAAACTTATAAACAAATAAACTAATAGTAACTAATAAAATAAATAATAAAATAAAAACAAATGTCATTCAGTTGCTTCTTTCAATTTCAATTGGTTTCAAATATTTTAAACAGCTGAAAACATCCATGCATAGTAAATAGTAAAGAGTAATGCATGAATAGTAAAAATATTTTTTTAAATATTTATCTTGGCCCATTCCAGGCTCTGCCTCAGAGTTTGACCAATTAGCCTGGATCCGAGAAGTGAGAAAATCAGTTTAAAATAAAGCCCTACTATGATAATAACCATTTATTTTTTTTCACAATAACATGTCATAGAATGAACCACTATGAAGTTTTGCATTTTAAGCTTACAGACACTAAATTCTAAACATTAGGAGGCAATAGGTACATTTTCCATCAAAATTTGGCCAAATTCATATTAATATGGTAGAGTGTGGTGCTAGTATGAGTGTATTAAACACAGCAATGCCCCTTTGTAACTCTACCTTACTTAAGTACAGTTAGAGATTGTAGCCTATATGTTGACGCAGAGTTTCTGTTCTCCATTTGTAGCTAGTCCTTCATCAATGGTCAGTTTCTGACCACTGAGCTGCTTCTCAATGGATATCCTCAACCTAGCAGTGACACTGACATGTAAAACAACACCAATGTGCTTGACGCACTCATACATTACCATGTCAGTATCACTGCTGTGCCGAGAATGGTCCACCACCCAGGTAAAATCTGGTCAGCAGTGGTTCTATAGTGGTCCCTTCCCAGTGATGAACAGAGGATCTGATACAATTTACGGTAACAGGCCACAGTCAGCAATGATAAACCTACAGAATGCACCTACAGAGTAAGTGTACCTGATAACCCGGCGACTCGGCAGGTGTGCAGCCCTAAAACAGCCAAATCAAAAGTTTAGCAACTTCAAGCGTACAAAAAGTTCAAGCTTCTCCGCTGGGACCAAAAGTAAGGGCCACAGATCGCTGAGCATGGAGTGTGGGGTGACTTTCCACACTGACTGGGTAAAACAGAGAGGAAAAATCCTCCTCTAGATCTCCTTCCTCATCCATGGCACTCTTTGTCCTGTCCTTAATCACCATGGTGAGATCGCGAATGCTGGAGGCTGCTCCTATGGCGGAGCGTAATTGGAGCACAGCAGAGTGACCCAGTATAATAGGATTACACTGAAAGCACTTCAGAGGGGAACTACAACCCCCCTAATCCTGTTCTCCTTCAGGTCCTCTTCCTGCTTCCTGCTCGCTGTGTACCCCTTATGCGGTGACTCAGAAAGTGGAAAGAATGACAAAGAGTGCCATTGAGATGATGAGTTCTCATGATGAGCGCTGAGATACGAAAGCAGTGGAGGGGCTAACTTTAACGAGCGTAACCCTGCAAGTGACACTTTCTTTGACTCAACTGTGGAAATAGCCCTTATAGAAAAGAGTACAGTAATAATACAGTGTGAGATGAACCCAGTCTTATTATATGGAAGATCGTGATATAGAGTAAGATGGATATAATCTTGGTAATGTTTTGCTTAAACTATATATTTATGATCCAAATTATATATTTGTTATCCAAATTTAGTTAGGTAAGCATTGAATAGTCGTATCCTATTAGCTGCATTTCACCAACAGTAGTATAATTACAATGTAATTTTCACCTGAGCTAGCTTTTAATATTGGTATTTTTTTCTTATCACTATGTTTAGCAAAATTGGCATGTAACACTGTTAACATCCAGTGGTTCTCCACATTCATCTGGTTGGAAACCAAAACATTGCCAAACTGGTGCTTTGGCACTGTTTATCGGGACAAGACTGTCATTTTACTCCCTACTAGATGGTAAATCTTTCATGCCAGACTGAAAATCTACATTATAATCTTTCTAAATGGCATTTAAAGTATGCATATTTATGGTTGATTAGTTGATGATATGCTGTTTGCATAGTCTATAATAAAGTGTAATATTTTCCATTGTATGCATTTTATTTAATTACTCGTAAATTACACTGACTGTAAAAAGGGAA
This sequence comes from Colossoma macropomum, assembly GCF_904425465.1. Lineage (NCBI taxonomy): Eukaryota > Metazoa > Chordata > Actinopteri > Characiformes > Serrasalmidae > Colossoma > Colossoma macropomum. Next base: position 24,106,350 of record NW_023494794.1, read on the forward strand.
AGTTTAATTTAGGTAAATATATTATGATTGCATAAGATCAGCACTTATTTAAATTATTAAAATATTATATATATATGAGCTGTAAAAGAAAGCCATGGTTATTGATTCCTTACCACTTAGCATTTAACTGCTTAAACATTTGATTTCACAATGAAATTTGTTGTTAGTTTATTTCTATTTGCCATCCTGTTACTTCACTCCAGTTAGTCAGTAGTAATTTCCGTCCTTGTTTATAATTTTCCAAAATAAATATATACATAGAAATAAATAGGAAATGAGGTCTTGATTTAGTAGAAAAAACAAAAACAAACAGAGAAAAAATGACTGAAAAGGTGTAGCATAAAGCTTCAGCTTATTTTGCCTCCATTTTTTACTTAACATATTCTAATCCTTTCACCACTAGGGTCAGTCAGTACAAAGACAAAACAAAAACAGAAGCAAGATCAAGACATTCGAAACATTTTATACACAATAATAATCAGTCTCACACTGTATTATGTATGTATTAAGTGTTATTTGCAAAGTGATCTACACATTCTTAAGTGTCACAACTATTTGTTTGGCAGATATACATCAGTTTTTTTTAGATTTGTGTTCACCCCTTTTTGTTTAAACATACCTATTCCCCTGAGTTTATACTGGCTCTTTCTCATTTTAAGCAACTTCTGTATACAGTTAGGGAGTGAATTGTTTAGTGCTTTGTACATTATCTGTACAGTATTAAAGTCTAACTAGATCAAAACACCTTAAAGCATGTAAATTCATAAATGGTGTGTTGGTTGGTTCATAACAAAAAAGAAAAGCAAAACAAATGTTTAACAACTTAGAGACTTCACAAATATCATTTATATACAGTATAAACAATTTAGATCCTTGCACTGAACCTTGTGGAACCCCACAAGTAACTGTTCACAAATCTGTTTTGACATTGTTTATTTGTACATATTGATATCTATCATATATCATCATGGCTATTCTATCCCTCTAATACCATATCTCTCCATTTTTTTTTTTCATTTATAAGCCATGATTAACAGTATCAAATGCTTTTGTAAGTCTAAATGTCCAACTGTGTCTTTTTCAGCTTAGTAGCTAGAACCTTTTAAATATTTCAGTTTAACGTACTTATTAACATTTTAGCCAGAATAATTACTATTGATGTTGGGATTTGTACCTCAAACCCCTTTAGTTAACCCTTTAAATGGCCAGGACCCACCAGCAGGTCCAAAGTTTTATTATACACTTCTATAACCTAAGTATGGTTTAGCCAGTTTGCACTGCAGTTCAAGTAATTACTGAACAATAAGCCTTTGCATGTAATAAGTGTGGGATTTGAAAGGGTTAAACTATCTTGATATGTGAATAATTATCTATGCTTACACAGTTAATACTTAGAACTTCGACGATTGTTCAAGAAAACATCACCATAATCTCATACAGACATCAGGAAGTGTTGTCGAGAGTTATTACTGTGGTTTTGCTATACTATTCAAATATAATAGTGTAATTATAACTAGTTAATTATATAGTTAGTTACACAAAGATATATTTACATTCAATTTACATTCTGCATCAACAGCTTCAATTTGTACTTGTTTTACTGCCATCAAAACATCAGAAAAGTATGTTTTTGTTTGCAAATCAAGACTCAACAATAAACGTGAACTTTTTGTCAATTTCAAACCATAATAGTTTATTTCCTCTTCTATTTACAAAGACAAATGTAGTATGAATTAACAAGTTAGAATCTGCAGTTTCCACACAATTTCTGTATTTTAATGAGCTATGAGTCAGAAATGACTCATGTAAACAGTGGTTGACATCCAGTATGTACTGAACACATTCAACACCACCTTCTTCATTTACAGTGAAGAAACCGTTAAAGTGCAATTAATGCCTGGCCATATAAAGGGGCCAGATTTCAAAACTAAATAAATTGTCATGATTGGGACAAAGCTGGGTGATCAAAGCCGACAAGCTATGTTGCCTCCGCTTTGGAACGAGCTCTAACTGCCTCGCCCGCTCCCAAATGAAGCATTAATGTGTCCCACAGGGAAAGTCAATGGTCCTCATGTTGGCAAAACGTATTCATTAACACCTGCAAGTCTTCGAGCAGGCAGCCCAGTCTAAAAATGCTGCTTCACCCCAGCAAAGGGACGCCATAAATCACGCTGCCAGGAATAACACAGCGTGCCAGTCGAGGCCTCCTCATGCAGCTGCCTCGCACACTTCTATCCGCTTATTTATTCATTTACAGGCCGAGCTCAGCACCTGGACACTCAACGTGTACTTTGGACACAACGTGCCATGTCAGAAGGTTAAACTGAGATGATGCTGTTTGGAGATCACAATCTAGACAGCTAATCTGTCGCTAATCTCCAGTTTTGGCTTAGCGGCTTGATTGAAACAAGCTGCGGTGGTAATTAAGTCAAGTTAATTTTATTTGTATAGTGGCCTTCATAATGGATTCCAAGCAGCTTTGTAGAGATGGGAGTCCAGGCCTCTATAGTATGCTACTGAGGGCGTCAATGGTAGGAAATACTCACCAAGGGCATGAAGAAGAAACACCGAGAGGAACCAAGACTTGAGGTCAACCTCTATATAAATAATGCTTTAAAACGTACAGATTTTTTCTCCGTGTACCTTGTATATTCACAAAAAACAACCTTTGTATATTGTACCTGTAATATTTAAACTTTGTACAATTTTTGACTGATGTGTTTTGTTGTTATAAACATTTCTTAAAAAGTAGACCAATAGAAATGGTCCAAATTGGAATTTCAATATGTTCTACAGAAAATATATATATATATATATATATATATATATATTAGGTTCTTTTAAGGAACACATGTTGAAAGTTTATTAAAGTTATTTCTTCAACAAAGCCTAGATTGGACACTTCTGTATGGTTCATTCACTGTAAATAAAGCTGTATTCATTTTGACCTCTGTTAGTACATAATCTGAAGTTTGTAATGTGAAAATGACTAATAATTGCATTTCCAGTTGTAATAATGCAGAATGAACACCTTGTCAAAATCTCATTATGCCCATTTTTGAGCATGAAAATGAATGAATTACCTAAATTTATATTGTATTAGTATATAATTAGCAAATTCTTATGTCTACCATAATAGATAGTGTAAGAAGTGCTTCTGGAGTTAATAATCCTTCAAGATGAATATTATATTGTAATGTCAAATTTTGTTTATCATGTTTTTAGGCTAAAAGGCAGTAAATAATAGGTTTAAGGCAATTAAATTCAGAAATTTAAAACCTATTTACAACCCCATTTCCAAAAAAGTTGGGATGCTGTGTAGAATGTAAATAAAAATAGAATACAATGATGTACAAATCATGTAAACCATATTTTTAAGGAAAGTACTACAAAGACAACAAATCAAATGTTGAAACTGAAAAATGTTATTGTTTTCTGAAAAATATATGCCCATTTCGAATTTGATGCCAACAACACATTCCAAAAAACAACACTCTGTAAGCGTTGGTAAACTGAGGAGACCAGTTGCTGTGGTTTTGAAAGAGAAATGTTTTCCTGTTCTTGTTTGATATAGGATTTCAGTTGCTCAACAGTTCAGGGTCTCCTTTGTTGTGTTTGTCATAATGTGCCAGATGTTCTCAGTGGTAAAAGGTCTGGAATGCTGACAGACCAGTTTAGCACCTGGACTTTTTTAATATGGAGCAATGCTGTTGTAATACATGCAGATTGTGCTTTGTCATTGTCTTGCTGAAATAATCAAGGCCTTCCCTGAAAAAGACGTCATCTGGATGGCAGCATATGCTGCCAAAGCATGTTTATATTGTTCAGCATTAATGGTGCCTTCACAGATGTGCACATCACCCATGCCATGCGCACTAATGCACCCTTATACCGTCATGAATATTGGCTTTTAAACCCAAAAATCATGGCCAGCAAATACTGGTTTGTGGCCTTATCCCTTGCATACAGAGATTTCTTCAGATTATCTGAATCTTTTCATGACATTGTGTACTGTAGATGAAGAAAAACAAAAGTTCTTCATCTATACTCAATCATGTTACTGACCTGTTGCTAATTAACCACGAGGTAACATTACTCAACTTTACCAGCCTTTTGTTGCCCCCGTCCCAACTTTTTTGGAATGTGTATTTGGCATCAAATTCAAAATGGGCAAATGGTTTTCAAAAAACAATAAAATATTTCAATTTCAACATTTGATTTGTTGTCTTTGTACTATTTTCAATGAAATATAGGGTTTAAATTATTGTCCACATCATTGCATTTTGTTTTTATTTACATTTTGCACATCATCCCAACATTTTTGGAAATGGGGTTGTACAATTGTGGCACAGCCAGGGACATTTTAACACTCGCTAACTAGGCCAAGGAGAATTCTGTCAAAAGTGGTTTTATGTGGAAGTGATTCTTTATTGATTAGGAGAGCTCATGGCCGCACATGCACCAATGTTAGTGACATGGTAACCAGCTTAGGCAGAGTCTCGCAGGACTGTCGGAGGAACAGTGCTCCTCGACTGACCCTGCATTTTAGGACTTTCCCTGCATTACCACACCCTTTACAAATAATCAGAGCTGGGTGGCCCAGTTTTCCAGCATCTTATTGTTAAGTTCCACCATGAGCAGCGTTGGAAAACACTGCGCAAACCCACAGTGGCCCTGAGACTCCTTAACAAGAATAGCCATCATTGGCTGTCCAGGTCTTCCGACAGTCCTCCAAGCCTCTACCCGAAACTGGTCACAATGTCAATGCCACTGGTGTTTGTGCAGGTACGATCTCTCCTAGCCAGTCAGGAACCATTTCCACACTAAAGAACATGAAATTACTTTGGACAGAATGATCCTCAGCCTAGTTTGTGAATGGTAAAATGTCACTAGGAGCAGTTGCTAAAGCTCCAGTGCTGCCAAAGTTTAGACTTTTCCTAAAAAGTCCCTCCTGTCATCCCACCCAGAGCATTTGATTGAGAGGAATCCTTGTTGACAGAGAAAATGCAGGTTCAAATATGTTTTCATTTTGGCAGAGATGGAGAGCAACAAAGAGGAAATGCAGTTGCAAATAAAAGTAATAATAGTAATAAAAATAATAGGCAATTGTTATTCCTTTTTTAATATGTCAGATTCAGACCACTAAGACAAAGAAAATCTAATGTCAGAAAGATTTGCGTTTCATTATTAATTGTTTCCAGGCATTATGCACGGAAATGCAAATGGAACTGAATGTGAATTGTCATAAATCATGCACACTCACATGGGAATTGTGAATACATACATCATCTAAAGCGCTTATCCTTCTGGGTCGCTGGAGCCTATCCCAGCTGTCATTGGGCAGAAGGCAGGATACACCCTGGACAGGTCGCCAGTCCATCGCAGGGCAGACAGACAGGGTCACACTCACACCTAGGGGCAATTCAGCATTTCCAATCAGACTGACTGCATGTTTTTGGACTGTGGGAGGAAACCGACGCAGACACGGGGAGAACAGACAAACTCCACACAGAAATGACCCTGGTCGCCCGGCCGGGAATCGAACCCAGGCCATTCTTGCTGTGAGGCGACAGCGCTACCCACTGCGCCGCCGATAATTGTGAATGCACATTTTAATTCGAATTTTCAAATTGCATCTGAATTTGAAAAAAGTCTGGAATGTTTTGCTACTAAATGGATTGAACCTTAATGTATTCCCATGTTGTGTGGTATGTTTTTGGCTTTTGGCTATAGGAAAAAAAAAAAAAGTTTACAATGTGAAACACACATTCACTCATTGTAAACTTGTCCAGCTCCCTGTAATAAGTGATGACTAAAACTCTTCTTTAGAACATAAAACACATTAAACAATAACTAGTGACTTATTAAACTCATAGGAACTCTAATGCAATAAACTCATGCTACCTAGAACCTGTAGGGATACATTTCTTTAGCTAATTAATTCATGCTCAGTAATTTCCATAACAGGGTCTTCAGTGTTTCTCTTGCATGATTATAACTGATAGTGAGACCTCCAATCAGCTACTAAAACAGGTCATAATGAATACTCAAGAGACCATTTAGAAGTGTCTAATTTGGACTTTACTGACCAAAGAACAAGACCCTAATCAACCCCTATATGTGTTACTTAAAGTACACTGATGCCAAAATTATTTTGCTCTTCCTACTCAGTTAACTTTTCAGAGATGCAAAGTTGTTAAGAAATATAAAAACATTGTTTCAAGTGTTTCATCACAATGCAGTTATTCAGCATTATGAGTTATACACTGGAATATAAATGAAACATGTGGCCTAATAATGTTAATGTAATATCATTAATACTTTAATTATTGCACTATTCATATTTGTACAATTATTGCAAGTTTTTACTCTGCATTCTTATCATATTCATCTTATCATATATGCTGCTCTCACAACCCATACTATCTACGTTTGCATTCTGACCATTTACCACATATATGCACGTATTATAACCATAGCATCCCTTACCACAGTTACTTTCCTGCACTTTATATGTAAACCATACTGTATTTTGCACATCATTGGCTCTATATCTGTACTCTGCAAAATGACAATATCGTTGAATCTAATCTTATCTAATCCAGTCTGTTATAGCGATTTGAATATTCCTCTAAAAGAAGGAAAACAAACAACTGTTTGGGCCACATTCATGCTTCTTTTCTTTAGTCTTTCGCTGAAATGGAAGCTAATGCCCATCTAAATGCACTGAATTAGCAAAATTATCTTCACAAGTAAATTTAGTCTTTTGTTGTAGTTCAGTGCTTTAAAATTTATAAAGCAAATCCAGAAGACAAACCATGTTCCAGAACTAGTTACAACTGACAACAGTGTACACATGACTTTACACAGACAAAGTAGGCTACTGTTGTTTAAGCTAGTCTGCTAGCTAATATGTGTGTGAAGCCATGGAAGAGGCACCTTCTCTGTAAACCAGCTCTACTGTACATAGAAAATTGCAAAGACATTTTAATATATTCTTATACCTTCCGCATTTTTCACAATTTCTATATTACTCGGTAGCTACGATCTAAACAAAACTATTCAGGTGAAACTCTCAACTGGAGAGGAATGCAGAGAATCAGACTTGTTTGCAGTGGTGGTGATAGGAACCAGACATCTGAAGAGTTCCCTCTAGAAGCTCTCCTAAGGAAAGTTCGGTTCCACTTGATATGATAACTAATAACTGTGAAGTTACACACTTACAAAAACAATGTAACTACTAGTAGTGCAGCATATGAAAATACACAACACTCAATTACATAAGCTCTACTACTGTAATCCATTTGTAATAGTGAATACATCACTAGTAGTTACATTGTTGTTACATGTGTTGTTTATGTGTAACTACACAGTTATTAGAAACGTTTGATTACAGGAAATGATTAGGAATATGATGTCTGATGTTTGATATAAACTTTTTGTTATCCATATGAGGTACATGCAGAGAGTTTGAAGGCAAAATAATACTCGAAGGTGTAGGTTCACTGGTGGTTTTGGATAGTAAATAAAATGGCTATATTTGTGTTGTAGACACTGGGACCCCTAATTCCTTCACAACATATCTATTCATTCTGGAATCAAACCGTTCTGAAAGATTTTGTTTACACCCCATCATTTGAATTATACAGGGATTTAGCAAAATTGGTGGAATTTAACTTAATACCACTTTTATTTTTATTCTTATTATCATGGACAGCCAGAGGCCTGGTGTCATCCACTTACTTCATCCAGTGTATTTCTTTCACAATACAGTAACTACTAATACAGCTTTTTCAAATTAAAATTCATAGTCATTACTGATGCTTATAATTGTGCAGATGGTGTTTGTGGTTTTGCTAGCATTTAGTTTAGCAAACTCATTCACATTCTCTGATGTTTATTGGCTTGAGTGGAATTTAATTTCGGAGCCTTTCCGCCTCCCAACAACCCCCTTCGGACAGAGGCGTCCTCTGAGATTGAGCGCGGCTAACGTGATTAGCGTCACTGTTGTAATTGCATGAGTTTGTTTTGTCCGGCACGGCTGTATTGTTCTTTGAACTTTCATTGACATAATGGCCAGATTAGGGCCTGCATTGCATTTAATTTCCAAGGTGGCTTTTTTTGCAACAACAACTGCTTTGCTTATTTAAAGCTCTCTATGTTATACTAGGACTGAACTTGAAAAAGACAGCCATTCTCATGCCTTCCTGGGAGAAAACGGGGCCAGAATTTTCTGCCCAAAAATGTCAGGAAACTGGCTGCCCCAATTTACGGCCTGCGATTGACAGAACAGAACATATTTACATACTGATGACCAGCATGGAAGCAACCTCTCCAGCAAAAAAACATAGACCAGGGCACGCGGCACTGTATCAGTGCAATCCCAACCAAACCCGGCAGGCCAGAAATAGCAGAGAGAGAGGGCGAGCGAGAACTAGAGAGAGAGGCAGAGAGAGGGGCTGTGTGCCATATTAATATCTGATGTTCTGTGAACGCTAACCAAGCCCGCCGCTCTGTTGTCTGATGGTGCCTGGCATGGCAGAGAGATTGATGGCTTTGACTTGAGTCCTCGATTCCAGGCCGCTCTCCCTATTCCCCCCTGACAGTGTTCTATAAACTGCTTCCTCCGGTAAATCTGGTGGCTCCCACTCCATCTGTCTCTGTCAAGGGACCCAGACAGGCTCCCAATCCCTCGCCCATCTCTCTCTCTCTCTCTCTCTCTCTCTCTCTCTCTCTCTCTCTCTCTCTCTCTCTGTCTCTCTCTCATCTCCTTCTCTGTTTTGTTATTCTCTCTCTCTCTCTATCCCTCCAAACACTTCTCCCAATCTCCAGACACTGCTCTGTAGTCAATACTCCTCCTCAGTCGCCACACTGTTATAAACACTGTGATTCAAAAGGGGGGGGATCACTGCTCAAAGGAAGTTTCGCTGTTTTCTATAACATGAAACCAATACATGCGTTAACACCGTAAATCCCTGGCTTATTACATATTGAGGCTTATTATTCAGTAACTACAGGGACTTTATCGCAAACTGCCTGAGCTATTCTTGGGTTATAGAAGTGTGTAAAAGAACTTTGGGCACTCCAGTGGGCTCTGGCCTTTTTAAGGGGTTAAAGCAAGAGGGATATGAGAATGTATATGCATTGCAACAGTCAAAGGTCACGATTTTTTAATATGTAACATAACAGAAAGGGTCAGATGCTCATGGTAAAATCCAAAAGATGAAGCTTTAATAACAAAGGGGTTGGAAAAAGTGGTCAGAATACATGTGTGGGTCAAATCCAAATAAGCAAAAAGGTGTAACAGGGCAAACATAACCAGAGGGGCAAAGACAAGCGGCAAAAATCAGGAGCCGAAAAATGACACAATAAAGGCAACCGAAATACACAGAAGAGAAACACTCAGTAGCTCTACAAGAGAAGCAATACCTCACGATCATCCTAAGCTAAAGCCCAGGCCTAAATACTAAACCAAAGAAGTCTTATGACAAGTCACATGGGTGAATAAGATCAATACTCAGGAGAATTAGAACGATGGTTGGTTGAGTGCTGAGGTTGGGAAGACACGTGATCTTCCATTGGATTCTGGGAAATGGAGTCCCTGTGAGAGTAGAGGCCAGAAGGGTGTGTGACATAATATCTTGGTGCATTAACACAGAATTCAAGGGAGGGGTTGGCCCCCTTATATTGATATTTGGCTTCAAGGAGTCCTCATCCAATCAGATTTTACAACCAGTGTAACAGAAATAGTCAACGCTGTCAGAAGCACATTAACCTTAAACTCACATGTACATACAACTAAACTTGCATAAAAAAGTTGATGCTGGCATGTGTAGCACTGTGGCTAATATATATATATATATATATATATATATATATATATATATATATATATATATATATATATATATATATATATACAATATAAATCTTACTCCAAAAAATGGTATGCTAATTTAATTTATAGTGTTTTCTGAATAATTAAAATTCATAACTCAATAATTCATAGTAGTTAATGAATGATATATAGCGGTTATTTAATCCACAGTGAATCCTCAGGGGATACTGAATATTTCATATTAGTTAATAAATAATTATGGCAATTAATACTCATTTCATAGTAGATTCAAAATCATTTATAATAGTTACTGAGAAACTGCTGATTAGTTCATGTTATCAAATAATTTATCACAGTTACTAAACAATTTCTAATGATTACTTGACAATTTACAGTAGTTGATGAATATTTTATAGTAGTTACTGAAAATTGTAAAGTAGTTCTTAATTTATTTGTAGCAGTTACTGAGGAATTCATAGTAGATACCAAATTATTTATAGGTTACTCCATTACTCATGATACTGAATAACTCAAAGCAGATACTAAACAATTCATAGTGGTTGTTATTGCAAAATGTAGAATAGTTCTTGAATTATTTAGAGTGGATATGGAAGTAGTAGAAAATGAATATTTCACAGTAGTTACTAATGAAAAATTACTATATTGCTGCTGTCAGAACAAAACCTTGTATCTCCAAAATGGTAACTTTACAGGAGAAGGAAAAAACATACAGTACTTTTAATGTAAGTCAATGGAACCAGACTTTTTTCCAAGTCATTTTGGGCCACTACTTTTGGTCCATTCATCATGAAATTCATACACAATGTAAAGAGGAACAGACATTGTCAAATTATATCAAAAACTGAAAATCGACCAAAATATATAGTATATATATATATAGTAGTTTAAAGTTTTGCAAGGTACTGTATAAAAATCGAGATGAGGCCTGCCTGTAGAATCATTCATCAGGGATTTGGACCACAAAAGCTGCTGAACAGCCAGGGGAAATCCTCCATCTGTGTGTGAAGCACACAGGTAAACTGCTACAGGAAGTCAGCAGCTGGTGATATGAACTCTTTCCTGGTCAGGTGAGGAACATCATCGAGTAAGGTGAGCCCAGAGACGGGGTCAGTGAACTAGTTTCCGTCACCAGAGAGAAGGCTTTTTTTGGGGATGAGGTTCTCCTGGGTTCTCCGCAGAGACTCTCGAGTGGAGAACCCAATTAACCCCCCCGACCCACAATATCTTCCCAAATTATGGCACATTCCCCAATGACTTCCCTGTTCAATTAGGAAATGACATATCACCACTACAGCGCCGTTCAGGTGAAGTACGCTCTTCACTCCATGAGCTGGAATCAGCAGCTAAATTACCATCTCTTAGTTATTGTAGGCTCCAGACTGATGAAGGCAGATCTGAAGTGCATTACACTTTATTATCAGTTGTAATGCTAATAAGACAGTGGTTGTTGTGTCAAAACATGCTTGATAATTATAGCTGTAATTAGAAAGTGCGTCTCATGTTGCAGTGTGTCAAACACTGTGGCGAATGTTAAGCAGATAATTGACAAAAATGTAAATGGCTTTAAGCTGACTGTGAGTCAGATACCTCAAAAAAGACAAATAGAGCTGTTGATTCAAACTTTCTGGTTGATTAATGGAGGTTTGGAGATTCATTTTCTTCAAATAATTTGCTTTAATTATTTTTGAATATTTGAAAGAATATTTTCCCACACCTTCAAAGTTCAGTCTTACAAGTTGATTACATCTTCTCATAATAAGGTCTGGAGTGGTCAGTCCATTGTTCAGCCTCTTTGTTTGATGTGTCTGTCTCCTTTTCTCAGTGAGGTTCTTCTTGACAGCTACACATCCTTTCAGACCCACAGCGCTAAGTCGTCTTCTCACAGTGGAAGGATGGACAGAAACACCTGTGGATGTTTTCAGATCTGAAGCAGCTTGATTTTCTCCTCTCTCTCAGAGATAAAAGCTTTAAGTGCTGTTTATCTGATGGGGGCAGTTTTGGTGTCTACCAGGTCTTCGATCTGCTTTTTGTAATTCATTTTTTTGATGCATGTACAAAATTGATCTGATCAATGATGGTGCTCTGTTTTGGGAAGCTATTTAAAAAGAATAATGAATAGAGCTGTAGCTGTCACGCTTCCGGGTTCTCCTTCCTTGCCTAATACTCTCCAGGACTCCAATTCCCATGATTCCAGTCCTGATGATGTCACTCCTTCCACCAATCACACACAGCTTCCTCGTTCTCAGTCACCTGAGTATTAATGCAATTCACCTGTGTTTGTTTGTCCCAGGCTTTAAATGGTTTCTGGTTTGTTCTCCTCATTGCGAGGTGTTACCCTTCACTGGACTACAGAGCGGTTTTTCTACTGTTTTTCTACTGGTTTTCTACTGGTTTTCGGACTTGTGTTTTGGACCCTTTGCCTGTTTTTGGATATTGCGTTTTTGTGTTTGCCCTTTTGCTCTGGTCGCTTGTGCATTTTGTATCTTCTGTTTTTTTGACTTTTTGCAAGGCTTTTGGATTCTGATTTTGGATTTGCCCTGAAACTGTCTGACCATCTTACTGTCTCTCATTAAACCACTTCCTTTTTAAGATCCGCGAGCGTATAAATTTAAAACGATTTTTTTTGTTTACTTGCTTAATAACATCCTACTAAAAACAAAACAACCATTAAAACTTTAAAAAAACATGTAATCGCTGTTTGTTGAAAACCTTGTATCTTCAAAATGCTAACTTTACAGGAAAAGGAAAAAACATACTTTACATTTAATGTAAGTCAATGGAACCAGATTTTTTTCCCAAGTAATTTTAGGTAATTTCTTTTGGTCCATTTATCATGAAATTTACACAGAGTGTAAAGAACAAATGCCATTTTCAAATTATGCCAAAAATTGAAAGATGACAAAAATGGAGATACCAGGTTTTCTTCCGACAACAATGAAGTGCTAAATTAAATTATAGTGTTTCTGCATGATTAATAGTGGTAACTCAATAATTCATAGTAGTTAAGTAATAATTCATAGCAGTTACTGAATGAATTATAGTTGATTTTTAATGATTCATACTAGTCACTGAATAACATTTATAGTAGTACCTGAGAAATCCACAGTAGATTTATTGAATATTTCATATTAGTTACTAAATAATTCATGCTAATTAGTACAGAATTCATAGTAGATACTAAATAATTTGTTACAGTTACTAAGTAATTGCTGAATATTTTATGGTGATTATAAATACTGTATAGTAGTTATTAAATGATTTATAGTGATTACTAACAATTCTCAGTAGTTATTTAACATTTTGTAGTTGTTACACAATCTTTTAAATCAGTTATTAATTTATTTCTGAAGTTTTTGAATAGTTTAGTTTTGAAAACTTTTGACTTTCTCTTTCTGTTTGCAAGTTGATTACCTAATCGAAATATATAATTAATAATTATCTAATCTTTTAAATAATATTTTCTAACTTGCAATGGACTTAAAGGGAAGCACTTTCTGAACCGTAATGTATGTTAATGTAAATAAATTTTATTACAAATAATTTGCAAGTCCTCACATGATAAAACTATTGATTACATTGTCATACACTTCATTTTTATTGTAAATATTGTCCAGTAGCCCATAACTGAGCTATACATTTGTGTTTTGGGCCATGGTAAACTCACTCGCTTTAAATAATGCAGCAGCATTTAATCCACTGCAAAACTATTGAGTGTGAGTTATTGTTATTTTTAAAGAAACTTGTTCAGACCTTCACATTGCTGGAAAACTGCTCATGATAATATTAAGAAAAAAGAAATGAGAAAGAAAAAAAAAACACACACATAAACAAAAATCCCCCCTCCATATTCCACCCTGACTGATCTTATTCTTACTTTTACATCTCATAAATATACATCAGGCGTTTCTGCCCAAGGTCTTAGTCAACGCTGACTCATAGTTCCCACCAGAAACAGCAGAAGGAAAAGCTCCCTCACCCCCAGCTCTCTCAAAGAATAACTTAAAAATCTTTCACTGAACAGGCCTTTGCCTTATGTGACTGGCATCATACCGACAGGGTACATATTTCTACATCTCTCAACACTCTCTGTCTGTTTATCTTGATATTTTAAAATCACGCTTTATATATATATATATATATATATATATATATATATATATATATATATATATATATATATATATATATATATATATATATATTTGTAAACCAAGTGGAGCCACTCCTCACTGCATATCTGCTAATGCAAGAAACAAAACATTATTATATACCATATAAATCAAATAAACACACACATATATATATATATATATATATATATATATATATATATACTAGACACATATTACTGATAAACATATGCTAATTAGAAAAAAAATCATACAATGATTCTTTTTTTTTTCCACAGATATTACATCTATAAGTCTTATCATTGAGCCCATTTTTATACCTCCAGTTTTTGAGATTGAACCAATAAATTGTATATGTGTACGTTTGAAAGTCTATTCTTTGCACAGATGGTCTGTCTCTAAATCTCCTCTTGTGCTTGTCCATGTCATCTGTGAGCTCATAGCTGCTGGCTCGATGTGTTTTTACATCTGTTATGCAGTCAATGATCACTGTGAGTCAGAGATCTCACATTTTATTTTGAACCATTATTTTAGTCGGTTTTTTAACCTGGTTTGTGGCTTTATTGATTGATTGATTGATTGATTGATTGGCTAATTGGTTGGCCAACTTTCCGGTGGTCCATATAAAATGCACCATAATTTATGAAGCCCTGCTTTAAACTCTAAGGATCCATATATGGATCTACACTTCAGATCCTCATGCTTATAACAACAGAATTTAAATAATAATAATAAGAAGAAGAAGAAGAAGAAGAAGAAGAAGAAGAGGAAGAAGAAGAAGAAGGTACAAATATAGTAGATACAGAGTTACTAATAGTGGACACTGAATAATTCAGAGCAGATACTTTATAATTTATAAAAGATACTGGATAATTCATAATAGATACTGAACAATTCAAGGAACATACTGAAAGTTGATAGTAGTTAAAAGTTGAAAGTTGAAAGTTGATAGTTGATAGTAGTTACTGAATAATTCATAGTAGACACTGAATAATACATAACAGATACTAAATAATTCATAGTAGATATGAAAAAAATCATAGCAGATATTGATTGATTTATAGCAGATACTGAATAATTCATAGTGGACACTGAATAATTCATATAGGATACTAAATAGTTCATAGCAGATATTGAATACTTCATAGTAGACACTGAACAATTCATAGTAGGTACTAAACAATTCGTAGTGGATTCTGAAAAATTAATAGTAGATACTGAATAATTAATTGTAAAAACTAAATAATATATATATAATACATACTGGAAAATTCATGCTAGCTACTGAACAATTCATAACAGATACTGAATCTTTCACAGTAGCCACAAAACTGTCCAAATACACTGATTATTTCGAAGGTTTTACTTAATAATTTATAATAGATGCTGAATAATTCATAGTGGTCACTGATAATTCATAGTCTTTACTGAATTTCTCATATTTATTACTGGTCAATTCATTGTAGACTTTAATTCACTGTGGATCTGGTGTTGTTTCTTTTGAATATTGTATAAAAAGTCTTAAGATTAAACAATTGTTTAAGCTGTGTTAAGGTGATGCTCTTGTACATTTTTTTCTGCCTTTGATCATTACTGTAACAAAAAATACGGAAACTGCAGGAAACTAAAATGAAAGAAAAGAAGGTACCGGACCCCATCACCCCTCCCCCTGTCTGCTCTCTTTCTTTGTCCTCGCTCAGTCCCCATTTCTGTTTTGATCAAAATCCTAACAGCTGTGTTCTTCAGTAAGTAAGAGCAAATCACCCAGGAGGCTTTCATCACCCTCTGCCAGGAAGACAAAAGAGCAGGCGGCCGCTAACTGCCACTGTGAGCACACTGCTTTCCCCACAAATACCCCTTTCCATCAGCACGGCACCAGCACCACACTGACACTGCTCCACTGGACAGCTGGACAGGTAATATCCCACCATGCTTAAATCTGACTATTCCATGCCTATGAAAGCAGTGCTATATCATTTAAACAGCTATATTGGTATTAGTGTCATGAACAACACTGACTTTTAGCTTTAATAGTGATGACAGATTATATAAACTTATCTGCTACTTACATGCAAAGTGTTTGCTACGGAAGCCCTAAAGGGCCATGGATTTGCATCTTTAGTTGACTCAATTTTCCAAACACGATGAGTTTAATTTATCTGTTTGACTTCTTTATGTCACAACAGACATTGTTTTCCACAAGATAACAACATAATTATTTTGAAATCTCTTGATTTTGCAAGATCTCAAATTATGTCATTACAACAAGGTTTCATTTTCTTGAGATCCTGAGAAAATTGTTACATTACCCCAAGAAAAAGAAGAAGAAGAAGAAGAAGAAGAAGAAGAAGAAGAAGAAGAAGAAGAAGAAGGTACCAAATTATAAATAGTAGACACAAGAGATATTAATAGTGGATACTGAAACATTTTTAGTAGATGCTGAGGGCTGTGGCTGAATCTCAAATGGCTCACTGCTCCCTACATAGTGCACTACATAGGATATTAAATACTGGATCCTGCAGCCCAACAGTGAATGATATACCTAAGAATAGTCATTTGGGACTCAGACACATCCATACTCGATAAACGATGCACTATTTGGCTGTAGAGGCTAGAATTTCATTATTGCACTATTAGAACGTCCATAGTTAGCTAACACACTACTTAGGGAGTACTGAGCTGTTTGAGATTCAGCCTGGGTTGGACATGACTTCTGACTGAAACTTGGTCCTAAAATCGGATTGGCTGAGCCACATTTGAAGCCGTTGTAAAATCCACAATATACCCACACCTATGACCGCCTCATAACAACTGAGTTGTGTATAAATGCACCACAGCAAAAAAACAAAAACCCTTGTGCTGTTAATGGAATAATCTTTGACTCTAATGCTGCTCTCATGGATAGTGATGAAGTAAGAACACATTTTTTGTTTAAATTGAGCGGCTGGCACCTTATGTTCTCAACTAGAACTAGTCAGCTAGCTAACAGGCTAAAAGATAGCAAACATGCTAAACAACTCAATCACTATCATCACAGGCTTGAATTAAAGTACTGACGGTATGATTTACTGTAAAAGGGCAGTATAAAACACTAAAGAATGTCACTTGAATGGATTACAAGCTTTAAATGTCTGAGTTTCAGTCTCTGTACTCCCTAAGTAGTGTGTTAGCTAGCTAAACGTTTAGAAATTCTAGCCTCTAGAGCCAAATAGTGTATCATTTAACAAGTATGGATGAGTCTGAGTCATGAATGATTATTTCTTAGGTATATTATACACTGATGGGCTGCAGCATCAAGTATTTAAATTCCTATGTAGTGCACTATGTAGGGAACAGTGAGCCATTTGAGATTCAGCCCCAGCGCAAGAAGAAGGGCACCTCTGAATTGGTGCTAAATTCAACTCGGAGGTCCATTGTCATACAAAAAAAGTTCAAAATTACACGAGATGACTGCAATATACACCGATCAGGCATAACATTATGACCACCTCCTTGTTTCTACACTCATTGTCCATTTTATCAGCTCCCCTTACTATATAGGTGCACTTTGTTGTTCTACAATTACAGACTGTAGTCCATCTGTTTCTCTACATACTTTGTAAGACCCCTTTTACCCTGTTCTTCAGTGGTCAGGATCTCCATGGACCCTCACAGAGCAGGTACTATTTGGGTGGTGGATCATTCTCAGCACTGCAGTAACACTGACGTGGTGGTGGTGTGTTAGCGTGTGTTGTGCTGGTGTGAGTGGATCAGACACAGCAGTGTTGCTGGAGTTTTTAAACACTGTGTCCACTCACTGTCCACTCTATTACCTTGTTGGTCCGCCTTGTAGATGTAAAGTCAGAGACAGCAGCTCATGTGTGTCAGCATAGTTTGTATTGGTCGTCCTTTAGACTTTCATCAGTGGTCACAGGACGCTGCTGACAGTGACACTGAGGTGTTTAAAAACTCCAGCAGCACTGCTGCGTCTGATCCACTTGTACCAGCACAACACACACTAACACACCACCACCACGTCAGTGTTACTGCAGTGCTGAGAATGATCCCCCACCCAAAAAGTACCTGCTCTGTGAGGGTGAGAACTACATTTCTTGATGGAATACTTGTTTTATGTTGATTATTATTAATAGTAATTTAAATTGTTTTCTGGTTTATATTTGCCACCCTTTTATAAAAGCATGCCTAAGAACACCTTTCCCAGTTATAAAATCACAGCAATGTACAGCCTCTTCTTGCTTATTGCTTTAGTAAATACTGAATATTTCATAACAGAGACTGAATAATCATAGTACATACATATAAAAAGCTGATATTATCTACAATAATGACATAAATCAATCAAGACTGCCAAAAAAGACTAATTAGCTCATAAAATATGTTATTTAAACCTTTAAACAAACAGAAAATTCCAAAAAAGTGGAAACAGTTTGTGACATGTTAATAAAAACAGAAGGCGATGATTAATACACTCTGTTTGACCAGTATTTAATTGAAAACAATACAAAAACATGTTCGATGGTGTACTTTATGAAAATCATTATTTCTTTGTAAATATATGCTTATTCCAAATTTGATGCCTGCTACCCCTTCTGAAAAATTCAGGATGGGAGCATGTTTACCTCTGTGTTACATCAGCTTTCCTTTTAACAGTGCTTAATAATCGTTTGGGCACTGAAGGCACCAACTGATCCAGTTTTTGCCATTTTTCTGTTATACAAGTCTTCAGCTGTGCAACCATACGGGCCCTCATTGTCATATTTTGAGCTTAATAAGACACTGGTTTTCTATGGGAGACAGTTCTGGACTGCAGGAAGCCCAGTGTAGCTCCTGCACTCTCTCATTACACAGCCATGCTGTTGTAACATGTGTGGAATGTTTCTTGGTGTTGACATGTTGAAATAAGCATGGAAAAGAATACAGACTTGCATTTGTGGATGCAGCCATGGACGGTGTTTATTGACAATGTTTTATCAAAGCATTCCTAAGCAAATATGCTGATATCCCTCATAGAAACAGAAAGTTTCAATGTTTTTAATGCAGTGCAGTCAAAGGGGTTGAAATTCACAGGTATTCATTTGTGGTTTTTGGCCTTTTCCTTTATGCGCAGTGATTTCTCAGAATTACCTGAATATTTTGATGATATTACGCACTGTATTAGATGAAATAGGTCAAATCTTTGCAATTCCTGGCTGAGGAACATTATTTTTAAACAGCTGGACCATTTGTTGGTGCATTTTTGGCAAAGCGGTGAGCCTCAACCCATCTAATGAAGGACTGAGCCTTTCCTGGATGCTCCTTTTATATGCAAGCAGGATTACATCACCTATCTACAATTTATTTCAATATTTCACTATGTTTCCAGTCTTAAATCACCCCTGGCCCAGCTCCAGAATGAAAGTATTTAAAAAACACTGAAGTTCATAGGATAAAACATTTTATGTCTTGTCTTTGTACTGTTTTTCTTTAAATGCAAGCAATTGCTTTCTGTTTTTCCTTGCATTTTACATACTGTCCCCATTTTGGGTTTGTGAAAAGAAGAGGAAATATTCAAGATTACACACAATTTATAGCTCACTATTCAAATTAAAGCAAATTTATGACACCAATCATATAAGAACTTTGCAAAGAAAGGTGAATTAAAAAAAACAAAACAAAACAAAAAAAAAACTTATCTCTTCCATTGAAGCTTGTATTTGCATGACTCTCAGGCATATTTGATTTGCTCATCAAAGGCTTTTGCAAAAACTTGTAGGGCTGCACCAGCTTGGGTGCACACTGTTATTAAAGCAAAAGTGAGACAAAGTGTGAAGAAATTCTGAAATTATTGTAAATATTTCAAAAAATTCTACATTTCTACTCAAATTGTTTAGCTGATAGCATTTATTGATCAGGCATGACATTATGACCACCTCCTTGTTTCTACACTCATTGTCCATTTTATTAGCTCCACTTACTATATAGGAGCACTTTGTAGTTCTACAGTTACAGACTGTAGTCCATCTGTTTCTCTGCATACTTTGTTAGCCCCCTTTTACCCTGTTCTTCAGTGGTCAGAACCCCCATGGACCCTGACAGAGCAGGTACTATTTGGGTGGTGGATCATTCTCAGCCCTGCGGTAACATTGACTTGGTGGTGGTGTGTTAGTGTGTGTTGTGCTGGTACGAGTGGATCAGACACAGCAGTGCTGCTAGTGTTTTAAACACTGTGTCCACTCACTGTCCACTTTATTAGACAATCCTACCTTGTCAGTCCACCTTGTAGATGTAAAGTCAGAGACGATAGCTCATCTGCTGCTGCACAGTTTGTGTTGGTCATCCTCTAGTCCTTCATCAGTGGTTACAGGACGCTGCCCACAGGACGCTGTTGGCTGAGTAGGTTTAGTTGGTGGACAATTCTCAGTCCAGCAGTGACACTGAGGTGTTTAAAAACTCCAGCAGCACTGCTGTGTCTGATCCACTCAGACCAGCGCAACACACACTAACACACCACCACCATGTCAGTGTTACTGCAGTGCTGAGAATGATCCACCACCCAAATATTACCTTCTCTGGGGGCCCTGACCACTGAAGAACAGGGTAAAAGGGGGCTAACAAAGTATGCAGAGAAACAGATGGACTACAGTCTGTAACTGTAGAACTACAAAGTGCTTCTATATAACAAGTGGAGCTGATAAAGTGGACAATGAGCGTAGAAACAAGGAGGTTGGTATAATGTTATGCCTGATTGGTGTAATTTGTAATGCATCGTTTTGCATTGAGTTAGAACAGAATACAAAATGCAACACCTTTAATGGTGTTCCCAGACCTTCGAACCCCACTGTCCACTATAAAAACATTTGCATTTTTGTCAAGAACTGAATTGATGTAATATTTTATTCATGTGGAACTGATGTGCACATTTGAATCAAGTAGACAGCTTACTTTTTTCAATATGACCTTCTAGGGCTGCAAATATAAAGCAGTAGCAGTAGAACAAACTGTTTCATTTCCACTTGTTGTTGGGTTAATATTCTCAGTGCTCTGTAAGGCTCCCATTGGTGTAATTGCAATGGAAAAAAATCCAATCTAAATCCAATCGGAAGCTAAGTTAGGTTTGTGGGACATTCTTTTAGCCACAGATTATCAGCACCCAGAGTAGCAGGCCCATTAACTTTATTAATGCAAACTTAAACATCATCTGGTACCATGATGATACGTTTGGAAAATTCAAGATATTGAGTTTTATCAATACCATCCAGCTAGCACTATATGCAAGTAGTGTTAAATGAAGCCCTTTGAGGTACTTAATCACTTTATGATTATTCTAATTTGAATTTAAGGCTTAAAATCACTTCCTCACCATCCTCAATCTACACTGCTGTGATCTATAATTTAAAACATTAGGATTGCTGATGGAGCTGAATGTGTGAACCAAACAACAGGGGGTATTTTTCAAATTTAATGGGCATGGATCGAGTTCGTGAGTACAGTATGCTTTTAATCAAATGATATCAAGCTGCGAAACAGCATGCTGCTTTTGTATACCAACCACTTTTATGCTGCCCGACAATGGCAAAAACTCCTGGCAAGACCAAAAGAACTGTCATGAAGAAAACAGTAAAAAAAAAAAGAAAATGTTTGCAGCAAAGCAAAACGACTCAAATGACCCCAGCTGAGAAGAAAATTCAGTTTTCAGAGTGAACAAAGCAGCACCCAAGCCTGTTTCATAACTCCAGAGCAAAGCAAGTTGTCCTTTTCCAGTCTTTGTTAACAATCGCTGAAGCTGCTGTTGATGCTTGTGAGCTTTCATGAAGAAAACTATAGGAAATAAATGCTCGTAGTAAAACAAAATGACCCAACTGACCCCAGTTGGTGGAGAACGTTTCGTTTTCTAAGCAAAGTACTTGTTACAGAAAGTCCAGTGCAAAGGAGGTTCTCTGTTTTCTGTCTACGCTAACTATAGCTGGGGTTGTTTAGCCATTGTTGATGTTGATGGACCTTCAGAGCGACCTCTGCTAGTTGAGAACATTTTCTTTTCAAATCGAACAAAGCACCATTAGCGCCTGTCTCAAAAGCCTAGTGAAAAGGACGTTCTCCTTTTTCATGCAGTCATAATTGATGTTCATGAACGTTTATGAAGAAAACAGTAAGGAATAAATGTTCATGATAAACCACAGGACTAAATTTAGCCCAGTTAGTTGTAGACATTTAAACTATCTACTGGACAAAATGGATGGAGTAGATGGGAATTATCACTTTTTTCCATGCTAACTTCATCTGAGGCCTTTCAGCCATTGCTCGTGTTTATGAACTTTTATGAGAATAACACGTACATAGTACCACAATTGCATGTGAAAAGTCCAGCACAATGGAAGCTCTTTACTTCTACATCTGTATTGATAGCTGACAACGGTGGACGAAGTACACAAACCATGTACTTGAGTTAAAATAGAGATACCCAAGGTGAAATATTACTCCAGTAAAAGTAGAAGTTCCTCCCTTTAGACCTCCACTTGAGTAAAAGTACAAAAGTATTTGCCTTCAAATGTACTTAAAAGTGAGTATCAAGTATCAAAAGTGAAAGTACTGAAAGATTAATTATGACTTTAATGTCTTATTATAATTTCTATAATAAGACTCTTGCTTTATCAACTCATTTAGGTGAAAATACTCCAGTGTCACTCTTGTAACACCGATATTTTAATAGAATGTCATTAATTAGTCTCACTGATGTCTATTAAAATTATCAAAAGCACAAAACACTGAAGGCAAACAGTTTCCATTAAGTAGAACTGAGTGGCTCTGAAATAAGTTTTTGTGAACAAGCAAAGTTTCAGTTTAAGATTTATTCGCAACTTAGTTAGAGGTTTAAATTTAGTAAAAACTTGCTATGAACACAGATTCACATATGAGTTTTACTTTACTGTACTGCATCTGTAGGTCTCTGTTCATAAACATAACGTAGCCAAAATGAATTTATTATAAAATGAAATAATGTTTGTATAAATGTAAAAAAAAAAAAGAAACGTGTCAGTTACAACTGCATATGAGAACATATTTCTATATTATGGACTATTTACACAAAGCTAGGTTAGAGTCAGGAGTTTCTTCCATCATTTATGTAGGAATAAACACTCCCAAACTTTTATGCTGCCGCACTGACGTTGAACTGTGCACTGGGTCGGTAGGTCCAACAGGTCAAAACAAGCTCAAAACAAAGTGTGCTGTGCCCTGATTGGAGTGCTGCTTCACGCTTCTTTCATTTTGACAGGTTATGTTTTTATGTACGAATAAGCCAAAAGGAACGACAGATTTCTCATAATGTAGTGGAGTAAAAAGTGAGATATTTGACTTTGAAATGTAGTGGAGTGAAAGTAAAAAGTCACCAAAAATGGAAATAGTTCAGTACAGATAAACAAAAAAACTACTTAAGTGCAATAACAAATTACATTTACTTTGTTTCTGTCCACCACTGGTAGCTGAGACCATTTAGTCAATGATAATGATCAGAAAGTCATAAAATTGTAGTAAAAAAAATGAGCCACGTAAGTTGATAAGAATGTTGGCCCTTATTCACTGATATCTTCCTAAGTTTGTTCTTGAGAAAGGTCCTGAGAAAAGGTTTACGTCAGAGTCATGACATGTTCTTAAACGGCAGAACTGTTCTTACCTTTGTGCTCTTAAGTGTGTGTAGATTCTGTTCTTACCTAAGTAAAAATTCCAATTAAGAAAACGCTGGTAATTAGTTCTTAGGTAAGTTTACGCTGGTAAATTTAAGAATCTTCACACTGCGTAAGTAGGTTTTAACACGAACAGTTGGTGAATGAGGTGCATTGGAAGTTTATTTAACAGATGATAAAGTTTTAAACTTACATGAATATATCAACAAGAAAAAAAAAGTTTGTAGTAAATGAAGTTAGTTGAGAAACTTGACTATTCTGTGCAAAGTAAATGTTTCAAAACTCCAGCACAATGTTTCCCATTTTAATTTTCCCATTAATGCTAATGACAGCTGAGACCATTTAGCAGTTGTTGAGGCTCATGAACTTTAATGAAGAAAACAATAAGTAAAAATCACCTCAGCTATTTGAGAAGAATATTTAATTGCTCAAACTGAACACAGCACCACGAGTACCTGCTTCAAAAGGCCAGTGCAATGGACATTCTCCATTTACTGTCTATGCTAATGACAGCTGAGGCCTTTTAGTTAGTGTTAATGCTCAAAAACTTTGCTTGTGGTAAAACAAATTACTGAAGTCACTGAGAGGGACGTTTAGTCTTCGTCATGAATATTGTACCAACAGTGCCTGTTTAAGAGCCTAGCTAAATAGAAGATCTACATTTCAAACCTATGCTGACAGCCGAAACCATTTAGTCATCGTAATCATTAATTCATGAAACGTTTGGAGTTACAATGACCCCAGTTGGCTGAGAGGAACATTCAGTTTTCACACTGAACATACAGTGCCTTCAAAACTCAACGGAACACAATGGAAGTTCCTCTTTTTCCATCTATACTAATGACAGCTGAGACCGCTGAGCATTTGCTGCTTGGTGTTTATGAACCATCATGAAGAAAACTGTGAGAAATGGATGTTGTGATGAAAAAAAAAAAGAACTTTTAGTTCTCAATGTGAACATAGTGAATAGTACCTGTTTCAAAAGTACAGCGTTCAATAGAATGAGTCCACTCACAGCAAATAAAAGTTGACCATCTTAGCTAAAATATAAACTATTTCAATGTTAGACAATATTTCCTGGAGCATTTATTAAATTATCAAATGTCGTAATTGAATTATAATAAAACAAGTTAAACAAAACAAAAATTTAAGAAAAATCATATTCATCACATAATTAGTTTGTGTTTAAAATTATGCTTTTATTTTGGTATAGACTCATAAAATCGCCTGCATCTTAGAGGTAAGGACAATTTGTTACACATTTAATGTAAATGTAATATGATATATTAACACACTGCATTGAAGAACATTTGAAAATAAAAATGAAATTCAATGTTTATACATTTAAAATACATTTGTCTTTAAAAAATCTTAAAATGTGGCAAAAAATGACACTCCTAAAAAAAGATGACTCAGGTTCTTTAGAAAATAGTGTAGGGATGGTTCTATTCAGTTCTATATAGAACCATTTCATGCTTAAATTTTATGTCATGCATGGTGAAAGTGTTCTTCAGACTGCTGTTTTGTATATGGCTCTATATAGAACCTTTCTAAAAATGTTCTATTTAGCACCAAAAAGGGTTTAAAAAGGTTATTCTACTGCCAAAATCTTGGCTTTGTAACATTAGCAGAACCCTCTTTGGTGCTAAAGAGAAAAGGTTCTATAAAGAGCCATATCCAACACATTCTTCATGAATCTGAATAACCATTTCAGCATGCAAAGAACCATTTAAGCATGAAATGGTTCTATACACAACTATCCCTCTCATTAAAGAACCCTTGAAGAACCATCTTTTGTTAAGAGTGCAAGCCTAGATGTGTGGAGAAAGGATTCTTGGTTCTTGCAGATGGAAAGAGAGACCTTAAATCTAAGTTGCACGTTATGTGGTGGCAGATACCATCATGTAACGGATGGAAGCTCTCTTTCGTTCTGTCCATACTAACGACAGCTTGAGACCGTTTAGCCGTTGTTGATTCTTATGAAGGCATGGCAGCGGCTCCTGAAAGGACAATTACCCCATGTGGAGGGACTGAGATTTGGGGGAGAGTGGCCAAGGTCGGGGCTGAAGCCGGGCCGCCTGCTGTTTAAGCACCTTCACAAGGACAGGCCTGGCGGTGCCAGCGGGATTCACTCTGGGTCCTCTCCTCCTGGCCGCCGTAAAGGACGTGGGAGTGATCCCCTCCCCTCCATCTGCTCTGGAGAGCCTCCGTCAGCCCATCAGCCTCTACCCAGTAATGAAGGGTGTCATCAAGGTTAAGCTCAGCCTCCGCTCTGGAACTCAGCCTGCTGAAACCCCAACACTACCGCCAACGCCATCTACTTGGTCAGTAGGGGTGTAAAAATGTGTTGCGGTGGTAGCAAAACCTTATTATTATTATTTTTTTTTTTTAGAAATGTAACTTTATAGGACAAGAAAAAAATGTTCTCTACTTTGATGCAAGCTTTTGATGTTAACATTAAAATACAAAATAACAATGTTACTCCAAGTCATTTTGGAGCATCAATTCTAGTCCATTCATCAAGAAATGTTCACACAATGTAACGAGCAGCTGGTGTAAAAAATTAATGACAATGATGAGGTTTTAATATGACAATATGAATGAATATATTATTGAATATATTAATGTGTCACAATGCATCAATCTGAGGAATTCTGTGTAACTAGGTTGATTATGACTGGTTATTATATTATTCAAAAAGGATACACCTTTGTGTTCTAAATAAATTCTTGAATTTCTAGCATTGCCAGCTAAGTGTATTATTTTTATTGTTTTTATTTCACTGCTGTACAATCATTTCTGCAATCACATTTGTGTATTCAGTGTATTTTTCAGATATAGGTGGCACTTTATTACACAGTGTAGTATAAGCATAATATTTCAATATGTAATTATGTAGTAATTGAAAACTGTTGATTTCTAATTTCTAAATTGTTTTGCATGCCATGCTCATTTGTAGGGTGTTATCAGTAGGTTAGGCAATGCAACAGCCACAAGCAGAAAATCCTGATCCTGCCCCCCGCCTTCTGGAACAGAGTGTTGTCCTACCTCAACATATCATTGTAAACATAACTGTAATTTTATGTAATACAATAATATGCATTGAAAGAACCTGTGCTAAATATAGATGCAAAACAAAGTTTCTAAAGATTGCCTCCCCCTAATTTAACATCAGGTGCAGATTCAATACTTTTCTTGCTGCTCTGGACAGCTAATTAGCAAGGTCACAGTTACGAAATAGAAATAAAAAGGACAGAGAGCAGTCCAGACAAAACTAGATTAGTCTATACCTGATTATAACTAAACAAATTTGGTAAAAATTGCTTGAATAATAAGGAAGTTGTGGGAAATTATGAGAACTCATCATTTCTCAGTACACATGTTCTCATTTACAAGCGGATTTTGACCTCTCCAACATGGCGGATGTGCAGATGCATAATAGAGAACAAAAGACAATGCAGAATCTACGTATTTGTGTCAAGGCCCAAAACTCAAAACTTTTTATCCAAACAAGGATGGAGAAAGAGTTTAACACTGAAATTATAGACTGATGGACTGATGGATTTTCTGGAAAACATAACCCCTTTAAAAAGGCGGTTCTTGAATGATTTTATAGTAAAGAAAATGGTTCTACATAGAACCATGAACACTCAAAGAACCTTTTGTATGATTGAAGGGCTCCACACAGCACTGCTTGCTGTCCCCTTCAGGAACTACCCTTTATTTTATTTATTTTTTTTTGGTTGTTTATTGCCCCACCTTCCCCAGCTCCCCAGTGAAATGAACTTGATATATATATATATATCAAGTTCATATATTACTTATAACCTGATATATATATATATATATATATATATATATATATATCAGGTTATAAGTAATGTAAATCTATAATAAATTATGAGGTTTGCATTTACAAACATGCAACATACATGGCCCTGCGATGGACTGGCGACCTGTCCAGGGTGTATCCTGCCTTCCGCCCAATGACAGCTGGGATAGGCTCCAGCACCCCACCGCGACCCAGAAGGATAAGCGCTTTAGATGATGTATGTATGTATGTATGCATTTACAAACATAATACATTAATTAATTAAACTGTTATAAAGATTCAGATTTGTGTGTTCTTGTAGAATCTCGTTATATTCACTTCTTGAACTTCTTAAATAAGTCAAAGCCACTCGAATAAAATCAAAGCAATTGGAAAATGTTCATTTCATGTTCGCTTTTGGTTATTACCGTAGTAATAAACAGCCATTTAATTACCAACTGATTGTTAAGGCTTAATAAGAGCATTACAAGGGCATTATAATGTCCACCTATACTGAATACAGCCCCCTCCCCTCAGGTGCTGAGACTGGAGTACTGCAATACCACATTCAGATTTATAATTTCTTGTAGAACCTCTTGTTTTCTTGACTTCTTGACTTCTTAAAAAAGTCAAAGAAGCCAGTAATTACCAACTATCTTGTTAAGGCTTAATAAAGGCATTACAAGGGCACTATAATGTCCTCTATACTGAATAATTATATATTTTTACATGAGAATGCAGGAATGAGGCCCGTTTTGGACCAATTAAATGCCCAAAGTGATCCAGACAGTGTAGCCAATAGTCATATCAAGCCTTGTCGCTTTACTGAGTTAGACCTGGAGAGGTGTGTCTATTGAATTCGGAAGCAATACTTCAGCTGATTCACATCATCATATTATCTTTCCACACATTTCTCAGATGTCATGCAACTAATTTCACATAAGATTACCGATACCTGGTGGGTGGCGAATAATAAAGCATCAAAGATTAGATGGAAATATCTATCTCTCCCTCTTTCCTCCTCCTCCATACCCTTTTACTACAGAATGGTCTGCAGTGGTCATGCATTATGAAGCGGACCTGGCGCTAATCTCAGCCAAGCGTGCAGTACATTCTTAATTTGCGACCGTGATGCAGCGAGGCTTTAATCTGTCGTCAGTATTCCAGTCAGTGCGAGCAGAAGCAGAGTAAACAGGGGAGTTAATGCTGCTGTGCCACTGTACTCACGCTGCATGCAGAGTCGGGCCTGATTGGGCGGTGGTGGAGCGCGATTGGTGCGCCATTATTGCTCAAAGAGACCAAATCTAATCCTCTACAAACACGAGCCGTAATGATGTCTTCACAGGAGCCATCTCGAGAATCTGTCATCCTTTTCTCAAAAAAAAAAATAAAGAGCAAATCTCTCTTTGAAGACGCTTAGATGGGAAATATTGATATTGGATTTCAATAAGATAAGTCCGTACATAGAGAATTATTTCTTTCCTTAGAGGCCTGAAATGAAATCAGGTTAGCAAATATGCTACAATATTCAGACGTATTTTAATCAGAGACTGTTTCTGAATGTAAGCGGTTCTTGAATGGTGGTGGAACATTTTCCAGTGTCGTGTATGCTCTTAAAAATAAAGGCACCTTTGAGCCTTGCCATAGGAGAACCACTTTTTGTTCCCTGAAGAACCATGTTTAAAATGAGATTGAGCGTGAAGAACATTTTTGAAGGTTCAAAACGTCGATATAATAATGGGTGACTCTTTATTCTGAGTGGTCCTTTTTAAATGAAACAAACACTCAACTGACTCTCAGTGACATGTCAAAAAACATATGAGAATTAGGATTAGGTTTTGGGTTGAGGTTAAGGTTAGGATTAGGAGTAGGGCCAGGGTGTGGGTTAGGATTAGGTTTTGGGCCAGGGTTAGGGTAAGGTTAGGTTTTGTGTAATCAGTGTAACATATTAATAATACAACTACTGAATGTAAGTAATGTATCTACAGCACATCTACAAGCTATTTACCTCAATGTATTCAGATGCTTCATTACTGCTACTTCACTGATATGTTGTTGATGTATTACTGATAATCTGTTAAGAGTTAATTAATCATCTACTAAGGACAACTCCGAACAAAGTGTTACCTAATCATGTCTAAATGATATAAAGTTTTCAGGAAGAATCCTTAAACTGCTTCAAAACCCTAAAAAACACAACTAAACAACACAATTAAAGAACCTTCACCTGATGTAAAGGTTCTACAACAACTTAAGGGTTCTTTCTAGAGCCCTTACATTGTGATAAGGCTCTTTAAACCTTTGGAAGGTTCTTTACACTCACAAAAGGATCGTATTTAAGGATCTTTTTTTAAGAGTAGTTAAAAACCACAAGATTGAGGATCCTTCACATGAGGTAAAGGGTCTATACCAGTTGTGGGTAGAACCTTTCTAGAACCTATACATTAAGAAAAGGTTTGTTAAGCCTTGGAGAGACATTGAAAGGCTTTGGTACTTTTATTTTTGAGAATGTAGCTCAGTTGCCTTTTTTACCATGTGCTGGAAAGGCTAAACCCAGGCTACACTGCAAATAATAAATAAATAAATAAATAAATAAATAAATAAATAAATAAATAAACTACAAAGAATATTGTCGCTGTCCGAAACATCTCCACTTTTTTGCATTTTTTAGTTTTCTGCATAATTTGAGTTTAGCAGCTGTCCTTCACATTGTGTGAAGATTTTATGATGATTGGACCAATAGAAATGCTTCAAAATTGCTTCAAATAAAATCTCTTTACATTAACTTGCACTGACAGTAAAGAAAGTTTTTGCCTTCTCTTGTAAAGTTACCGATTTGAAGATACTTCTTTTTCTTTGGACAGTGATATTAAAAAAAAAGGATACACATGTAAATGCTTATATGGTTAAGACAAAAAAAAAAATACTTAGTAGTAACAGCAATAGTAAGATTTCTTGGGCAATAATATCTAGCAATAATAAGCAATATAATATCTAGTCCTTCCTTCATGTCACCCTAAATGTCTTAATATAAAAATATAGCATTTTAAACTTTAAACAAGCATCAAATATTCTGTTTCCATCTGCAACAATAAGATACAAAGACTCAGTACAAGTTTACTTCCCTTATTCAGATCTCTAAGATAATATTGCTGGTAATCTGAGACCTACAATGTTTACATGAGCTGAGTCCGAATTCTGCTTTCATCTTTGATTAACAACAACCAATAACATCAAATGCAATTTCAAGATCTTTGAAGTAAGACAAGTTTAGAGGGAGCTACTTCTTGAAACACTGATTTAATACTGTAACAATTTATACAATAATTCTACCAATTTTTGCATGTATTGTGCCATGAAAGATATAAAATAAGTTGAAATTTTTTAATGATAAAAGAGATAAATAAACAACATAATCTTATCAAAGGAGATATGAGAATTTCATTTGCTAATATTTTGTTTCTTGTTACTTGTTATACTTGTGCACTGAAAGAATTGCTGTCTTGGTAAGTAAAAGGACCTTAAAGGCTAATTCCACCGAATTTTCAAATTTTCTGCATGCATCTCTGGGGACTATTTTGCTTTAGATCATCTTTCATGTATTCCCCACCATAAATTGATTAAAATAAATGGATTAATATACACTGTAAGCTAAAACCTAATAACAAAATGATTATAGGACAATGTCTCAGGCAGTGTATTCATAACCATTTCCTCTAAGAACTTTCTGTGAGGGAGCTTTTAGAGGTGGACGTCTGGTTCCTATCACCACCACTCTGAACAGTTCTGACTCTAGTTTCTCTAGAATGGAGCATTTCTCACCAAACCACTCTAATAGATGTACATTTCAAGGACTGAAGTAAGCAGAAATTTTGAAAAATCGGTGGAATTCCCCTTTAAATGTACTAGCTGTAATGTTATGAGATCATTCAAATATTTCTAGATATTTTATCTAGTTCAAGCAGATTTTTTGCTTATTTTAAGAAAAATTGCCTGAAGAAAATGACATTATCAGCCAGTGCAGTGAGATCACTGTACTTTATTTAAGTCCAAATGTGGAAAAGTAGGCTAAGCAATCCTATAATGTTCTTACAACAATCTCATAACTAGAAGTAGTAGATTCATCCTGTGCATCACTCTGAGTATCCGTGGTCAGTTGTGCGCTGCAGCGAGATGTTTTCCAATCAAATTTCTTTTTACGTTATTAGCTCTTTCATGAAGCTGGCTGGGAGCCTTGCTGTACTTATCTTCCACCACCCAACCTGACAGTGCTCCTTAGGTTGATTTGCTTGATATCTTTTGGCTTGTTGGCCTTGTTTTATTGTTTGTTGCTTTACATGTAAATTTAATATTTGACAAAGAAAGAAAAAAAAAAAGAGCTGAAAGTAGTTGGGGAGGAGCAAAAAACAGAGGTCAAACTACCAATTAGCTGGAAACATTTCATGTACAGTAAAAGCACTGAATGATGATCCCAACGGTTAAGAAGCTCACCATTTTTCACGAACTTAAGTGGACTTGATAGGCTAATGAAACGTAATGATCTTTCTCACTCAAGCAAAGAATTAGAACCAGCCTTTAGTATTCAGGGGCCTTGCTACTAGCAATGGGTTGCAGTCAAGGGCAAACATCCTAATTAGCTTCTTTTTAATGGCTAACAACACAGTAGCAAAACGATGAGTTTCTGGACTTTCGTCCCTCAAGGCCAGCAGGTTAGCAAGCGCACTTAAAAATCGCCACTTTGAAAGTCATGAGGAAAAAGATGTGAGGAAACACGATTCCACCACTGGCTCTCTGAAAGAGACTGTAATCAAATGAGAATGGGAACACTTCATCATCACAAAAAGCAAGTGATCAATCATGCAAGCAAACAAATAAACAAACAAACAAACAGCTACATAGACTGAAACATAAATTAACCCTTTTTTGTGTTTTCACATACACTGCCTGTCAACTGCACTATTAAAAATATTTGTTTTTTTTGCCCATTGGCTTGGAAGATTTGGTAACACTTTGCTTGAAGGGTCTCTAAATAACTCATTTATAACATCTGACGTTAACATTTCATAACATGTTCACGACTGTTTAAATCAGCATTAATAAAGTGTACCTGTTTTACGTGACATTAATATGGACTACTATGTCATTTTACTGACATATATTTTTATTTTGAGAAAGTATGTATTTTCAGTAAACTGCCTCATTTCTGGACAGGCAAAATAAAAATGACCTCGCTTTATGCCTGTGGTCATTAAGCCCTGACACTGAAGCACGTTTCATGTATACTTTTAACTTCTTTTTAACTATTTATTTCTTAGTGTTTGTTTTATTGTTTGTTGCTTTACATCTAAATTTAGTATATGGACAGTACATTAATCATAGACATAGGACTGAATTCAACTGAATATTAGCATGGTGGTGGGACTTTATAGGGAGTTCCATAGAACTATTTGCATGCTTCAATGGTTCCTTGCATGGTAAAAAGGTTCTCCAGATTAATAGAGAATGTGTTGTATGCAGTTCTATCCAGGACCTTTTTGAAAGTGGTTCTATATAGCAGCAAAGAGGGATTGATGCTGAAACAATAGAAGAATAGGAGAACCATACACCATTGGGGTAGTAGATAGTAGAAGTTTGTAGAACCATTGGAGCAGTCATGGGCTAGAGATTAGGGAACGAGCCTTGTGACCAGAAGGTTACCAGTTCGATCCCCTGAGGTGAAATTACATGACTGAAGTGCTCTTGAGCAAGGCACCTAACCCCTAACTGCTCCCCGGGCGCTGTGGATAGGGCTGTCCATCTCTCTGGGCAAGTGTGCTCACTGCCCCCCAATGTGTGTGCATTCACTAGTGTTTATGTGGGTGTTTCAATGCACAGATAGGTTAAATGCAGAGGTGAATTTCCCGATTCTGGGATCAATAAAAGGTAACTTAACTTACAAATGCTCTCCATCAATCTGAAGAACCATTTCACCAGGCAACGAACCAGTTATGCATGCAAATATTTCTATAGAACTCGTGATTTTAAAACGAACCATCTTTTGTAAGTGTGCAGCTAACTTTAGCTTTACCTGAGCGTATGTTGTTTAAAAAACATAGAAAAATAAAATGAAAAGCCTGGAGTCAAGGTAGGGCATATGGAATCAATACAATGTAAAAATGCAATGAAATATGATTACAGTTTTGCTCCCAACATAAAGGCATTGAAGACATACCCTTGGAGTACCACCCTAATGACTTGAGGCTACCATCCTAATGACAGTTCAGTGCCTTTTTTCTGAGATTGTACTTGTCTACAAGAAAGGAGCTTGCTTGACTTCAGTGCCTTTGCTTCATTTGTACTTATTGCAAGTGGATGAATTTAATGTAAGTCATTTGAGATCTGTGCCTAATGCTAGCTATAAAGAAACAGATCTACTGTGTGCCGAATTCGGCATATTTCTGAAAGATTTGATAACAATTGGCACTCTAAAAGAAGGCCATTTCTAAGACTTTCTCCTGGGAGACCATCTTCCCAGACCCCCCTAGTTAAGGCCTAGCCTGTCCATAAATTTCTACGGATGCCTTTGGTCAATGTTCAGACTTTTCAGGTGTTTAGACCACCGTTGTGCCAAAAGAGTTTCAATATGTGCTTTTAGAAATAGAAAAGAACACCAATTAAATCAGTATTTAAAATCTGCTCTTCATACCAAGAAAGACATTTTGATGGGTATGAAGCTTAGCATCGAGGCTAAATGAACCTAAAGGTTTTATGTTAACAAATCAGTAGCCGTTTAACTCTTTACTTATTTGAGAAGTAGCAGTAACAATCATTAGTTGTAGAATTGCAAAATAAGGTCTTTCAAAACTTTTCCCAGGCAAATGCATTGGCTTTGTACAGTCTTACAGTCTAGACACTAGCATATAAGCATGCAGCTGAGAGCTAATGTTTCTGAAAAGAAAGCAGCACTGCAATGCCAGTTTCAGCACAAGTACATCTGTCTCGGCACAGGGCCACTAGTCAGCTGTTTTAGTGTAACGAACAACTCCAGCCCAAATGTTTGACCACACATCCGCGATGAGCGCGGGACAAAGCCGTGGGTTCCAGCGTGTCCGGGTTAGCGCTGGCATTCATTTTCAGTCTGTCGCGTGTGATGTATGGGGCAATTGGGTGAACATGGCGGGGAGGGCAGGCCGACCTTGTGGGGCGTCACTCGGGGTCGAACGTTTCCCCGTTTGACTGAGCTCGGGCCCAGAAGGCCCAACACCAATTAAGAGCACTACATCAGTTTGACAAAGCACAAGGTGACTAATTCCTCAGCATTGTTTGCTCCAAAAAAAAAGAGAAAGACTGCAAGTCAGCATTGTGGGGCTAAATATTGAGGACAGTGCACCTAAAAACAACTTGTACCTATTGGAGACACAGTCAGTAGTGAGAGTTACTTTTACAAGTCCTTGGACAAAGCTGGGAGATTTTCAGAACTTTCTGTTTTGCTGATTAGCATAGTTAAGATAAGCTGTCAACACAAGCTGTCTTATAACGTGGCTCGTTAAGAAGGTGCTAATGTCCTTTGGGATGTTTATGCGGGGAAATTGCAGTTTGAGCTGGTGGACAGATCATTTATATTCGACTGAAAAAAGAAAAACTTATGGTTCATCCTGCTAGCTATATAAAATGGCTAGCGTCAAAAAACATGCATTTAATCTACATTTGTATGATATTCTCATCCTATAACTGATACATTCCATTTTTCCCCCAAATAACCTTGATTTCTGCTCTCCGTAGGTGTGATGGCATACAGTACACAGCGATGAAATGGCCCTTGAAAGTGCCAAGTGATTCAGAGAATTTATTCCAGCACTCGTGAATGGACCACCTGCTGTAGAATGGGAGTTTTGTTACCCAGCCTTTTCTCTCCGACTTGGCTCCGGCTCCGGCTCAGGGTGCTGAGGGAGGGTAACTGGCACCACTAAAGTGAATTCTCATCATCAGACCAAAGGCATCTTTTGGAACCCGCCACAGCCAGAGCGTCATATAAGGGCCTTCACAGAATGTGCCCTAATGTGAATTAAATTAAGAACTTGGGGGGAATGATGGAGTCTATGCCCAAATAATGTCTGGATAACAGCACAAAAGATCTGGATTTTAGCAGAATTAGACTAGGCCAAAACAATGTCATCACATTGCAGCTCGATTTTTCTCTTTTTTTCAATCCAAGATATACAATCAGGTCCATAATTATCTGGCAAAGTTATTCTTATTTTAGGTATCTATCACAGCCTTGGAGTTAAATAATGAATATGAGACAGTGCAGACTTTCAGATTTAATTTGAGGTTAATTGTGAGGTTATTTTCATACACAGCACCCCATTTTTTAAGAGTCTCAAAAGCAACTGAACACACTAACAATAATACTAACATAAAATAAATTGTCATCACACCAAAATAAATTGTCATTTTTAAAACCTGGTTTTAAATCCTAAAGTCTAGAATCCATTGATATCACCAGACACTGGGTTTCTTCCCCGGTGATGATCTGCCAGGCCTTTACTGCAACTGTCTTCAGTTCCTGCTTATTCTTGGGGCATTTTACCTTCAGTTTTGCCTTCAGTAAGTGAAATGCATGCTTGATTGGATTAAGGTCAGGTGGTTGACTTGGCTATTGTGGAAAACACTTACTTGCCTTAAAGAAGTCTTGAGTTTCTTTCACACTGTGGTTGGGTCCTTGTCCATCTGCATTGTGAAGAGCCGACCAATGAGTTTTGAAGCAGAGCAGACAATGTAACCACTTCTGCATTCATCCTGCTTATTCATTCATCTTCAAATAAATTCCCAGGAAGCAGCTGCCTTGGCAGTTATACCTAACACTACCTCCACCATGTTAGCCCATTGAGGTGCTATGCTTTGGTCTATGTGCTTTCCATCATTTTCGTATGAGTTGATCTTCGTCTCATCTGCTCAGAAGACATAAGCTCAGAAGACAGTTCCAGAACTGTACAAGCCTTTTAGATGTTTTTTTGTTTTGGCAAGCATTAATCTAGTCTTGCTGTTTTTGAGGCTCACCAATGGTGTATATCTTATGATAAACTCTCTGTACTTTGGTGAAGTCTTGATTGTTGGTTTTGACACAGAAATGCTGACCTCCTGCAAGATGTCCTTGATCTGATCGACTTTTGTGCAGAAATTTCTCTTTGCCAGGGAAATAATTCTTCTGTCAGCCACCACATTTGTTTTTCGTGGTCTTCTGAGTCTTTTACTGTATCTGAGCTCTTTCGTTCTTCTTAAACACATGTTTAGTAGTTGATTTAGCCACAGCTAATGTTCTTGCTTTCTAGCTGAAAAGTTTATTTTTGCAGCGTAATGATGAGTAATGATATTTCAATGTAATGAAGGCTGACTTCCCTGGCAGTGACAGCTCTTTGGACTTCATATTTAAAGTTAACAGCAACTGATTCCAAATACAAATATCACACTTGAAATTAACTCTAGACCTTTTATCTACTTACTTGTCAGTAAAATAATTCCTGAACAAGACACATTTACCCATGAAACAGCTGAGCAGCCAATTGTCCAGCTACATTGAACTCCTAATGACTTGGAGATCTATATGTAAATGGTTGTAATTTGAATTATGTTTAACCTATTTGGATGTACATGTAAAAAAAACTCCAGTATGCTGTGATACACAGCTAAAATTTGAATGATATTTTTTGAACATCTAAATATTTATGGACCTGACTGTATAAACACACTACAAGTATGAATGTATCTTTCTTAGAGACCACAAATTGACAGACAGTCAGATGCAAGACACTGGCAGACAAACTACACTGGGCAGAGGCATAATTACTGACAAGAAAACAGGGTCAGAATGCCAGAACATGACAGACTAGGAACTTGGAAGATACACAGAGAATGAAATTTGGAATTGCAATATTTTAAGCAAAACTTGGCAAAGTAAAAATACAAACTACTCATTCAGTTTATTTGGATGCCAATAAATGTATTTGAATACATGTAACTGGTATGTTGTTAGCATAGCAACAAAATGCAACCTGAAATATAGAATCTCAGTAACAAGACAAGAGTGACATCATATTTTTTTCATTCTTTTTTATCAATGGAATACTGCAAACCTGGTAGACACCAAAACTGGCCCCATCAGATAAACATCACTTAAAGCTTTCATCTTTGAGAGAGAGGAGAAAATCAAGCTGCTTCAGATCTGAAAACATCCATTTCTGTCCATCCTTCCACTGTGAGAAGACGACTCAGCGCTATGGGTCTGAAAGGATGTGTAGCTGTCAAAAAGAACCTCACTGAGAAAAGGAGATGGACATATAAAACAAATAAGCTGAACAATGGACTGACCACCCCAGAGTCCAGACCTCAACATCACTGAATGTGTTTGGGATTAATTGGATCACGAGAAGCCAAAAGTGCAACCAACTTATAGGACTGAACTTTTGGAGGTGTGGGAAAACATCCCTGCAGATTTATTTGAAAATCTTTAAGCAAGTCTCATGAAAAAAATGAATGCTGTAATAAAGGTGCATGGTGGAGTACAATATTACCTAGTGGTAGTAGGTTAAAGTGACTGGACTAGTTTAAACATTAAGATGTTTCATCATTCATCTTGGTGTGTTCATCCTGGTGGATAGGTGACAAGTGCAAATTAATGTTTCCAAAAAAAATATATAAATAAATATAAATATAAAGATAAATATGCTGCTGCTGCATCTGTCCAATCCACCCCATTCACCCACCCCTCTAAACAAAGAAGCCCTATAGCCACTTCAGTCATATCAAAGTGTTTTGCATTAAAAGTTTGTAGAATGTAAGTAAAATTGATACTGCAACAAATTTATTCCAGTATGTGCAGCTATTTTCTAGATCTTGTAAATTGCAAAGATTGTTAATCTTACAATGTTTAGTCTACACTGTTAAAAATGATGGCTGAAGAAATGTTCTTCAGATTGACAGAGAATGTGTTGTATATGGTTCCATGTAGGATCTTTTTGATAAGAGTTCTATGTAGCACCAAAAGGGTTTTGCTATTTTATACAAGCTTGACATCGTAACAATAGCAGAGCCCTTTTTCATGCTATGTAGAACCATTTTCAAAAAGATTCAACACATTCTCCGTTAATCTGAACTATTTTACCATGCAAAGAACCCTTTAATCATGCAAAGAACCTGTAAAGAACCACTTTTTTTTTTAAGAGTGTATGTTTTCTACAGTGGATTCAATACTATAATTACACTGTTCAATCAGATTACTCCCTAATCTAATGAAGAAAATGTTATATATTTAGTCCCCAACCGTACTGGTTGACCAACAGCCTTTACAGCCATTCACAGAACGTGTGCTATTGTTCAGAGCCGAAATGGTCCTTCTGCTCATGGAAGGGGAGGGGGTTTCATTTTCCTCCTTTGGCCTCAGACTAGTAATCATAATGACAGCTAAAGACCAGAAGAGCTTAGCACTGGCTTATATCCCACTCCGTCATGAGCAGGCCTGGGCTGAGCATTTCTCAAGGAAACAAATTCAGATTCTTGGCGAACTCAAGGACAGCAGCAAATATAATACCAGTCGAAAGATCTGTGCAAGATATTTCCTATCTTAGCCCCATCGTGGTGGGAAACATGCATCACGCCTTTGTCCTTGAGGCAGTTTTTTCCCGTCTGCCACCCCATAGTCACCTGACCAGAAGACAGATGTGATTAAACATGTCCTCGCCTGAGAAACTCCTCACTGAAATCCCAAAGTCATCATATCCACGGCCATACATATCCCTCCTCCAAGCCCTTATCAGCAAGAAGACTGCTTCTTGTTCTCCCTCTCTTTTTCCTGTAGTGTGGAGAAGAGCTTTTACGATCTCAAGAAGTGCAGACAGAATCCATTGCAGATGGAATCCATTGTTTAAACGCAAGAGAAACCATCTAGTTTTTTTTATTTACTCCTTTTATTTCTGGCTTGAGCAGACCACTTCACAAATAATCAGGAAACAGAACAGAATGTGAGAAGAACCAGAGGAACATAATATAAAAAAAGGCTATTCGGTGATAAGGGAAAAGCCTATCTGTTCCAGGAAGCAAGAACTATTAGAATCACCTCCGTGCACAGAAAATTACAGACTCTACCACAATTTCATTTAAAACTAATGTTGCTTCTGAAGGTGACCAGAAGGATAAAAGCAAGATAAGGTGTGCAGAATGTAATACCAAAAAAAACGAGCCTCTGGAGAAAAAGAGAAAAAGAATACTGTAAACACATTCGTATACGCTGTGCCTTTTGACCAAGCCGACGCATACGCTGTAGGACCTCAAGAGCAATTCGCTGATGTGTTCTGCCCAAGGCCGCAGATTCGTTCGGACTTGCTGTGTGCTAACCTTGCAGGACAGAAACTGCCCAGGTTGCCCATCTGTCGTAAGGGAGCGCAAAACAGCTACTGCAACCTTTTTCAGGTTTTATTATTCTGACTCGTAAGCAACTTTCTTCTCTCTGCAAAAACAAGGGAGAGCATTGCGGGGTTGAGAAAGTGAAGGGATGTCGTTGAAGGCCAGGTGGTGTGCGAACGGACGCACCTGCAGAGTGCCAGTGCCTTGCAGCAGGACAAACAGCAAGCTTGCATGAACAGTAATACATTGCAGGACAAACCTAAAAGCAAAGATTTGGGGCAGTAGGAATCTTCCAACATTTCAGCTTCACTTCCTGGCGACTGTATAACTAAACCCTTCTTTATAGCTCCAGCTTGCTAATGAATAGATACTGTATATACACTGTTTGTGTTTGCCGTCCTCTAGCCTTTCATCAGTGGTCAGTTTCATCATCAGTGGTCAGCCCAAGTTAATGAGAGTTAACCATGACCCAAATAATATGTGATCAACAGAGGTTCTCACTGATTAAGTGGGGGGGGGACTGTGTACCAACAGCAACAATTAGTAACGGTACACCCACGTAGTGGGCCTACAAAGAAAATGCTTCCAAAAAGTGGCCAGTAAGTAGAAGTACAAGGTAGAGGTTTCTAATTAAGTGGTCAGACAGTGGAAGTACCAGGTAGGTGTTTGTAATGAGGCTGTGGGCACCGACTCTCCTCCTAGAGATCTACTTTCCTGCAGACCTTAGTTCCAGCCTGCATCTAATGAGCTACATCCCCCTTTGCTAACTCCAGTGCATCTGATACAACCAACCAAGAACTTCTAAACAACTCAATTAGCTG
Source organism: Colossoma macropomum (assembly GCF_904425465.1). NCBI lineage: Eukaryota > Metazoa > Chordata > Actinopteri > Characiformes > Serrasalmidae > Colossoma > Colossoma macropomum. The sequence goes on from NW_023494794.1 coordinate 24,147,008, forward strand.
GAGAAGGTGTGGCAGATTGCAGGAGGAACCAGACTCAAAAGGAGGGTGGATCTCCAGGAACAGGGTTGGTGACCACTGTAATAAGGTGTCCAGTGAGTACAAGTACAAGGCAGGGGGTTCTAATAAAGTGGCCTGTAAGTGTAAGTACAAGGTAGGTGTTTCCAGTAAAGTGGCCTGTGAGTTCAAGTACCTGATAGTTGTTACTAATAAAGTGATCAGTAACTGGGAGTACAAGGTAGGTGTTACTAATGAAGTGGCCTGTAGGTGGAAGTACAAGGTAGGTGTTTCTAATAAAGTGGTCTGTAAGTGGAAATACATAGTAGGTGTTTCTAATAAGGTGGCCCATAAGTGGAAGTACCAGGTAGGTGTTTCTAATAAAGTGGCCTGTAAGTGGAAGTACAAGGTAGATGTTTCTAATAAAGTGGCCAGTGAGTGGAGGTAAAAGATGTTTCATATAAGTTGGCCAATGAGTGGGAGCACAGGGTAGGTGATTCTAATAAAGTGACCAACGGGTGGAAATATAAATATTATAATATTTATTGCTGAAAATGCAAATGAAGCTGATTTTCATATGCACAACATCCTTCACATCGACAACATCCTCAAAAAAGTTGATTTATGTTTCTAAATCTAATTTTTCACAGCATTTCCATAGCGGTTGTGAAAAAAGGTTTCGATTTTGGTTGTCCTGACATTCACAACGCGGTAAATGATTTGCCTCTATACTCATCGCACTTCAGAGGCCATTGACAGAATCACATAATTGGCTGGCGTTCTCAGCAATCAATGGCTAAGGGCACAGACAGCAGAAAAAGTCTGCTCAGACTCTGTATGACAGGATTGAGTCAGGGTGGATGTGACTTTCAGACGATTTCTCCTCCAGTCAAGCACCCCTTCAAGAACTCAACACTCATATGCGGACACAACACAGTCTTGGCTCTTGGATATGATCTGTGGTGCTATTTTTTACAGAAATAAATTTTAAATCGAGCTTCTTAAAGTGTCTAGGGATGACTCATAGTGTGAGGTATGAACAGTATGCAAGTTAATTTAATAAATAAATGCATGCTTTTCATTATTCGGAGAGAATTGTGATGTTCACACAATCTGGGAGTTATTTATATATATATATATATAAAAATGGAAATTCTGTCAGAAGACTTTCAAAACACCAATTATCAGCCTGCCATGCTGCAGTAATAATAAGATTAGTGACAAACTCATCATGTATGAAGACAAAAAAAAGAATGAGTGTGCCTCATTCATGACAACTGCCATTATTTATATAGACATCTGGCATTTGACCTTACTCGAAACATTGACAAGTAAAATGAGAAGCATCTAATGTACAAGTTGGATGCGGTAAACTTCAATTTTCTTTCATATTATGACGTGTACAAAAGTTCTGACAGTCGTAATAAGTGAATTTATCATACGACAGGATTTTTTACTCTGATTTTGCTCTTTACTGTAATTTATGCTCCTGTAATAGACAATTTTACCCTCTGGGATTAATAAAGTGATCTATCTATTCATCTATTGCCAACACAGGAGTTGTATAATCTCTATAGAAAAGCATTGATTAATAAATGAGATATACTAGAGCAGCCTAAGGTCACAATGTTCATTTCCCCGGAGGAGTACAAATCCCCCCAGTGGAGCAGTGGAACTGTGTTCTCTGGAGTGATGGAACTCCATCCAATACCTTTGTGATGACTTATGATCCAGACCTGATCATCCAACCTGACCTCACTAATGCTCAATCAAATCCTCACAGCAGTGTTTCAACATCTAGTGTGAAGCCTTCCCAGAAGGGTAGAGGCTGTTACTGCAGCAAAAGGGGACAAACTCCCTACTAATACCCTTCATTTTGGATGAGTAGATGTCTACAATCCTTTGGAACTTAAAAATAGTGGAACTTTTTTAGATGCAATATAGAACTCATCTTATGTTCATTACAAAACTATACATATAACAGGTTCTCCATCACAGAGAAGAACTACTTAACCATGCAACAGTTTAGTCATTTCAAAAAGTCATGGAAGTTCTATATACTGTAAGCAACACATATAAAGCATAAAAGAAAGGTTCTTCTATGTAGAACCATGTCAAAATGTTGTTTAAAGAACCCTACAAAACAGGTTCTCGAACCTTTTAAGAATTCAAGTTGTTCTTCATCAAGTATATATATATATATTATATATATATATATATATATATATATATATATATATATATATATTTCAAAAAATGGTCCTTTAGGCAAACAAAAGTGGTTCTTCTATGGCACAACAATATATATTGTTCACATAATGTAAACATAATGTAAAGACAGTGGTAAGATTTTTTCTTCTTAGAACTTTATGTTATATAAAAGTAAAGTATTAAATCAAGTCTTTACTGTCAGTTTTTATGAACAAAATTGGTTCTCTAAAGAACCATCAATTAAAGAACCGCTTTTTTTAAAGGTTGTATTTACATTGCAGTTTTTAAAACTAAATGAACTTTAACAGAATAAAGAACAAAGCTAGAAATTAAAGACAATAATTTATTGAAATATAATAAGGAGAGGCAAGGCAAGGTAAATTTATTTATACAGTTCATTTCATATACAAGATGATTCACTGCACTTTAAAAGTAAAATAAATAAATAAATAGATAAATAAATAGATAAATAAATAAGGAGAAAAATGAAAAGCAGGGTGATGTGATCTCTGTGGTTTAAGGACAGGAAAAAAAACAAAAACAAGAAAAAAATAACTAAATATTGAATAAATTAATAATGAGTAACATTTAACTTTCCTTTTTTTTTTCCTTGAGCATTTTTTCATCATTATTTTCCTCATCAACTTCATCAGTGTGGCCGAAGACTGATTGAAGCCAAATGATTGGCTGGTAGTAGAATATGAACATATTGCCTCCACCAATCGGGCCATGGCAGGTCACATGGAAGGAAGGAAGCTCTATCGAGTGTTGGCTGTGATTCTAATCTATTAAAGAAGAGTGCTGCAGGAGAGGATGGATGAGGGGACGCCGGTGGGGCACTTCCATCATGTGCGCGTGCCAAAGCTTGTCCATATCCGACCATATGGTCCAGAGCAGGAAGCGCGATCTGCTCCTCTATCTGGCATTGGAGAGAAGTTGGAAGGAGGGGGTAGCAGCACCTGTCTGTGCATCAATATGGGACTATACGATGTAAATCTCATGATGTAAAACTGCCAAAATATAGGATTGTGCTTATAACGATAAAGAGTCACCAACTACCTTTGTGAAATCCTTTCATGCTGTGTTTCCAATAAAGTGGCCAGTACGCAGAAGTATAAAGTAGGTGTTTCTTATAAAATGGCCAGTGAGTGGAAGTATACGGTAGGTGTTTCTAATAAAGTGACCACTCTGTGGAAGGAAAAGGTAGATGTTTCTAATAAAGTGGCCAGTGAGTGGAAGTGAAAGGTAAACGTTTCTAATAAAGTGGCCAGTGAGTGGAAGTACAAGGTAGGTGTTTCTAATAAAGTGACCAGTAAGTGGAAGTACAAGGTAGGTGTTTCTAATAAAGTGACCAGTCAGTGGAAGTATAGCGTAGATGTTTCTAATAAAGTGGCCAGTGAATGGAAGTACAAGGTAGGTGTTTCTAATAAAGTGGCCAGTCAGTGGAAGTACAGCATAGATGTTTCTATTAAAGTGGCCAGTGAGTGGAAGTATCAGAATGTTCCTGTTGTTCACGTCCACCCCAAAAAATGTTTCTTTAATCTACCAGCTCAGCTCTTTCAGCTCGCTCTGTAAGACAACTTGCAACATAAACCTGCACCTGTACCACTGCCTCCACAAAGGCATTAAGAGTGGAACAGTATTCTCCAGCTGACAGCTCCACCTGCATTCCTCCATGATGTATCTCTCGCTGTGTACACCCCGAGCTTTTCCTGAGCCTTCATCAGCAAAGCCAGCAGTACCCCCTGCCCCCCTCTATGCTAACCTGCAGCTGGGAATTCTGATGATGCCATTGATTTGCATGACGTCATGTCTGGCTAATGTATTCCATATACAAAAAATCCTGTAAGTCACGTGGCGTTTCTCGCCTGCTCAGGATGCCGCGCAGCCCCATTTGTCATTCTAATTGTATTCCCTCCCAACGCGCATCGATTTATTGCACCTAGGGGAAAAGCAATTCAGTCAGAGAGTGAGGGTGTGGGCTTGCCATGTAGAGTGCTATGAATACCACAGAGCTCTATTTTTATTCTTTATTTAATTGTTTGTGTATTTGTAAATTTGTTCATTCATTCATACATTTATTTAATTAATGCACAGGTTTATGCATTTATTCACTGATGGATTCATTCATTCATTCATTTTTTATTAATTGGTTCATACATAGATGTAATTGATGCATACATTCATGCAGCCATTTTACTGCATGTTAATACCTTCATTGACTCATTTCTTTATACACTTATTTTGTTTAAATAATGCGTATACAACCTTGTTTCCAAGAAAGTTTAGCAAAATGTAAATTAAAAGAGAATGCAATGATGTGAAAATCATATAAACCCTATATTTCATTAATAATAGTACAAAGACAACATTTCAAATATTGAAAGTCAGAAATTTTATTTATTTATTTATTTATTTATTTTTTTAAATGTAAGCCCATTTTGAATTTGATGCCAGCAACAAATTCCAAAAAAGTTCTTTTAACAACACTCTGTAACTGTTTGGGAACTGAGATTGCTGTAGTTTTGAAAGTGATATTTTTTTCCCATTCTTGCCTATTAAAAATTTCAGCTGCTCAACAGTTCAGGGTCTCCTTTGTCATATTTTTTGTTTCATAATGCACCAAATGTTATCTGTGGTTGACAGGTCTGGACTGCAGGCAGGCCAGTGTAGCACCCAGACACTTTTACTATAGAGCCATGCTGTTGTAATACATGCAGAATGTGGTTTGTTATTATCTTGCTGAAATAAGTAGGACCTTCCCTGAAAAAGACGTCATCTGGATGGCAGCATATGTTGCTCCAAAACCACTGTATATCATTTAACATTAATGATGTCTTCACAGATCTGCAAGTCACCCATACCATGTGCGCTAATACCACCCCAAACCATCATGAATGCTGGCTTTTGAAATATGTGCTGTTAACAAGCTAAGTGGTCTTCAGTCCAGAGGACACAGTGTCCATGATTTTCAAAAAGAATTTCAAATTTCAATTCACAGGACACTTTTCCACTTCGCTTCAGTCCATATTAGAAGAGCTCGGGCCCAGAGAAGGCGGCGGCGTTTCTGGATCCTTTTTACATATGGTTTCTTCTTTGCATGGCTTTAACTTGCATTCGTGAATGCAGCGATGAACTGTGTGTGTTTCTGAATTCATGCAGTGATTTCCACTGCAAAATTGTGTCTGTTTATAATCCAGTGCCGCCTGAAGGCCCGAAGATCAGCCTTGCTTTGCTTTCTTCTGCTGTCGATTCAGTCAGTACATCATTGATATTCCTGCATAGGAAAGCAGAAAGTTTTAAGGAAAATCAGATATCATTTATGCACTCATGTTTGTTATTGAAATTTACCTGCTTATGTTCGATTATGATTTCTTTTAGCAGACTATTCTTACAGAAGATGGTCTTTGTTGTCACTCAGAGTATCTTTTCACCCTGTAAGACGGTGGGACTTAGCAGGAACTATTGGATTAGAAAGGATTTTCTCTCCCACTTCTAGGACAATGCACTGGGCTGGCCCAGCAAGTCATAATCCACTCTCTAGCTTTAGATAACTCACTGCAGAGAGTGCGCACTTCCACCAAGTCCTACAAAGTCAAACGCCTCTGCAGATCAGATGCAGGTGTGAAGCTGGGGCCCCAACATAACATTTAGTAACATGTGAAGCTAATTACCTAAAGTTTAGTTGCAGAAATATGATTGTGATTGTTATAATATATATATATATATATATATATATATATATATATATATATATATATATATATATGACTTTTGGGGAAATTGATTTGTTGTATATTGTTTTATGACTGATATTAGGTGTAACATATATTTTGTGTATATAGTAGTAAAAATGCTTACAACTTCACAGATCTATTAAAAAACACAGTATAGATGTAATATACACCACTGTTCAAAAGTTTAGAATCACTTCTTATATACATATATATTTATTTTATATACAATAATGACTTACGCAAAGATATTTTTTGTCAGGCCACGTGTCACGAGACCACTTTTCTACAGCTGTATAAGTAATTTTAGAAGTCAATATCAGTTTTATTTCATGTCTTTATGTATTTAAAGCCTGTGAAATAAATAGGACTAGCACACTAGACATGTTCAGTTATTTTCAAAAGTTTTAGCACCCCTGTCAAAGTACATTTTGTTGAATTTCTGGGTGAAAACATAAGTTAACATATTAAATGTGCACAGTTTTTCCCCATATGTTAAATTCAACAAATAAAGAGTAAAATATATAGAGTATATCTGCAACCAAACTAATTATAGATTATTGAACACTCATTCTAAACTTTTAAATGCTAGTCTAAATAAAATGTATTTCAATATAATTCTACTTTACTTTTAAGCCAATCTTAACATTAATTTTTATCACATTACATTACATTATTTATTACATATGTTTTGCATACATGTTTATGTATTTGGGTTGGAAAGCTCATTTTGTTCAAACAACATATAATTGTACTGTGGTAAGTGGGTTTTACATTTGATTTGGCCAGATGTTTCTATTGAATGTTACAACTCGCCCTTTTGTTTGTTATAATTCAATTTACAAAACAAAACAAACAAACAAACAAAACTATATTTTAACTTCTAAGCAGTCAATCAAGTTTGACAATACAAAAAAATAATAATAAAAATTGATAGTCTACATGAGAAAATAACATTTTAGCAACTACAATAATTATCATCAATGTAAATATCAAATCTAAATGATCAACTAAAATTCTTAATTCTTAAAAATCATAAAACATATTATGTGGCCTGTGCAAAGGTTGTGGCACATTCTTATTTTTTATGTATATTTATGCCAACGTTTAACCCCTTACCAAGCCATGGCGGGCCCAAAGTTTTATTACACACCTCTATAACCTAAGAATAGCTCCATTAGTTTGCATTGAAGTCCCTGTAGTTACCAGATAATAAGCTTGTAATAAGCCTATAATTTAAAATTAAATTTTTTTAGTAACTTAATAAATATAAATTCTACGGCAAAATGTGCAGAAAATTGCCAAAGAGAGAAAGAGAAAGACTATTTTGTGTAAATGTACATCTTAAAAAGAAAAAGAAAAAGAAAAAAAACATCACATCAATGTGGTTCTTCGAAATGAAATGATGGAGTGCCCACTATGTTCTGAACAGTGGCTTCGTTGTGTAGACGTGCCCACTTGCACTGTATTATTTAAAGTATCAGACAAATTCATGCATTATGACACTTAAGGAGAAAATTGTGACTAGATTCAAGTGGCTATTATCCAACATTACTTTCCTATAGCTTCCTGAAGTGCCCTTGCTGAACAGTCGTTCACAGGCCATGTCCTTGATTAGGTGGTATTTACCATTAAGCTCAATGTTTTAAAAAGCCTACTAAGCTCATTCAGAGTCTGAATCATACAGTAGATTATCAGTAATGAGACGCAGTGAGGAAATTCAATTATAGCCCACAAGACGCGACTCGCAGCACCATGAGCAGTGAACCCCATGAGCGGTGTACTTACTTTACTTTCACCTCTCTTTACTGGTAAGTTACATCGTCAGGTGTCGAGTGTTTATGTCTGCTTTTCTATTGGCTCCCGTGGGACAGGAAGTGTGTATTCAGGTTCTGCTGGGAAGGCTAAGGTTAAGTTCCAGTTGGAATGGACTACGAGCCGTCCAATCTGTCGTCCTGGCATCAGTGCTCTGATTTTCAAGGCACCTCCATGGAGCCGGAACAGGAAGCGCTAGTTTGGTGAAGTCTGTTGTCGACGGCTCCCTGCTCGGATCCTGTAAGTAGATTACGCAATAAGCAGACAGTCAGTCATAAAACCTTTAACAAAAGTTGAAAAGAAGTGCAGATTCTAAACTTTCAATCCAAATCTGTACAACGTTTGTGTTTGTAAGTAGAATAGGAGACACTGTTCAGAAGTTTGGTACTTATCATTTTAATAATTGCTATTACACTTAAGCAGAGTATAATGAGACATTATAAACTAGACACCAAAACATAAACCAATGGTTTAGTCATAATTTAAACTGCTTTTAGAACAACAAGAAGGTATAACATGATAAATATTACATTTTTATGTAATAAACTATACTAGTGCAGTAATTAGTATAGTAATTGCCTGTCAAAAAACCACTATGAATAGCTATTTGAGCTGTTTGAGAAATTTGGCCACTGAACAAATATGAAGAATTCTGGAAAAGGTTTTTGTTATAAGTTAAATGTGGACGTTATGGGTTATTCTACAGAACCGTCCACTTTTCTGTCTGTCCATTGGAGTCACTGGTGTTACCGATCTTCATTGGTGTTACACATGAGAAAGGTAACACCAGTAACAGTAACACCAGTGACATTATTAATGAAAAATGCTTTTTACAAAATGGCTGCTACAGAGCATCAAAACATGCTGTATTGGAAAATCCAATAAAATATGTAATTTATTCCCTTTGTATTCTATTTTTTCATAATTACCTAAGAATAAAGTGGGTCACACCAGTGACTTCAGCTAAAAGCATCATATGAAATCATGAGCTAAATAAGAAAATCTCTGATAACTGAAAGACACAGTGGACTCACCATGGGCTTTTCTTCACAGATCCTCAGAAAACAGGTAAAAGGAAGTCAAGTGATGTCATCAGTGTGACTTTTATTTCAAAATAAAATATTTTTGTTATGCAGTAACACCAGTGACACGACTCCTGGGGACCACAACTTTCATTATATATTTTATAATATTTATTTGGCATTTGTTTTCATTATGTCTTTTACTTTATATATTCCATAGTCATGTATAGATTATTGTAGATAACATTGCAGTAAAATGTGTTTTTTTTTTTCCTCAAAATATGGCACTCAGCCTTGACACATGACTGTGAGGATGAGCACTTCTGTAGTGCTTGGAATTCTATATAATTAATATGAAAACCAATATTGCTAAATTGATGGCTGAAGAAGGTGTAATTGTTAAAATAACTTAAAAATAAATTGTAACCCTAACATGTTTTTTTTAAGTGTAATATATCTGCAAATGCTGCGATGGACTGGCGACCTGTCCAGGGTGTATCCTGCCTTCCACCCAATGACAGCTGGAATAGGCTCCAGCACCCCACCGTGACCCAGAAGGATAAGCGGTTTAGATGATGTATGTATGTATGTATGTATGTATGTATGTATGTATCTGTAAATGCTAGGGACACAAAAATGGACGTTTCTATAGAATGGCCCTCATGCAGCTGCATGCATCACTTAAAGTGTCTCATTTTTATGGCTTTACTAAAATTGATAGAAACCTATAGAACATTAGCATCATATTACAGTCATTGTATATGCTTTTGCAACAAAGTTGGTTTATATTAATGTAAATAATGATTCCAAAATAAAAGCAAATAGAAAAAAAGTGCAGACTGATCCAGAATGTAAAGGAACACTCCTAAAACGATGGTTTTTCAAGGGCTCTTTAGTAAAGACATTGGTTCTAGAGCTGTGAGCAATCAAAGAACTGTTGCTTGCATGGTGAAATGTGTTGTATATGTTTATATATAGAACCTTTTTGAAAAAAGGTTCTGTAAATGGTAACAATAAAGTGTTAATGCAATGAATGTAAGCATGCAAATTGTTCTTTGAGTGTTTCTATGATTCAGTGATTCTACAGAGAACCATTGAACCCTTAACAAACTTTTAAGTGAAAGACCCAGGAATGTTTAAGTGCAGATGCTAAAATAATTCTAAGCCACAAAGCAGCCTAATATAGACATCAGTGTTGAAACAACACCTCATATCTCCAAAATTATAACTTTCAAATTAAAAACACTTTTCCCAAGCAATTTTAGACCATTTCTGTTTATCTGTTCATGGTGAAATTTAACCACAATGCCAAAGGATAACTAGTGTTTAGACCAAAATGAAGAAATAAGATTTCTAAGCAACATTGACATAGGTATGTATAATAGGTGTGTATAATTTTGTATATGTGTTTATGTATATGCATAATTATGTATTTCTTTTTTCAACCATTACATAGTTGTGTCCAAAAGTTTGGGCAGCCGCCCACCCAGAAATTGTGCATCAAATTTGCTAAGAAATGTCATTTTTAAGTGTGTACTCTGTAAAGAATGTGTTAACTTACTTTCACTTAGAAAATCTCATTTGGTAGGGGTGTACAAACTTTTGCATATGACAGTATCTCCATATCAGTCTCTGTTTAAGTGTTGAATCAGAGTGTAGCTTAACTGTTGGCACTACATTGGCCTACTGTATTAATAATCTGATCGGCTGCCACTCAACTTATTTACTTAAAGCAGGTTCTGAAGGAGAGAGACCAGAGTGGGCTGGGTATACAGTACATGTATGTTTTCATCTTATTATGACACCTTCTGTTTAAAGTTCAAAGGAAAAAAAAAGCTTAAATGCAGCACCTCCAACTTATCATTAAATCATTAAGCAGCTAACAATGGAGTTCTTTCTTGTTCTTTAACTATGTAACTGATACAATAAAAATAAAATGTAGAGCCAAAACAACATTAATAAGTTTAGACTTTTAGTCGTGAAATAAACAGTTAAAAAATGCTCATGTTGCCAGTGATAAAGGAGAGCCTGGCCACAAGCTAGCATTTACAAAACGAATTACGCTAATAGGTACCTGTTAAATTTTATGCTTTGTTATCCATCTTAGCATTTTAACAATCCCTTTAAGCCCAAGTGTTTATCTATTGTAATCCTTCAGATAGCTCCTGAGCAATATGCGCAATAACTCACCATCCTTTTTATTAGAAACCCCTCCCTTCCTGGTGTACAGTTGGAGACTGTAACTCAGCAGCTAAAGCACAGTTTGTGTCTGCCATTCTTACTGCTCTGCTGAGAATGAGCCATCACTTAAACAATATCTGGACAACACCTGTGTCATGGTCAGAAACTAACCAATGATGAATGGGCTACAGGAGAGCTGATAATCTGTGCAGCACCAGATGTTCTGTAATTATACACCAATAGAGTAGAGATATCAGATAGACAGTGCTCATAAAATGACCAGTGAGTGGAAGTACAAGGTAGATGTTTCCAGTAAAGTGGCCAGCAAGTGAAAGTAAGTGGAAGTACAACGTAGGTGTTTCCAGTAAAGTGGCCAGCAAGTGAAAGTATGGGGCTAGTGTTTCTAATATACTGGCCACTGAGTTGAGGCACTATGCAGATGTTTTTAATAAAGTGGTCAGTGAGTGAAAGCACAATGAAGGTGTGTCTAATAAAGTAGCCAGTGGAAGTACAACGTAGGTGTTTCCAGTAATGTAACCAGCAAGCGAAAGTATAGGGTCAGTGTTTCTAATATAGTGGCCATTGAGTCGAAGCATAATGCAAGTGTTTCTAATAAAGTGATCAGTGAGTGGAAGTACAACATCAGTGTTTCCAGTAACGTGGCCAGCAGGTAAGAGTATGAGGTAGGTGTTTCTAATAAAGTGGCCAGTATGTGGAAGTACAATGTAGGTGTTTTCAGTAAAGTGACCAGCAGGCGAAAGTACAGGGTCAGTGTTTCTAACACGGTGGCCATTGAGTCAAAGCACAATGCAGTGCAGATGTTTCTAATTAAATGATCAGTGAGTGGAAGCACAATGAAGGTGTGTCTAATAAAGTGACCAGTAGGTGGAAGTACAACATCGGTGTTTCCAATAAAGTGGCCAGCAGGTAAAATTATGGGGTAGGTGTTTCTAATAAAGTGGCCAGTATGTAGAAGTACAACATAGGTGTTTTCAGTAAAGAGGCCAGCAGGCGAAAATATGGGGTCAGTATTCCTAATATACTGGCCATTGAGTCGAAGCACAATGAAGGTGTTTCTAATAAAGTGGCCAGTGAGTGCAAGTACAATGTAGGTGTTTCTAATAAAGTGGCCCGTTAACAAGTCAACAAGCCAGACAATTCTATTTGAATCCATACCTCCATGTTTCTATGATGTTCTGGACATTACTTAAAAGCAAATACCCTGCATAAGCGTCAGAGTTACCTAAGTATCTTGAAGCTATGCGGTATCATATATATTTAGAAGTCGAGAGGTTCAATTTGCTCTGATGCTGAAGGTGAAAAGACTACAGCTTGCTCCATTTGCCCCAGCCATCTTAAACCCATTTGAAACAAATGGGCTTCCCTCAGAGGCGAGGCCAGGGCACTGGAATCAATCTAATTGAGGAAAGAAGGCTTGCAAAAAAGCTTGCGAGCAGTTTTCATACATCGTTCTGGAGCCAACATTAAGGGAAGCTATCTCTTACACTCCTCTCCGGCCTAATGCAGCCCCAAATCCCTGTGCTGTGCCAATGGAGTGGATTGTGTGGGTTTTTTTTTCCGCCTGCAAGGTAACAAGCCGGGATGTCAGGCTTAGGCATGACCGAATCTCCGGAATGTCAAATTATGCTGGGCGTCTGTGCAGAGACTGGGCAAAACACTATGAGTTTCAGTGGAATATGACCAAAAAAAAAGTTTTATAGACTTAAGTCCTTGTAAAGTCATAGCTCCAGTAATACAGTCCACTCCCAAAAGCCTGAACTGGACAGATAGATGGGAAAAAGAAAGTCTGTATTTGTTCTGCCAGCCGGCAGTCTCATTTCACTGGAGCGATATTTTGATACCATCTTTAAAAAAGGGGTCTGGACTTGAATGTGCTGTTCTACAGTCTTCTAAGTAAAAGTATCAAAAAGGAGCCTTGGGAAGGATGCTATAGAAAAGCACCTTTTAGTTTCCCTAAGGAACATTTCAATAGATGACTCCTCAAAGAAAATGAGATGTGCAAGTGTGAAGAATTTTCATGAAGTATAAAGAGCTTCCACATAATGTAAAAGGTTCTAGACCAAATTCTATACACCCAAGCCATTAACCATTTAGGGCTTTTTTTTTTTTCTTGTTCACAGACTTGTTCGTATAAGGATCTTTATATTACACTTTTTAGAAGAAGTGAGGAATGGCCTAGAAGAACTACTTCTGGTTCCCTAGTAGAGGTTTAAAGAACCATCACAGAAAGTTATTTATATTGACATATCTCATTTACAACAATGGTCCTCCAAAGAACCATTGACTGAAAGGTTCCTTAGGGAACCAAAAGTGGTTCTTCTATGGCATTGTGCAAAGAACACTTTCTGCACTTTTATTTTTAAAGGTGTATGTGGAAGTTTTGCTTTAGCACCCCCAAAATGTTGTTTAGCCCACCTTCCTAAATAAATGTACATTACTAGTCCAAATCTTCTGTCGTTGATTCTCATTCGCAATATACTGTAATAGCAGGATGCCACTTGGGGAAGGCACTGCTGCTGCTTTGTTGCAGCGCTCCCTTTACTGTACTACCTGAGATTGACTAACGCAACATTCAGCCAATCAAATCAGACCTCATATGCTATAACCAATCATATCAGACCTGGGGGAGGGTGTCTGTTTATGCATTGCAAAGTAAACGGTAATTGAGCAGAGGACAGGATTTTGGCTAAAAGCTCACTAAAATAAACATTAGATCTTTTTCAAAACATATAATATATAGTCAAACAGTGTTAAACAGAGTGAATATTTCCATTTACAGTGTGGATTTGGGGCAAAGTATGGTCAGTATGGCTGGATATCTCTCGCTAGCTAGCTTTGATTAACATTTGGATTTAAGTGAAGTAAAGAACAGAGGCTAGGCTAACATTAACATTAGCTAACTAGCTGACAAGCCAACTAGTTTAACCTATAGAGTGTATAGTTTAACTCACTTCATAGAGAGTGCAAGAGTGAGAATGAACAAGAGGCACAGAAATAATAGAATCTATACATACTCAAGAGCACAAAGGTGCAAACAGTTCTGTGCATCACAAATCTGACAGACATTTTCTTAGAACTTTTTTCAAGAACACATGTAAGAAAGAAATTAGGAATATATTGGAGAATGATACTCATTCATCACATTCTCATGTTATGAATGGTTCTTTGGATCAATGGTTCTTAGTCTATTCCTCAAATCCCATCAGAAGGTCTGCATTTTTGCTGCAACCTAAAATAAAGATCAGAAAACTGTGGACTGTCTGAGGAGCGCTGAGGACTGGACAACCACTGCTTTAGAAACCCATCCATCAAAAGGTTCATTATAGACCTACAAGTAGTTTAGTTTAGTTCCACCTAATCTGAGACATGATGATGGTTTTTCTCGAGACTCAAAGTCGTTTAGCTTGAGGAATGATGCGGTTCTCACTCTGATTTCCGAGGATTTCCTAAAATGTACCCCGTAGCCCCACCTAGTGCTAATTCACATATATTTGCATGTTGGTCAATTTGAAAATGAAAAAGCAAAGTGGTAAATGAAACAGTAAATCTCCAGCAGGTGGTGCCTGCGTTTGTTTGCATTTCCTTTTATATTCTGACACTTAAAGCACATCCATGCCGAAAACTGTCCAAACTGTCACTTTGCTGTTGATTTATCCATTTTGCATTTTCATTTTCATTTTGTCAGATATGCAGCCGATTGCTATGGATAAGAAATAAGAATGTAAACATTGCATTTTGATTTTAGTTTTGACACGTACTCTGCATTTCATGAAGAAAAGCCAAAGCCAAAGTGAAGCTTGGATTTTCTTTTCTCTTTTAGCTTTTCCATTTTAGATGTGGCCATGAAACACCGGAACAACGATTAAAATGAAATGACAAATAGCTGTTTGAAATGTATTTTTATTTTTGTCACTAATGGCTCATGCTTATGTGAAAAATGAAATTGCAAATATAAGTATTTCATTTCATTTTCAATTTTGGCAGGACATTTGCACAGATATTTGGAAAAAGAAATGGCAAAATGTAATTTTTTTTACATTTTATTGCTTTAATTTTAATTTCTTTTTTGGACAGATTTACAGAGGTGGAATTTTACATCAGTAGTCCACAAGGCCCCACAGAAATCCAGATTTTTGCTCCAACCCAACTTGTATAGGGATAGAGGAAAAATGTAGACTGTCTAGGGGGTCCTGAGGGCCAGTTTGAGAACCACTGCTTTGGAGAACCATCAGTCGAATGGATCTTTATTGAACCAAAAGTGATTCTTCAGTGCCATCACTCATGAGAACACTTTTTGGCTGCATTATTTTGAAGGGTGTAGATTTCTTTCTCTTTTTTTCTTTCTTTTTTCATTCCACTGACTAAACAGGCAGCAGATGTCACAAAATATCTGCCTTACCTTTTAGTGTTTGCCAACAGCGACAGATTTCTTTATATTCACATATTGACACTGATGTAAGTTGTTCAAGCACGGTTCCATTAAGATAACAAGAAAAGGTCTGTTTGTATCAAAGTGTAATGATTTGTTAAAGCTGTTGCAAAGGTATTTTATTGCGTTTCATTTTATCTCCTGTCAGGTTAACTGATGGGACCATACACCTCCTCAATTTATGATTGCTGCTACAAAATATTTCTGGCTCTGGGTTTTACAAGATGAAATGCTGTAATATCAAAACCTTCTGTCCCTGTGAAAACATTCAAAGGAAATATTTCCAAATTGATGTCCTGAGTTGACACATTTAATCATGGATCTTTTGATTTTTTTATGCAGTTTAAATCATAATGCTAACTCATAATGGTGGCACACAGGTGACTAGCAAAAGCTTCTGTGAAAAGTTGGCCAATTTCCATTCCATTTCTAAAGCTTTTTATGAAAATTGATGCCAAATATGAAAATGTTTCTTACAAGGTTAGAGAAACAGGTTGCTAACAATGGACGGAAAAGCAATGAAAGCTGCAAGTTTGCATGTGAATCCACCAATTTACAAGAATCAGGCAAATTCTAAGAGAACCCCAGACAGAGGTCAGATTTAACTATTAATCAGATTCTCTTTGAAGGCGATTGAATATATCAATGGCCTGTGATGTTAATATATCTTGTGAAAGGTTCACACTGCCCCATTGATAGAAGGCAAAACTGAAGATATCATCTTCAAAGCAGACCTTCAAAGGCAGGCAGCCCCAGTAATTTACACTTATTTCAATCACGGGCAGATCAGGGGAGTTGATTTGCATGTCTTTTTTATCAAGCCTCTGGTTTCTAATTACACCTCCCCTATAGCGCTCGCCTTTGTGTCATTTGCACAGTGTTGGCGGAGCTGTTCGTGTCTGACATGCCTGTAATTGTCAAATCTGTTCCCTCTGCATTTGGCACCACTGGACAATGTGCTGATTAAGTAACGTGTTGTTTAAGGATTCCTGCAATCTGCACTGAAATAAAGTGATCCGCTGAATTGACTTGATTCAAATGTATAGATATTCCTATGAATGTTCCTATAAATCCTGCATTTATGATGCTGTATAACTCACCCATTGCTTACAGATGGATAAAATTAGGCTTGCAGTCTTGTTAGACAAACACTGGCAGTATAGTGGGTCGTACTGATGAGCTCAGTGACTTTGAACATGGCACTGTCATAGGATGCCATCTCTGCTACAAGTGAGTTTGTGGAATTTCTGTCATGGCGTTTTCAACTGTAAGTGCTATTATTGTGAAATAAAAGCACCTAGGAGCAACAACAGCTTAGCCAAAAGCTAAAAAGCGGTTGACCACACAAACTCACAGAGCAGGGCCGTCGAGTGCTGAAGTGCACAATGCTACCACTGAACACTGGAGCAGTGGAAATGTGTTCTGTGGAGTGATGAATCTCTATCTGTCAGTCTGATGGATGACTCTGGTGTTGGCGAATGGCAGGAGAACATTACCTGCCTGACTGCATTGTGCCGACTGTAAAGTTTGGTGGAGGGGGGGTAATGATATGGGGTTGTTTTTCAGGGGTTGGTCTAGAACCAAGTATATATGACTTTCTAAAGGCAGGTTTCATAATGTGTGATGTCCATTCATGTTCATTATAACATTGTAATGCTCTGCACCACAGGTTTTAGTATACTTTGTGTATTGCAGTTTATAATGCATTATTACATACAGCTTTGGGTACCTGCATTGTCAGTGATGAGCAGCAAGCTAGCAGATTTATTTCAGCTCATGATTATACTCACCAAACTGTTGCCCACAAAATAAATTTTGCAAACCCAGCCACAGCAGAGCAGCCTCCATCTTATGACATTTCAATTTCGGGGAAACTGTGACAGGAAGAAAGCTAGAACTCTACAATACTGAATACAAAAATACCAAATTGTATGTCCTGTTTGTGAATCACCTTTTAAATGTGATCATCGTATTTCAGTAAGAGCCAATAAAGAGCAACTTAAGGTATTTGAGTTATAGTTAAATTTCCCTTACTTTTAAAAAGCATTCGAAAACACATGCTTTACTTAAAATCTGTAATGGTGGCATAATATTTTTACATTTCATATACTTTTATGTATATTTGGTCAAAGGTGATATGAGAAACCAAAGCTGTATGTTATACTGCATATGAAAAGGTATATCAATATCTGTTATAGTGCATTAAAACATTAGTGTATACAGTGTTCTTATGAATGGATTATAATGCACTATAAAACCTGACTTCATATTTATAATGTGTTATGTATGGAGCTATAACTACTAATGAGTAGGGTATCATATATGCCATTATATGCATTATAGATGCACTTATAATGCAATTTACTAACATGATTTGTAGGAAGTACTACCCATGATTTTGCATGAACAAAATATATCAACACAAATTATTAAATGAAAGGAAAATTGTGAAATTTTATAGAAAATTTTAGAAAATATTTTACAAAATCTTTTCCAGAATCTTTGTAATTGTAAGACTGCATTTTTTCTCCAAAAATTTCTCCCTAAATTTGTCATGGTCAATTCCCACCTACTAGCTAGGCCTCCATGTATCACACAATGCTAATTAGCTGGAGATTAGATATAAGATAAGGGAAAAAAAAACTGGAGCTTCCAAAATTACAGTCCAAAAAAGATTACAGAGAAAATGAGACTCCTAACAACCACCTGAAAAACCTGGTAGACACCAAAACTGTCCCCATCAGATAAACAGCACTTAAAGCTTTCATCTTTGAGAGAGAGGAGAAAATCAAGCTGCTTCAGATCTGAAAACATCCACAGGTGTTTCTGTCCATCCTTCCACTGTGAGAAGATGACTCAGCTCTATGGGTCTGAATGGATGTGTAGCTGTCAAGAAGAACCTTGTTGAGAAAAGGAGACAGACACATCAAACAAAGAAGCTGAACAATGGACTGACCACCACAGAGTCCAGACCTCAACATCACTGAATGTGTTTGATGCACTGCAGAAAATGATCAACCAGCTTCTAAGACTGAACTTTGGAGGTGTGTCTGCAGATTTCTTTGAGAAACTGAAAGTGAGTCTTTTGGAAAGAATGGAAGCTGTAATGAAGGTAAACACTGGAAACACTAAATACTAAAAATTACTTTTATATTTGGTTGTTGAAGCTTTTGTTTTATCTTCTTTTAAATATATTTAAGAGTGACCCATCAAAACTCATTTTTTGTTCAGTTGCCTCGGACACAGACGTGAAAGGTGAAGTGAGGTTTTGGAAAGAAGTGATGAAGAGAACATTGCATTAAATGAAACTGATAGAGAAATAAGTATGAAAATGATTCCTTTAAATTGAGAGCATCTGAACTTTTCATAGATCTGATACATGATGGTAATAAATTTGCCTTTACCTTATAAGTTATATATTATGTGTATGATATGTTATAACAGTGTTATAAAAATGGAACAAATATCTATCAATTTAGTTCAATGTCATTTAATTTAGTAACACTCCATTTTGTAGGAACAAACGCACAAGCTTTAACCATGCATTATGAACTTTGTATATAATGATGTGTCACCAAATAAAGCCTGCTATTTATACACTGTAGTTACTTCAAACAATGCTTTCTGGATGCGACCAAGGTCAAAAATGAATCACGCTTTCATCATCTGAATCACTCTAAGGCTGATTTAGATGAGATCTGGAAAAAAAAAAAGAAAAAAAGAAAAAAAAGAAAAAGCTCAATGCCAAGGTGCCTGCTTACTGTTTTCTTCCAATTCTGTTCAAACCCACTTGATCTACCTAATCAAGCTTTTCAAGAGCATCTGAATATTAGAAGCAGGTGTGTGGGATTGCACAGAGAAATAAACCCTGCAGAGTGATAGATCTTCAGGAGGAGAGGAACAGGTTGGGTGAAAAAAAATCACAAAAACAAAACAGATTTAGCATCAAGAACTATGGGTTTAATCCAACTTTTTCCCCAACTTTTCAGAGATTCAAATTCAAATTCATAAATTTACCTGCACCTGGTTTAAATGAAGCCATTATCTACTGAAAATGTAACATGTACGGTGCCAAACATCTAATGTCAGTCCATAGAATCTTGAATCAAGACTTTTTCCATATAAATTTGAAGCAGTTCTTTTGAATATGAGACTAAGATGATTGTTTTATGGTAACAAGTGTAGCCTCATCACACTCAAAGAATTTTCCATTATATTAATGTACTGTTCTTTAAATGGAAAGGACCTTGTAAAAGAACACAAGACCATACTAACTGCAGTTCAGTGGTCATGTCTACCTTCTTTTTAAACTATAGCAATGAAGTTAGTTCTACAAGGCCAATGGTTAGTGTTTATAGAAGCAATTTGGCTAATACTTTATAGTTCTAGAAGGCGAATAGTTTGTGTTTAGAGATGCATTTTGGCTAGTTCACCACGTTTAGTGTCAAAAACAGTGATTTTTTTGTTTGTTTGTTTTTCAAATTTTCAGTCATATACATACTCAAATTCATAAATTGGCAGAAATTTTCCTGCACTTGGTTCAAATTAAGCCAATATCTACTGCTACTGATAATGTGAAAATGCCTGTTGCCCTTTATATTGTGTGTCAATTTCATGATGAATGGACCAAAAGATCATTTCTTTTGGTCCATTCATCATGAAATGACTTGAAAAAATGTCTGGTTCCATTGACTTACATTAAAAATAAAAAGTATGTTTTTTCCTTCTCCTGTAAACTTACCATTTTGGAGATACGAGGTTTTCTTCCGACAACAGCAATATATAGTGCCAAACATCTAATGTCAGCCCATAAAATCCTGCAGTCCTAGTGGAAAGAATTCTATTAGACCTTAAACACCCCATTAAAAAGTATAAACAGCAGAATTGAGATTTATGAAAGTGGCTGTCTTTTTTAAGTTTGTTTTTCCAAGTGAATGGTCTTCTACTGCTGACGACAGAACAGAAAGAGGGAATGCAAAGCTTTTGTGTGAGCAGATGAAAGCAGGAGAGGATGAAAAAAAAGGCCAGACGGTTTGAAACAGCCACTGAAGATGGGTCAATCAATGAAGCCTGAGGAGCAATGCTTTTCCTTTCTGCAACTTCCACAGCCCCTATTGTGCAACATTTATATATAGAATGTGCTATTGTCAGTACATTTGAGTGCTGCAATGCTTAGAGTTAGTACTTCTTTGTAAATGAGGCTACGCACTTGAAATAAGAATGATTGTCCAGGCAGATGAGATGAAAGTCTGGTTCGTTATGCCCTTACTTATATATTTGTTCCTTGTTCTATTTTTAATAAGGAATAAAAACCTAGGCAACTGCTAAACAATAAAACTCCAGTCTATTTTTTTTATTTATGAAGCTTAACCCCTTAAAATCTCGCGCTTATTACATACTAAGGCTTATTATTCAGTTACTACAGGGACTTCAATGCAAACTGGCTGAAATATTTTTATGTTGAAGTGTGTATTAAGACTTTGGGCCCACCAGTGGGCCCTGGCCATTTAAGGGGTTAATGCATTGTTACTGTCATATCAAAACCATGACTCAATTTTTTTCACTAAATTTAAAATGAGACTTTTTTATTATTTAGGTTCATCACACTAAAATAACATCTCATTATATTTATGTACTATTCATTAAATGGAAAGAACCCTTGTAAAAGAACACAAGGCCATTGTACCTGCAGTTCAGTGGTCATTACTAACTTAAGGTCCACCCCTACCACTGCAGTACACTGTGTTTCAGAATAAACTGCAAGTGCATTGGATAAAATGACTAACAAACTTGGAACTCAATTGTCATCCAGAAAAAAATGTTCACCCTATTGTTGCCATGATTCACAAATCGTGAGTTGAAAATAATCTAATGTACAACAAATGAAAGTCAACATCAACTGTTTTTCTAATCCACATTCAATCAAAGTGAATGCATTTGTATTCAGTCATGTCTATAAATATTTAGGGGTCAACAAAGTTATAGTTCTTTAAGCTCTCACAGCCTATTTGAGTTGAAATGTTCTGCAATGGGCAGGTCAATTACCTGACCTCATTTCAAGCATGCTTTTCACATACTGAAGACAAAACTGAAGGCAGATGCAGTAAAGGCCTTGCAGGGCATCATCAGAGAAGAAACTCAGCATCTATAGATGTATGTGAATTCCAGACTGAATATTAAAAATGACAGCTTACTTTTGAGTCTCTAAAAATGGGGGGCTTTGTATGAAAACCACATGTAAAATGACCACAAACTTATGTACATCCTTTATTTTGCACATAGATATTCAACATTTCATTTAATTTTGATATTTCATGATTAATGGACCAACAGGAATCTCCCAAAGTTACCATCTCGTTTTGGACATACATCTTTGCCGGAAAGCAAGAATTAACAAACATTACAGTAAAGCTGTTGAGCAACACCAGGGAAGAAACTCAGCATCTGCTGATGTATGTACATTCCAGACTAAGTATTAAAAATGACAACGTACTTTTGAGCCTCTAAAAATGTAAAACTTTTGTAATTCCTACACCATTCCCCCAATTTGGATGTAACTTTCTTGATGTCAAAAAATATATATAGACTCTCTAAAATGGTATCTTAATTGACTTTCAATATACAGGATGATTCAAAAAGATTAATCCATTTCCAAAACGCCATATTTTTACAACCGTGAGGCATCTAGGAACCAATCACATACCAATTGAAAGAGGGGGTCATAGAGTTCCTGACTGTCACCGGAAGATGGCTCCCATCAGTCTGTGAGGAGATGAGACCCCTGAGCAGAAAGCATTCTCCATTCTCCAATTCAAGAAGAGTGAATCCATCGTAACTGTGCAACATGATTTTCATCGTCAGTGAAGCTCCAACAGCTCAGCGTGTTCGTCAATGGTTCCACAACACTAGATGATCTCTGAAATTGCTTTGAAAGACATGCTTAATGGAATATGGGATGAATTTGACTATGCTGTTGTCTGTACAGCTGGAGGAGGTCATGTTGAGAACTTTGCTTTATGCTCACTTAGCCATTTACAATTTACCGCATTGCTCTGTAATGATTCACAAGTGAAATAAATCATTTTGAAATTGGATGAATCTTTTTAATTTACCCTGTACATTTATGTAAGAGTACATTTTCTAAGAATTTCTCGAACAGTTCTTTTAAATACAAGACTCACATGAACCTGTTGGTAACACTTTACTTGAAGGGTGTCTACGTAACTCACTCAAAACATCTGACATAAACACTTCAAAACATGTTAAAGAATGTTTAAATCAACATTTCTAAAGTGTACATGTTTTACATAATATAAATATGCACTACTGTGTCACTGTACTGAGATACATTTTTCAAAATAATCAATTTTTTTTTTTTTAATTTTTTAAGTATATTCAGTAGAATTGCTTATTTCTGGACAGCTAAGATAAAAATGACCTCGCTTTATTCCTTTTGTAATTAAGTGCTTTGACTCTAAGGCACATTTCACCTATACTTTTGATTTCTTTTCAGCTATTTCTAAAATATATTTATATTTTTTTCAGAATCATTTGTTGCCTTGCATGTCGCTGTTCTACATGGAGTGTAAATTACTCATAAACATGCTTAGGAACAATCATTTGACTTATTCTTAGTGTGGTGGTGTGCCTAAGTGCCAAAGCATTTAATGACCAAAGGGGTAAAGCGAGGTCATTTTTATTTTGTCTGTCCAGAAATGAGGCGTTTCACTGAATTCATATAGTTTTTCAAAATTAAAAATGAGAACTTTTATTTATGTATCTTAGTATAATGACATAGTAGTCCAATCCATTAAATTAAATTAATCCATTAAAATCAGTAGTAGTCCAATCCATTAAATTAAATTAATCCATTAAAATCAGTAGTAGTCCAATCCATTAAATTAAATTAATCCATTAAAATCAGTAGTGGTCCAATCCATTAAATTAAATTAATCCATTAAAATCATGTAAAACATGCATGCTTTATAAATGTTGATTTAAACATTCATGAACATGTTACGTAGTGTTTATGTCAGATGTTATGAATGTGTTATGTAGACCCCTTCAAGTAAAGTGTTATCAACTTGTCATAACAACATACAGAGCACTGCAGCTGGGCTTCATCCCACACTAGAACAGTGCAAAGGGTCAAACTAGGAAAATGCCTTAACATGGTATTCATTATTTATCATGATAACATGTTATTAGCTCATTAACTTCAAAGCACAACTATACAGCCATATGCAAAAGTTTGCACCCCCCCCAGATCAAATCACATTTATAGTTGATCTTCTAAGTGAAAAAGTAGAAGCACATCGTCCACAGGGAACAAACTGAAATATGGTGCTGTTCTACACATTTTAGTGCACAATTTTTATCATATTTAATGTTATTTTCATTCATTTCTTTTGGTTTTGTATTTGTTTATTTATTATTTTTTTGTTCTCTATAGAAGACATGTAAAGTCACGCTTCCCTCCATTCCCACTCTCTCTGGACTCCTCTACCCAGAACCCCACATGACCTCTGATCTCCCTCACATGACTCTACACCAGTCTGCCTCTCCTGACTATTGATTACCCACACCTGTTCCTTATTCATGTGCTTGTTAGTTTAGTACATAAGTCTGGGCTTTAGCTTAGCTTCTTTGTGAAGTATTGCCTTTGTTTTCAGAGTCTTATCAAACCTTCTATCTGTCTGTCTACCTTATCACCTGCTTCACAGCCTTATCGTGTATGACCATTGATGACCATTGCCTTGTTTTATCAACTTTGCCTTTTGCCTTGCCCTTTCAGTATTATTGTATTTTCTCATTTGACCTCATTTCTGGATTTTGGACATTGCTTTTTGGATTTCGCACATAGTTACTGATTATGTTTTATGTTCTGGCTTTTGACTTTGGACTGGCTGAGCTTGATTTTGGTTCCTCCATTTGTTAATAAACCCATTAATTAAGTGTGGTCTGCGAGCATCTCAATTCTGTCTGAGCCTGACATGTAGACCTTTTTTCAGCATGTAATTTGACCACAAACATTTGCACATCCTGTATTTTGCACATAGAATTTTTTTGAACGTTTCATGTTTTTTTTTTAAAACATTTCACAATGAATAGACCAACAGAACTCCGGTTTCCTCCCACAGTCCAAAAACATGCAGTCAGGCCAATTGGACATGCTGAATTGCCCCTAGGTGTGAGTGAGTGTGTGGATGTGTATGTCTGTCTGTCTGCCCTGTGATGGACTGGTGACCTGTCCAGGGTGTATCCTGCCTTCCGCCCAATGACAGCTGGGATAGGCTCCAGCACCCCACCGCGACCCAGAAGGATAAACGGTTTAGATGATGGATGGATGGATGGATGGATGGATAGACCAACAGAAATCTATCAAAATCACTTAATGTACCTTTTTTAGAGATACATTTTCTCAGAAAAGCAACAATTAATGTTATGTAGTGTGAAAGCGAGGACCTGTGAGGACCTTTAGATAAACAAAACAGAAGTCCTGAATGTCAGAATGCCATTTATGAAATGCACACTCATCGTTTTCCTTGTGCGCACACAAAGGAACCTTTGGAAAACAGTCCACGAGGCCGTTGAGCCAGACTCCTCTATCCGAGTGCGCTTCTCTGAGAGATGCGAATCCATGAGCGCCACTTACCTGTGACATTACGCTGACTAGATTATTCTTTTTTTTTAATTAGAAGGTGATGTTTCGGTGGGCCCAGAACACCACTACAGGGTAATAATGAATTCAGGCGCTGTTAATCAGAATCCATGAGGAAGATTGCAGTTAGCCCCAATGTCTGCCAGCTTTGCAAATTTTAATTAGCAAAGCCATAAATCTTAGGCTGGCTGATGTACGTAGGAGCTCGCCTGTATATATGGGTGTGCGTGTGTGTGTGTGTGAAGGCAAGGCTGCTGCAGAAATCATCCATCCTTGATTGATTCATCAGATAAAAGACATCTCAGAGCGTCTAAGTGTGAGTACGTATTTTGTCACCGTTTGCACTGACGCTGCCGCCTTGTGCTAAAATGTCAGCGTTTTAATTTCATCAAAGTGCACAGAGCGGTATAATGACTCGAGCACAGTATGGGTGACGCGCTATCAAAGCCAGGCGGTGAGCTGGGGCACAGGGGTGTGTGTGTGGAGTGTGTAGAGTGTGTGTACGCTACCTGAGAGTTCAGCTTGTTTGTGCTTGTTTCTGCTGGATCCTCACCTCAGCAGCATCAAAGACCAAGGAGGGAAGCGAACGTGAAGGGTGTCAGACTGCTGAGAGGTGGCAGAGAGAGAGAGAGAGAGAGAGCATGCTGAAGAAGTGAGATACTCTTTACACTCAGCTCTGGAGTTCAGCTACAGTAAAAAAATCTCCCATACAAAACCTGTATATGTTTATTCACCAGATTTTGGGTGCATGTTTGACATTCTGGAGAAACTCACTGTATTCAATATGAAAACCCCTCAAACTACAAACTATAGGCTTGATATTTGGTTGTTATTCTAGTTCTTTAGTCATCATATTATTCAGTAACTACTATGGGAGTCATTCATTCCACCAATAAAGTAATGTTTTAGCCCATTTTCACCTTGTTCTTCTATAGTCAAGACCCCCACAGAGGGGGTATCATTTATATGGTGGATCAGGGTTCTTTGCATTGTGATATGTTTTCAGATGGATGGATAATGTGTTGTATGTTGATGTTCTGTATAGAAGATTTTAGAAAAGGGTTCTATATAACACCAAAAAGGGTTCTGCTACTTTTATGCTATCAAGCTTGTAACAATACAAACCCTTTTTTGGTGCTATATAAAACCCTTTTTTTTCAAAAAGCTTCTATACAGAATCATATACAACACATTCTCCATCATACTGAAGAACAATTTCACCATGCAAGGAACCCTGTAACTGGTTCTGTAAATGGTTCTTTGATTGTTCATGGTTCTAAGTAGTAACCTTTAAGAACCATCTTTTTAAAGAGTGTATAACTGTAGCAGACACAGCGGTGCTGCTGGAGTTTTTAAACACTGTGTCCACTCACTGTCCACTCTATTAGACTTTGTTGATCTGCCTTGTAGATGTTAAGTCAGAGATGATAGCTTATCTACTGCTGCACTTGGTCATCCTCTAGTCCTTCGTCAGTGGTCACAGTTGGCTGAATGAATTTTTGGTTCTCAGTCTAGCAGTGACACTGAGGTGTTTAAAAACTCCAGCAGCACTGCTGTGTCTAATCCACTCAGACCAGCGCAACACACACTAACACACCACCACCAGTGTTACTGCAGTGCTAAAAATGACCTACCCCCCAAATAATACTGCTCTGTGGTGGTCTTGTCAGGGGGTCCTGACTGTTAAAGAACAGGGTAGCAAAGTATGCAGAGAAACAGATGGACTACAGTCTGTAACTGTAGAACTACAAAGTGCACCTATATGGTAAGTGGAGCTAATAAAATAAACAGAGCGTATTAGAGTGTAGAAACAAAGAGGTGTATTTAAATAAGTAGTTGGTCAGTGCGTATCGGATTGCCCTACTGGTTCAAAATCAGAGTTCAAAACACATTTTTGGGCTTTTTTGGGTTTCAGACTTATTGATTATTTTAATCAATTCAACGTTCTATTTTGCCACTAACAAAAGTTAACCAAATGTTTCAGTAGTGACTTTAGTTTCATATAGTTTCATAGCAAATTTGTTTTTTGTACATTTTGAGCAGAATTCAAAAATGCAAGTGCATAACTAGCAAGCACAGCTTTGAACTGCTATCCATATGATCATGAGGGACAGGGCTGCAGTGTCACTTCCTGCTCTAAAATGCAGGGGTGTGGCTAAAAAAGCCTCTGCCTATGGACTAAAACTCTTTTGTAAAGTATTATTTCCATACATACATACATCATCTAAACCGTTTATCCTTCTGGGTCACGGTGGGGTGCTGGAGCCTATCCCAGCTGTCATTGGGCGGAAGGCAGGATACACCCTGGACAGGTCGCCAGTCCATCGCACACACACTCACACCTAGGGGCAATTTTAGCATGTCCAATTGGCCTGACTGCATGTCTTTGGACTGTGGTAGGAAACCGGAGTACCCGGAGGAAACCCACGCAGACACGGGGAGAACAGGCAAACTCCACGCAGAAATGACCCTGGTCGCCCAGCCGGGAATCGAACCCAGGCCATTCTTGCAGTGCGACAGCGCTACCCACTGCACCACCCAGTATTAGTTCCACAAGTGTAAATTTAGAGGTTAGGGTTTGAGGCAGCCCCCTCCCAATAAAGTACTCTTTAAATGATCACTGTATATAGTTAACTTATTACTATTTCAGTTACTGCCTTGGGTTTAAATAGATAAAAACCCTTAATGATCCTAAAAAATACCTATGATTTGAATACTTATTTATGTATTAATTTATTTATTTCGCGATGTAGGATCACAGTTTTAACTAATTCGGTAGAATGTTTTACACATATGCCACGATAAACTGTAAAAATTCATTGTTTGTTCATTGTTTATTGTTTTACACCAATTAAATAGCTGCTTTTTAAACACATTACATGACAAATGGAACAATAACACTGGTTCAAAATAACTTGGACTAAAATCTTGCGACTTTAATGTAATCAAAGTTAAGCGTGTCTTCCTTCTCCTATAAAGTTCTAGAAGAAATTTCAGTGTGAAAATGTATTACATGTGAAGTTTCTGTCTTTTCCAGCTTTACATAGTGTTCATCATCTCCTCATCACACTGCTAAATATCATCCTGTTAGAACAATAAAAGGAACGTACTACAGAAACATGCATGAAGTAGGTTCTACAGCACTAAAATGTTTCGCAGCAAAGACCTCCCAGAGTTACAATGTTCATTTGCATCCATCTGGGGCCAAATCAACACTGCAAGAGTTCATTCAGTTCTGCGGTGTTCATATATAACGTAGTGGGTTCATAATAACCATGATTCTGGCCATTATAACAAAAATGAACCCAATAGCTCAGAGATGTGAAAGGTTGGATGATCGAGAAACTAAAATAGACGGCGGCTCATTCTTCCCACGACTGTATGATTCATAGGGTGGCACCACAATAGATCAGAGGAGTGTAAATGAGAGTTTATGAACCCTCCCTGCTCAGCCACTTCACATTCATCCTCTATTCTTTTCTTTCCCCAACACGTTTTAGTGCTGCTATAGCCATATCAGTAGTTACAAGAACCGAGTGCTTTAACTCTTAAATCAATTGTCAATTTGCTATACAGTCAATTTACAGCTGCACATTAATATTAAAGTAAGAATGGTGCTATTTTAAATGGTTTATCAGCATTACATGCTTGTTACTATGTAATTACTGTGTTATTTCTTAACTACATAGTTATATACACTGGGAAACAAGTAAAATATGGTTTCTCTTTCTGACTCTGTGCACAATGGTGCTATTTAAATAGTTTATAATCATTACATACTTATTATAATTATTATGTAATTACTGTACAATTGCTTAATTACAGGATGGTTTCTATTTCTGACTCTATGCACAATAACCATTTTTTATCAAATTCAAATCACAAAATATGTACATATAAGCACAAACATGGTATTGATTGAAAGTTTACAAACTGCGTTTTCCACACAATGTTTCGTCGAGTTATGAGTGAGACACAGTTCATATAAATTTACATGTTTTCTCATCACTAGCGTTGAAGGTTGAGATCCTATGGACTTTGAACTGTTCAGTTTTAGATATGCTTTGAATAGTCATGTGGTTATTAAAGCAGTTTTGAGGTGTAAAGAGCACCAAAAGGCAACCATTACAAACTGTTACACTTTATGACTCCACAAAATGTCAAAGTTACTGGCCCCTCGAAAGGGTAGTCTGAGACAGGAGTTCAGCATGCCAAACTCATCTCTCATAGTGCCAAATGAACACTGGTGGGAGAGAGAGTTTTAAAATGTTCCAGGGTTGCGAGCTGAGTAAGTGGTTATAAGGTCATAATAAGAGATATGAAGCCCAACTGGAGTTTATCTAACTGTTCTAACTCTAATGACCTGTTCATTGGCTATTGTAGTTAATACTTCTCATATTTCTGACTGCACAGAATTGACCTATTCATGCTCTGCCCACAGATGCATTCCGTCATGGCGATGGTTGTACAGTTAGATAACATTTACAGACTGTTGGCCAAAATCCCATTCAATCTAATGAGAACTTGTAGCACACTTAGCTTTTGGCCAATCCCTAAATTTGGAGTCTTTTTAATGTGAGTTAATATGTATTTTGTTTCCATGCACAAGGTCACATTACATGGACAGGTAAGGTATCTTTTAGCATAATCTTACCCTCCCTTACAGCTATAAGAAGCACCTGTTCATTTGGTCTAAATCTTAAAGATAATTTTTATGTCATCATTAATCATTGAAATCTAAAGATTTCTGCATCTGTCTGTCTCTCTTCACAACAGTCATGGGTGACATTTAAGACTGTTGGGGAGGGAAGCCATCTCAGCCAAATATATAGTAGGTATAAAACCTATATTTAGTAAATAGTCTTATTTATCAAAGTATAAACAATGTTCTACTTTAGTGAAGTGCACAGTGGCACTCAGGCATAAGTTTTCAATCAATGCAAGCCAAAAAAGTTCCTTTTGCATGATGTGCTGCTCATTCACATGGTCAGGAGAAATTTGAAGAGGTCACCGGCATTTACTAGAGGTCACCCGGATCTGATGCTTTAAAAAGTGCTAATCGTGGATCAGTGCAGTTTTCCTCTGATGGAACAGCGTTGAACAGGGACAGCTCTGCTCTCATCTCCTCTTTGAGAAATCCATAGTGATGACAAACTAATGGCAGGTCCACTTCAGTGTGTTCTAGATTCGCGAATGATGTTCAGCGCGATTAGGCTTTCCAGGTCATTTTCCTGAAACTGATCATGGATTTCTTGAATGGTTTTCATAGCAGAGTCACCATCTGATCCAGTCACTGTCAATTTACCAGACCTCCTCTATGGACGATGTGGGCCTTGGTAGTTTTGAGCGCAAAAGTCAACCATGAGCTTCAGAGTTTCTGAAAGCCGCTATCTGTTCCCATTGCTAGCAGAGAAGAGATTGTGCTACTAGCTAGGCTCTTGACTGTGGCATAATTTAAGCTCGGTGACTGCAGTGTTTTTGATAGTACACTGCATTGCATGAAGACCCGTCGCTTCAGAATGCAGGCTGCCCCCTAGTGTCATAAAGATTGGTCTCCGTGCATAGTAGGTTGCTTTGATGAATGTCAATAATCCATATTTTAAAAGAGTTGATGAATATGCCCCTCCTGCCCCCGAAAATGTCGCCCATGACCACAGTCGCCACATAGCTCAAGTCTACTCATATACAGTGCTGTGTAAAAGAGAGCTCCCTTTGTTTATTTAATTACCAGTTAAAACAGTCATTAAACACAAGTTGTGCATTTTTCAGGTGACATTTATGAGAAAAAGTTTCCAAAATGAAAGACTAAAAAGGGATTAAAAGCAACAAAGAAAATGAGACTCCTAGCAACCACCTGGAAGACCACCAACATTGTCCCCATCAGTTAAACAGAACTTATAGCTTTCTTCTGTGAGAGAGAGGAGAAAATCAAGCTGCTTCAGATCTGAAAACATCCACAGGTGTTTCTGTCCATCCTTCCACTGTGAGAAGACAACTCAGCACTATGGGTCTGAAAGGATGTGTAGCTGTTCAAGAAGCCTCACTGAGACGAGGAGACGGACACATCAAACAAAGAAGCTGAACAATGGACTGTTTTTCTGCTTTTTGATGAAAAATGAATAACCTTATTGCCATTTTGACTGGAAATGAAATAAATAAGGATTGGTCTCTGACTTTTGCACAGCACTCTGGTTTGACACAATATATTGTCGCCTTTTGATTTACCATAACGTTGGCATATATGGTAAGTATGATGTGTCATTGGCAAATCTCTTAGAACAGTGGTCACCAACCCTGGCCATTGAGATTTACCTGTCTGCAAAGTCTAATTCCATCCACACCTACTACACTTGCTTCAGCTAATTAACTTCAGAAGTCTTTGATTGTCTGGATCAGACGCATTAGTGTTAGGCAAGGGTATGCGGTGATGTAAATCTCCAGTAGGAAGGTGTGACTGCTGTCTTAGAGTAATAACTCCAGCTCTACTACAGTAGATATTTGCAGGTGAACCATGGAGAGGTCAGTTCTGACGTGTGATGACTGAGTGTGGTCTGAAACTATCTGTTTACCCTAAGTTCTGCCTCTCTGAAAGTGTCAGGCCTGGATACTTTGCCTCCTGCTGTGGAGTAAAGTGTTTAAACGGTGAAGGAGAAGAAGGAGGGTCATTTGTAAGGCTCCCACTGGGCCACTATGTCCTGTCTGGGTGATCGACTGCACCTCGAAACTGAAGCCCAGACACAAGCGCTTTGGTTACAAACATGAAATGAATCCACAGAGTAGACCGTGAAGTGTGGGAGATCGTGGCCTTAGTGAACAGACAGAGCCCTGGTTTTATTGAGAACCAGGTCGAGACCAGGTAAACTAACTGATCACATTGATTTATCAGTCTACTCAGGCTTTAGCAGAGCTTAGTAACACTGAGATTAACAACTGATCACCACATTGATTTATCAGTCTACTCAGGCTTTAGCAGGATCCTAAGTGTTTTAAAGAAACTGTTCAGAAACCATCATGTTTGTTACATGTTCACTGATTTTGAAATAACACATAAGCATTGATGTTTCTCAAAAATTGTACATTTTTTCTTGTTCTTATTTTTAATATAATATGAAATGCATACAACTCAGTGTATTCTGAGTACTGCATTTTCAAAACATAACTAGGTTGAATTTAATTTCTAGCTTTCTGTTTAATGATTATGTATTACTAATACTTATGTTCAGTTACATCCCAACTCTAAATTTTGCAGGAAAAGTTAGAGGAACTGTGAGTCTGATTACAGTCAAAAGCCACTTTCTGCAAACCATTTAAATAAACAATTCATGCTTTGCAGTGACTCATAATAACAGGCTCATAATAGCAAATAATGGCAACCTCACACCATGCATTTATAGGCACATTTTGTGGTAAACAGAACTGAGTCTGGAACTATAGACAAAAAATATAGATTTGCTATCTAGCTTGGCACTGCCAGGCATGCCATCAAATGACCCCTGGCTCGGCATCATTTAGCTCCACAAAGAGCGACATTACAACCACATATCCTCTATTATTAATGTGGTCAATATGGTCCATTAGGCCTGGGTTTTAAGTTCCAGACCACTCCACCATCCATTAATATTCCATTTTTCCACTTCAGACCCCATTACGGTCGTCCTCCGAAATGGAGAAATTCAATTGTAACCATCACATTTATTGATGGCTGGAAATTACTTACAGTAATGCGTTTGATCTTTTCATCTGGCTGGTGGCTGTGATTATTTGACGTATGATGCTAAATGCTACAACTACATGGGGGCTTTGCCTCAAACACAGTTCACTATTGACAGAATTTGGCTTGGTAATGGCCAGGAAACACACTAGTCAAGAAAACTAGTAAGAAAGAACAAGTCCGCTGCTACTCAGTAATATAAAAACAAAAACAAGTCATTTTATAACCATTTAGCTGTAACCTTATGAAGTTCAAGCTCTTCCTTTTAATCATTTATATTATATTATTATAATTAGCAATAGTCAAGGGTGTAAATTAGGTCTGTCAGTTGGGGGGGCTATTGTGAGGCTGTAGCATAATACAATGCTTTCACCTATTACACCACTTTTCCTAATCTGCTATTGAAAAATATACAGTAGTTTCTGATGATATAAAACATCCATCAATACAGATATACTATCTCTACTCGCACTACAAGTTACAGATTGCTTAAGTAAATGTGGGTAAATAAAAGGGGGTGGGTGACCATATTTTCATGATATATAATGCTCTATATGTTAAAACTAAAACACAAAAGAAACAACAGTACTAACAGTAATTCCATATCTGGATGCTTTCCAGTGTAGATACCATATTGTTGATACAAATAAAAGGTAGTGAAGTTAGCTGTTAAGCAACCTGATTCACTTACACAGTTGATCTGGGTTTTAGCTTGTAATGACAACACAACATAAAGGAGATTGAGTGGAAAACATTATCAATAACATAAGCTATATACACTAAAAAACTTTAAAAAGTAAATTAATACCTTCTCACCGTACTGTGTTCGTAACAACTTACTGTAAATTATTACAAGTAAATAATAGTAAAATAACACTTTTGGACTTCACTGATGGAGTACAAACACTGTAGGTGTATGTATGTGATAACATACATATATACATATATATATAGTCGGACCAGTCTGGGGAACAGCCGATGAACACTAACTAGGATGCCCAATGAGATTTCACAAACACCGATGGGAGTTACACATAGGTAACTCAAAAATCTCTTCAAAAATGTACTAATTTAACATTTTTTAGTGTCCCTATGTGCCTCTGGATAACGACTCCACCTCTCCACCACCACAGTCCCCTTCCCTTAGTGATCAGCCACTGGGGTCGAAAGTGAGGCGTGACCCAGGATCAATTACAGGTAGGCAGAGTAAGAGAAGTGGCGACACCATGGAGAGTTTCATTAAAACAAGGGCCACTTCTGAGGAGCTCTTGCGATGTGCCCTTGCGAGCTTCTGTTTGCTGGCACCCTCCACAGCACCAGGTGGCTCTGTGGGCTCAAGTGGCACTGTGGCCACAGATGGCTGTTGACTGATACCCTCCAGGGTGCCAGACGGCACTGTACGCAGTACCAGTAAGCTCTCTGTAGTGTCCGGCAACACTGTCGACATAGTGACAGCTTGGATGTGCTCTCTGGAGCACCTTACAGCATTGTCAATACCGATGGCAGCTCGGACGTGCTCTCTGGAGCGCCCAGCAGTGCTGTCTTTGTTGGTAGCAGCTCAGAGGTGCTCTCAAGAGCACCACAGCAGTGCCTAGGTGTCAGGTTGTTGCAGCCCTTCTGGTCAGGGGAAGTCTTCATTCTCCACCATGGGCAAGCACTCTCCAAGCCAACCGCCACACCCCTGCAAACCAGGAGAAAAACGACAGTGGTCAGGATCAGATGCAGGCCAAGGACATGAAGGGAAGGTGCAGAACTCCAACAAGCCTTGCTTGTCCAGGTACACACAGTGGGGAGACAGAGGGAGAAGCCAAGTCCAGGCAGGAGGGGGAAGAAGAAACCAGATCTGGGCAAACGGGGGAGGTGGCCACCCCTGTGTCATGGTCCTCATCCACCAGTGGGAGTGAAGCAGCATCAGTGAGGGTCAGGAGGCAGGGGGTGGGCTCCTGTTGGGACTCAGCCACCTTTAGGGCCATGCTCTCATTGTCATCCTCGAAGTCCTCTGGATACACACAACAGCAGCAATTTGCCTGCTCAGTGTTGTTGCAATCCACCACAAAATGTCTCTTTCTCAAGCATCACTCACACCATCCTTATTTCGGTGGCATCAGGTTCAGACAACTCACTGCTCCATCTCTTGGGGGCTACTCAATTGACTGCCCCAGGCCAGTAGAGGAGGTCTAGGGTGTCCAGTAGGATGGGGTGAGTTGCTGGTTGCTAGTTTTCCATCTTGGCATTTTCACCATTAGTTAAACACAACAATGAAACTAAACTTGTGCTAACGGCATTCGCATCAGAGCTGCAGCATGCCCCCTAGCATCCCTCAGCTCCCAGTCAGACGACCTACCCACCAGAAGGCGGTGCCCACATTCTCCACCAATGTGGCACTGGACTGGGGAAAGGCTGAGCCCCGCTGGCTCGGAAGCTAAGGAGAACCCCAAGGAACACACAGAGGCCAAACGTGGGTGCAAAGCAGAGCTTATATTTAAACATGAAACTGAAACCAAAAACCAAACTGAACTGAAAACACAGCCTGCTAAGGCTACTCACAATCCAAGTTCAAACAGAGAGCTCACCATCCAAAATTCTTTCCAGAAAGTCTTTCTCCAACTGGCTTGAAGAGGCTCAGTTTTTAAAGTGTCCTGGCTCCTCCCCAAATCAGGCCCAGCTGTCTGTAATCAGGGAGGAGCCTTGCACACATGGCTCAGGGCTCTAGTGGCAGCTCAGCCTCTGTCTACTACTAAACCTACAAGACAAACAAGAAATATTGAACAAACTCTAACATAAATGCAGTGCATGTATGTGGAATGAGCATTGAGAACTTCGAAATGTATGGATGTATATTGAGTGAATATCAGCATACATGGAATGAACATTGACATCCATGGAATTAATATTGATATAAAGTGAAAAATGACATTTCTAAAAAACATATATTTGTTACTGCAATTGTCATAGATCATTGTCACTGCTAGGTTGAGAGTGGTGCAGCTTCCAAAAATATTCATCCAAAAGCAGCACTGTGGTCAGAAAGTGTTGGGCTTGGTTTCTGATGAAGTGGCCAGTATGTAAACATAGTAATCCCTTGGATGGAAGGACTTGAGGGTGGCTGATAAATGATGTGTCGCCACAGATGGGTGGATCTTCAGTGTGTTCATATACAGGGAGATTCACTCGAAAGAGGCCCCAAATATTCTGTTGTAACTCCTGTTAGGATGAATCAATCTGAACCAAAAAATATGCTACATACCTTAAAGTATGTGTCAGCGATTACATTACATGTGATGCTGGAAGTGATCTCCGTTTTCTGCCAGACACATTTCGATGCGATGCTCCATGTTCCTGAATGTATCAGCAAGCATATCGGGGGGAATAGCAGCAATTTCAGGTTGGATTATTTTATGGACGGCCTTCGCAATAAGAAGGCATCAATGATCTGATCATTTCCAGTTTCCATACCATCTTCTGAATAACACTCTTTGAGGGTATGTTACAAACATCATATTTCTTCCTAAATTCACTCTGACATCGCTTAAACGAATTGGTGACCCAATAGATTTGCACCATGAAGACATGCTGCTCAATACTGTACACCACCATCCTGATAAGAAGTCGAGTGACAGAGTAAAGGGGTGTGGGGGTAAACGTCACAACAGCTGTCCGGCGCTTACCTCATCACTCTGACGCAGGGGCATCCCAGCTTGTTCGAAGCTCCATATACTGAGAAGCACATTGCACTTTGTTTCATTTAGATTGCTCCGTCCTAGCGAGAGGTATTACAGAATATTCGGGGCCTCTTTCAAGTGAATCTCCCTGTATAAACATTTCATGAATGAATGTTCATGAATAAGGAGTTTATTGTTGTTGTTGACGTGAATATTTATTTCACATTTAATAAGGTTCGTTCAATGTAAATCTTCATTGTATATATATATATATATATATATATATATATATATATATATATATATATATCAATGTACATATTCATCATGTTTTGCATTATATATGAATGTATCAAATATGTATAAATAAAATGCAAATACAATATTTAAAATTCATTGCAAACCAATTGACAATAACAATTTTGTCAACCGTGAAGTCTTCCAGCATTTTAACAATAAGTAAGTAAGTAAATAAATAAATAATCCAGCATCAAACTTTAAAGTCTTTAAAACCTGAACAGTCAGAAAATGCTTCAACTGTTTTTAATCAGTTGTTATGCCTTTAAACTCTCTTTTTTAAGCTGCTGTCATTTCCCAGAATACTGTGTGGTACAGCTTGACCTTAACCGCTTAACAATTTACTGTGATATTACACAAAATATCTTAGGTTTAGTTGACTTCACAGGAAAATAATGAGTACTGAGTAACCTTCCTTCTACACCACTAAATTTATCTTCCTCCCTGAATTTTCACCCAAAGCGATAACAAACATATTATTAAAGCATTTTATTTTTAAAATCTAAGACTCGTCTAAGTAAGATTTGAATATAAAATGATTAGATTACATGTAAACTCTGTTTTAGGCATACTTGTACTGGCCGGATGTACTATATTAATCCCACGTCTGTGTGAATGACTGTGATTATGCTGATTAGTCTCGATGGTCAGTCTCATTGTAAGTTCTTTTCTTCCGCTAGAATTCTATATCCATGATGTATCATTCCGGTAAGACTTGTGGAATATTATGATTCAGCAAAGTGTGACTCGTGGTCAAAAATACCCAGCCTAATCCAAACGCTATCGAACAGCCTATTGAGCCATGCCGGCATATGTAACAAGATACTGGCAGCACAGAAAACCAGAGAGAGAGAGAGAGAGAGAGAGAGAGAGAGAGAGAGAGAGAGAGAGAGAGAGAGAGAGAAGAAAAAACATTGTCCTTGCCCTGAGGGTTTTCTTCTCTCCATCAATACACAAAATATTGCTTTTTCTACCCTTTATCCCTCTGGGACCTAACACACTTTTATCAATGCTGTGTATACCTCCTGTTTTCCATTTTTTTGGATATGTATATGTGGTGTTTTGTACAGGGAAAAATGTATAATCATATTTATTTATATATATATATATATAAAATGTTCATCAGCGACCCCAAACACTAACGTGGTGGTGGTGTGTTAGTGTGTGTTGTGCTGGTCTGAGTGGATCAGACACAGCAGTGCTGCTGGAGTTTTTAAACACATCAGTGTCACTGCTGGACTGAGAATAGTCCACCAACCAAAAACATCCAGCATCCTGTGGGCAGCGTCCTGTGACCACTGACTAAGAACTAGAGGATGACATAACTGGAGTAGATGGTGAGTGAACAGCTTACTCAACTCGTTGAACTCCAGCTCACGTATTTTGAGGGACTGAATTTCTTTCTTCTCCTGCTCAACCTCAAGTTCTAATTCTTTGAGTTGAATCAACACTCTTGCATCACCAACATTTTGCAGCTTAGCAAGATCCGTGCTTGGGGAAGGGGACCTCCGCTCCGACTTCGGCTCCTTCCACTCCTGAGGCAACACCTGCGTAATCGATTTGGACTCACTCGGCAATGCTCACTGCTTCATCAACTTTATACAAAAACAGCTTGGTGTCATCTGTGCAGTGAAACACCACACACACTAGTGGGCATTGAGCACACTTGCCTGGAGCATTGGGCAGCCCTATCCATGGTGCCCGGGGAGCAGTTCAGGGTTTAGGAGCCTTGCTCAAGGTCACCTCAGTCACTTACCGTTGGATCGAACCGGCGACCTTCCAGTCACAAGGCTGGTTCCCGAACCTCCGGCCCATGACTGTCCCCATCGGCTCTCTTTTACATCTACAAGGTGGACCAACAAGGTACAAGTGTCTAATAGAGTGGAATGTTTAAAAACTCCACTAGCACTGCTGTGTCTGATCCACTTGCACCAGCACAACACACACTAACATACCATGACCATGTCAGTGTCACTGGAGAGCTGAGAATGACTCACCACCCAAATAATCTCTGCTTTGTGGTGGTCCTATATAAAACAAACAAATGAATAAATATACAAATGAGGTCAAGCAGGGTTGATCATTTTTTGTTTGTTTGTTTGTATTTGTTTGTGAGTGTCGTCACTCTAATTATATTGTTGTTGTGTGGCAATCCTCATTACATGTGCAATTAATTTCCCACTGTGTTAATTTAATATTCATTAAATATAAAACACAATTGTAATACAACACAAGGCCATACAGATAGTAATACAGTGGACATGTGTGGCTTAATGTCCAGTGCTACCACTGCAGTACACTGTGCTTCCGAATAAATTGCTGCTGTAGAAAACAAGTGCTCTGGACAACATGACTAACAACCTTGGAACTCAATTTTCCTCCAGAAAGAACTGCACAAACCATCATCGCCATGGTTCTCAAGTGGCCACATGCACTGTACGAATCAGAGCTTAATCTAATAGGAAAAAAAAATAAAAGCCTGCATCACTTGTTTTTTTCCAGTACACATACTAATCAACATGCATTCACTGAAGAAACTAATCTATTAGACCTTCTATACCCAGAAGAACCTTTAAGGATAAGTTATTAATTTTTCCAGGAGATTAGATATATGATAATCCACTTGCATAAGGAAGGGGAACAAAGAAGGGAAATACATGGAGTTTCTATAACTGTAATTTGAAAAAGGATAAAGAGACACAGAGAAAATGATACTTGTAACAACCACACGGAAGACCTGGTAGACCACCAAACCTGCCCCCATCAGATAAACAGCACTTTCATCTTTGAGAGAGAGGAGAAAATCAAGCTGCTTCAGATCTGAAAACATCCACAGGTGTTTCTGTCCATCCTTCCACTGTGAGAAGACGACTTAGTGCAATGGGTATGAAAGGATGTGTAGCTGTTTAAGAAGAACCTCACTGAGAAAAGAAGACAGACACATTAAAGAAAGAAGCTGAACAATGGACTGACCACCCTAAAGTCCAGTGCCTGCATGCAGAAAACACCGTAGGTTTTTCTCTCAGGGTAAGATTTCACTTAAAAGACCAACTGTTATACACTTCTATAACCTAAGAATAGCTCCATTAGTTTGCATTGAAGTCCATGTAGTTACTGAATAATAAGCCTTTGTATGAAATAAACCTGAGGTTAAGGATGTTGCATAACATCCCTTGGACATTTCTCTCAGCTAAGGCTAAATGCTAAGGGGTTAAAGGGACTTATGATCAGCAGACAGCACAGCTAAATAGTGAAACCAACTCTCCTAAAATCAGTTTTGATAACCTTTCACTCCTGCAAAGGCTAAAAATGAACTACTGAGTTTAACGATCAGCAATAAGCGTCTCCCTCTCATTGGACAACCAACACACAGAGGATGAGTAAACATGCAGAATCTCCCAGTTTAGATGAAAACTCCACTGGAAACGTGCCAAGAATATTTTTAATATTAAATAAATATATTGATTCATGTATGACTTTTTTTTTTTTTTCAATAGTTTTAATGGCTCGGCATTTGCCCGCCTCGTTAGCCAAGTTCAAATATGAAATGTATTAGTTTTTCTCTGTAAGGGTGAAGCAGAGCAGAGTACAGCTTATCTTACAGAATTGTTATTAAGATATATGTCTGATTATAGCACGCCTGCTAATAACATTTTAATTTTCTGAAAAAAACAAAAAAACAAAACAACCACAAATCTTAAAAACTCTGAATGAAGCCTACCCAGATAGCGAGCATATATCAGTCCACTGACTTTATAAGGTCAGCACCCTGTTAACTATACGCCACTGCTGGTCCAACCTTGGGCCACCCAGATTACTGTCCTGCATACAAGCTCTAACTAGTTTTTTATCCCCCCTAACAATTTTTAAATGCACACCGACTTTTATTTTAGAGAATAAACATAGACAAATATTATAAACATGCAGTAAACATTAAAAAAAAAAGAAAAATGCCTGACATGCAGTAAATGTGAACAAAAATGCCTGATATAAAATGATTTTATAGAAAATGTTGTTCCTGACACTGAGCTAGAGCAAAATTAATTATTAAACTACTAATTTACAAAGTATAACTAAAGAAAAGAAGGAAGGAAAATAAGTAAATTGGGCTGTAAGTGGAAAATAAGCAATGATAAATGGAATTTTGTCTAATACTCTGCTTAACCACCAGTGGACCACCCAGAAAATGCTGAGCAAAATGCCAGTTGGACTGCCAGCTTTGCCATCAGTGGGCCGACAGTGGTCCACTAACCTTTTGCTATCAGGGCAGGTAAGCTAACACAACTCACAGCACCCAGTCTAAGTATGCCTTACTATGTAGAAAAAAAAAAAAAATAGTTATCAAAGTTATAGATTTGATGCACATTTTACTTATTTTAAAGACATTGTTTCTTTCAACACGTAGCCCTCCACTGACTAAACACATGAGGCTTGGATAAAAGGACTCACAGAAATGTATCAAAAACTGGTATTTATAGGCTAACAGTGCGGTCGTCTTCGATTGCGCTATAGGTTATACATTTAGTGATAAATCTGTACTCTCTCTGTTTTTTAGTCACCAAACATTCTCTTTATCACAAAAAAGTGCCTGAGTACATTCTCCTATGCATCTCCAAGACGCAGCCATTTCTTCAGCCTCTCACTCTGGCTTAATAACATTAAGGGAGCATTTTCCTTACCTTAAATTATTCAGAGTAAAATAAAAATTAAGGAATTTTATGCACAGCTTGAGGGACTATTAAAGGGAATATTGATTGTTAAGGAAAAATGTAAGGGTGTAGGACCATTTCACTTAAGAAAGCCCTTAGATAATACCCTGAGTGTTTTTGTGCAACATACTTAACCTTAGGAAACACTTAAGGGATCTAAGGGAAAATTTAACTAAAGCTGTTTTGTGCAACTGGGCACCGACCTCAACATCACCGACTGTGTGTGGGATTACTCGGAGGGTAAGAAACAGAAAATGCAAACATTGTCCATGACTGAACTTTGGAAGTGTAAAGAATATCTCCTCAGATTTCTTAAAAAAATGAAAGCAAGTTTCCTGTAGGAAGGAAAAAAAATAAAAATAAATAAATAAAAATAAAAGAAAGTATACTTTTGGTTGTTGTTTCCTTTAAAATTCAAGGGCTTCTAGAGAAACAGGACATTTCTTCCATTCATTAAGCTATGTGGATTAACAGTCCTCAGCTTTTGGCAGGCTGGTCAGGCCGCCCTAAAGGAGGAAGAGAGCCAAGAACGCGCTCCAATTTACTTCACCATTGTGTAAAAGCATTTGCTAATACTGCGCCATTCACTTTTTCCATTTTGTGGACAACAGCAAAACCAAGGTGAGCTAGAAATTTTAGAAGTGGTGCTAATAGGTGCTAATAGTGAAATAGTAACCTGGCAGTGGCTACACAGAGCAAAAAACAGCAAAAGAATCTGCTGCATCTTCTAATAGATTGCTTATAACAGTAATTGTAATTGAGCTCTAGCTGCTGCGTCGGGACAGTTTGGTAAAGTTTGAGTTTGCATGGAGAAATGATTCAACTGGGAATGATTTAACACAGCTAGTATCAACAAAAACATGTTATGCAAGCTTGTTACAGTTGATGTCCGTAATGTCCTCACAAGGAATGTACAGCATTAGGATTGAACAATAAGTACAATAATCATAATTTCTTGTGAGCACCTTGAAATAAGGTGAGG
This sequence comes from Colossoma macropomum, assembly GCF_904425465.1. Taxonomy (NCBI): domain Eukaryota; kingdom Metazoa; phylum Chordata; class Actinopteri; order Characiformes; family Serrasalmidae; genus Colossoma; species Colossoma macropomum. The sequence goes on from NW_023494794.1 coordinate 24,189,437, forward strand.
CATACATAAATGTTACACAGAATAAAATGAATTGAATGAAGCGAATAAATTGCAAATAAATTAGACAAAAATGCAAAGAAACTGGACAAAGGATTACAAAAAGAAGGGACAAAAACTGATAAATGGTGAAATGTGAAGGTTACTTTACTTTTTGGAAAAATGAAAGTAGAAGAGCTGCAGTGCTTCATTCAGGAGTGGAAACTTTGTAAATGCTTTCACATATTTGCCCACATTGTAAAAAAATAATAAAAAAAATTACAGTAAAAAAATAAATACATGAAAATCAAAAAGAATCTGTTAAAAAATGGGAAAGTCTGCAAAATGGCACTCGTTTATCATAATTCAACAGTTTCACTAGTTTAACTAGTTTAACTCACATGCAGTATTTTACCGTATTAATAATAACAGTAGCAATCATTAAAATAAAGGCAAATGTCTGTGAAATAAAGATGTTAAGTTGTTTTAGTGAACTTACATTCTATAACACTATTGGGATTACGGGATTAGTTTTCCATTGGGAGATGGGATAATGCCAGTGTACCACAGGACCTTCGTAATGTTGATGATTGATTCATACAGCATGAGAAATGTCAGTGTAAATAAGAGATGGAAGTGGCTACTCCATTTACGCACCACCTTCAATCCAGAAAAGAGCAGAAAATAAATCTCTATCTTTTGACCAACACATTTTACAGAAAATGCCGTTTTTTCCAGTACATATGCCATGTCAGTTTGAGATGCTTTATTGGAGATGCAAACATCCTCTATAGCGAAGTAGAGAGGAAACTATTCCATTTGACTTTTGTGCAAACTCATGTCATCTTGGCTGTCACCATATCAACTCCAGGGACAACAGTAATTTGGTCAAGTGAGTTAATATTACCAGCAAAAGTCGACACAAACTGAACAAAGAGCAAAAGAAATACTGTCATGTTTTTGCTAGCTGGATAATCATTTATCTTACTGCAGGATTCCATCAGTTACACATGCCTGAATTACTGATGTACAAATCCATCCATCCATCATCTAAACCACTTATCCTTCTGGGTCACGGTGGGGTGCTGGAGCCTATCCCAGCTGTCATTGGGCGGAAGGCAGGATACACCCTGGACAGGTCGCCAGTCCATCACAGGGCAGACAGACATACACATTCACTCACACCTAGGGGCAATTTAGCACGTCCAATTGGCCTGACTGCATGTTTTTGGACTGTGGGAGGAAACCGGAATACCCGGAGGAAACCCACGCAGACACAGGGAGAATGAGCCTGGTCACCCGGCTGGGAATCGAACCCAGGCCCTTCTTGCTGTGAGGCGACAGCGCTACCCACTGCGCCACCGTGCCGCCTGATGTACAAATAAAGCTCACAAATAAGTTGTGCTTGTTATTTAAAGGCCTTAAACACAATGCTTACAGGTCATGTGTGTGTGCATCATGCGCATATCCTTCTTGTATATGCATTTAAAACAGTATCATGCAAAATGTGGTAAGATCACAAAAGTGTGGGTGATTATTCCACTATATTTACTACAGTGGCTTGTGGTGCCAGCTTTGCATAGATATTTTTCCACCTTTGAAAACTTGGTGTGCATTTATGTCAGTTTTATTACTGAGAGATTTTAGCAAGTAGCAGCAAATACAGTAGTTATAGACATGAGCCTCAAACACTCTGGAAGAATTTTTTCAATCAACATAACATTATTTTGACTCTCAAGATCAGACATATGCTGTTAATATGCTAATATGCACATCTAGCTACAAGCAGCAAGAGGTCGGAAGGTCAGACGCAAACCTGTTGATATAAAATATAAATCAAATGCAAATGTAATTCATTGTATGGGCATACAATGAGTTGTAGAAGAAATTGTGAAATTATGTTTCAAAAGCAAAATAACAACAATACTCTCGTTTTCTATGGGTTAAGTGTGGCTATGGGCTCATTCATGTGATGAACTCTCCTCAAGGACAAAATGTCTGCGTGGCTTTAATGCTAAACAGCATTCATCATTATGAAAATACAGCAGTAATGCTTTTGCAACGTACCCTCCATTACAATCTGCTGAAAGCTGGGGGTATATTTCTATGGAGCACAAAACAATTTCCAGCCAGGCCTCCTGTGACAGCAGCAGTAGCTCACTCAGGCTGTGGCAGCATAGATCATCTGGTCTTAGCCTATTGGATATTGATGAGGAACATGCAATCACATTGATGGAATTCAGGTCACACACTAGTGATGCACTGCATTTGTGTCTGGTTCCACTAGCGGAGATTTACTGAGTGCTCTGCTCTCCACCGTACACGCCTCTCGCTCTAATTCATTCAAAGCCTCCACAATAACAGCACAACACAAACTGGAGGTTATGAGCAGAGCGGCCTGAACAGACGAGACTGCAAAGAGAGGCGTGGGTTTGTTTCAATATCGCAATATGAGAGAGAGAGAGAGAGAGAGAGAGAGAGAGAGAGAGAGAGAGAGAGAGAGAAGAAAGAGATAGAGAGAGAGAGGCAGGGAAAGAGATACAGAGAAAAAAAGAGAGAAAGAAAGAAAAAAGAAAGGAGGGATGGAGAGAGAAAAGGAGGGAGGCAGATAAAGAAAGAAAGAAAGAAAGAAAGAAAGAAAGAAAGAAAGAAAGAAAGAAAGAGAGGGAGAGAGGGGGAAAGAAAAGGAGGAAGGCAGAGAAAGAGATAGAGAGAAAAAAGAGAGAGAAAGAAAGAAAGAGAGAGATGGAGAGAAAAGGAAGGATGCAAACAAAGAGACAGGGTGAAAGAAAGAAAAAAGAAAGAAATAGAGAGAGAGAGAGAAAGAGAGAATGAAAGAAAGAAGGAGAGAGGGGGTAAATAAAGATAATGAGAGAGAGAGAGATGGAGAAAGAAAGAGAGAGATAGAGTGCAAGAGAAAGAAAGAAACAGAGATTACATAAGGGAGAGTAAGAAAGAAAGAAATGAAAAAAGAAGAAAGAAAGAAAGAAAGAAAGAAAGAAAGAAAGAAAGAAAGAAAGAATAGAGAGTGAGAAAGAAGGGGAAAACAGACACAGAGAGAGAGAGAGAGAGAGAGAGAGAGAGAGAGGGGGTAAAAAGAGAGAGAGAGAGAGAATAATGGAAAGAGTCACAGAGAGATAGAAAAGGGATAGAGTAAATGAAATAAAGAAGAGGGAGAGAGAGGGTAGAGGAAGAGAAAAAATGAAGGGAGAGAATGAAAGATAGAAAAGGAAAGAAAGAAAAAGGGGGAAGATAAAGAAAGAAGGAAAAATATGAGAGAGAGAGAGAGAGAGAGAGAGAGAGAGAGAGAGAGATTAAGAAACAGCAGAGCCAATAAAATAAATATTGTTGGCAGGCATAAAGCAATTACGTGGATAGAGAAGAAACAGTCCACTACGGTCTGTTTTATCAGAACAGCACAGATAAGATGCAACACAGAGAGATAGTTGTTAGGTGATCTTTAATAAAAGAAAAAGAACAAAATGAAAAAAAAAACAAAAAAAACATAGATCATAGATCTACAGTCTCAGCCAGCGTATATGCTTTTACTGTGCACCTCTTGCATCTATTACTTTATTTTATTTATTTATTTCTCACTCGTAGTTCATTCTGTGGAAAGTGCAGATTCTAATCTTTCAGTACACAACACACCTGTGCTTGTAAGCAGAAGAGGAGATATTTTAATATGAATTGAAGCTGATGAAACTTTCTTATTGTGTGTACAGTCTTGTTTCGCTGAAAGTAAAAACTGTCTATATCTCTATATTGAAGAGTGGAGTTCATAAAGCCCTTCATAATCACTGACATGAACCCACATAAACATTATGGAGGTTTGTTCCAACATTCTAAGAAAAAGAGGTAGTAAACTGTCACTGGGGCAGTACCGCTCCTGTCACTGGGGAGGTTCCCTCAAGAGTACTTCAGTACCTTTAGTCAGGGAACATAACTGTACCATAATCCATTGAAATGATATTTTCTAAGCTGTATTAACTCCACACACCCCGTCTCGTCTCCAGGCTTTTTATTTTATTGTTCGGTTTTAAAACATTAGATTATGAAAAGGTACAAATACAAACTTTTCACCTGGAAAAACTTATGTAAGGTTCACAATTGGACCTTAAAACCACTGTTGTACCTTTGAGGGAACAGTTACTTAGTAAAATGTTCCTGCACAGAACCTTTATTTCTAGCAGTGTAGGCATCATCTGTCATATAAGTTGCATGATGGCACATCAGCACTATGTTGCTCTGACATCACTAAAACATACTAAGAGCCTTATAATACGTTGCTTAAATAATAAGGTTGTTTATAATTAAGTGTTTCATGTCTGGATTGAATCTGGATAAGCTTTGGCTGGATTCCATTTACAGTTTTTGCTAAAATGCCTCTCCGGTGTTTCAAACAAGTTGGGACGTTGTGTAAAAGGTAAATAAATGTAAATAAAAACAGAAAACAATGATTTGCAATTCTCACAGACCCATATTTTATTCACAATAGAACATAGAACACATATCTGACGTTGAAAGTGAGACATTTTACCATTTCATGAAAAAAAATTAATTCATTAAGAACTTGATGGCAGCAACGCATCTCAAAAACGTTGGGACAGAGCCATGTCTACCATTGCGTAGCATCCCCTCTTCTTTTAACAACAGCCTGTAAATGTCTGGGGAGTGAGGAGACCATTTGCTGGAGTTTTGGGAGAGGAATGTTGTCTAATTCCTGTCTGATGTAGCATTCTAGCTGCTCAGTCCTGGGTCTTCTTTGTTGGATTTTTCATTTCATGATTCGCCAAAGGTTTTCTACTGGTGAAAGTTCTGGACTGCAGGCAGGCCAGTTCAGACTCTTCTACTGTGAAGCCATGCTGTTGTGATGGATGCAGTATGTGGTTTAGCATTGTCTTGTTGAAATATGCAAGGCCTTCCCTGAAAGAGACGCTGTCTGGATGGGAGCACATGTTGTTCTAAAAACCTCTACATACTGTTCAGCATCGATAGAGCCTTTCCAGATGTGTAAGCTGCCCACACAATAGGCACTAATGCAACCCCGTACCATCAGAGATTCAGGCTTTTGAACTGTGCGCTGATAACAAGCTGGATGGTCCCTCTCCTCTTGAGTCCGCAGGACACAGTTTCCGTGGTTTCCAAAAATATTTCGAATTTTGATTCATCTGACCAGAGAACAATTTTCCCTTTTTGCCCCAGTCCATTTTAAATGAGCTTTGGCCCAGAGAAGACGGCAGTGTTTCTGGATTGTGTTGACATATGGCTTCTTCTTTGCATGATAGAGCTTTAACTTGCATTTGTGGATTGCACAGTGAACTGTGTTCATAGATAATCATTTCTGGAAGTGTCCTTAGCCCACGGAATGACTTCCAGTGCAGAATCATGTCTGTTTTTAATGCAGTGCCACCTGAGGGCCCAAAGATCATGAGCATCCAATATTGACCACTGGCCTTGTCCCTTGTGTACAGGCACCCTACATATAGGAACCCTATGACATCAAAGCATATTGTACATAAAATAATAAATCTTGGCAATGCTACATGCTAGAGACTTTTTCCTGGAAAGGTAGCATTGTGCCATTCAAATGAGGGCTCTGGAGCATATCCCTTTCAGAAGCTTTGTAATCCAGCCTTGAACTTCACTGTCTTTTTGGACACTTTTTGAAATAAATCCATACTGACAAATCCAAAACCGAATGTCTGTGATTTTTTATCATTTCTCTGTGTTGAAAAGAGATACTGTAGATGATAGTCCACTGAATCTGTCAACCAATCAGAGGCTGTGTTCCTGTCATGTCAACCAACCAGAGACTGTGTTTGTGATTTGCCAATCATACAACGCTACCCTTCCAGACAAAATAGAAAAAAATGTCTCTAGCATGCAGCATTCCCGAGATATGTATTCCTTTGTGTACAACATCCTTTGATGTCACATATGACACTGTTGACCTGTAAGGTTTAATATTAATGTTAATGCTAATGCTAATGCAAGGTGTAAACAGGCTCTCAGATAAAAGTTAGCTGTCATAACACATATCATTTCACCGGAGAAGGTGTCATGTCAGCTTGACATCAATATTGCCAAAAGCAAGTTTTATGATATGACACGTAGCTAAAACCTTTTATGTAGGTGTTACATAGTCTTGGGAACTTCTCTATAGTCTTTGCTTTCAGTAAAAAAGAGTGTACAGTGCTGTGCAGGTTACTGAAAATTAGTAATTAATTACAGATGCTAGTTACTTCTTCCAAAACCCTGCTGAATGAATAAATAAATAAATAAATAAATAAATAAATAGAAAACATTAAGTGTTTCTCTTGGATCCTAATGGTATTATAATATGTTTTGGCTCTTTTAATGTGTTGATATCACAATATAAAGGATCCTTTGACAACATACAATATGAGCACAAAAGTTCTTAGCAATTATTGAATCCAGGTGTTTTCAAGGCTATGTTAAGCACATAGCCTTGCAGTCTCGATAGACAAACACTGTGTGCTGTCTGTAAAGTTTGGTGGAGGAGGGATGATGCTATGGGGTTGTTTTTCAGGGGTTGGTCTAGACCCCTCATTTCCAGTGAAGGGAAATCTTAATGCTTCAGCAGACCAAGACATTTTGGACAATTCTATGCTTCCAAACTTTGTGGGAACAGTTTGGGGAAGAACGTTTTTCTGTTCCAGCCTGACTGAGCCCCAGTGCACAAAGCAAGCTCCATAAAGGCATGGCTGGGTGAGTTTGGTCTAGAAGAACTTGAATGGCCCTCATAGAGCCCCAAACTCAACCCCATCAAACACCTTTGGGATGAACTAGAATGGAGATTGCGAGCCAGGCCCTCTCGCCCAAGATCAGTGTCTGACCTCACAAATGCTCGTCTGGAAGAATGGGCAAAAATTCCCACAGACACTCCAAAATCTTGTAGAAAGCTTCCCAGAAGAGTCGAAGCTGTTATAGCTGCAAAGGTGGACCAACTCCATATAAATGCCTATGGATTTAGAATAAGAGTCATAAAAGCTCCTGTGGGTGTAATGTGTAGGTGTCCCAATACTTTTGTCACTATAGTGTACCTTGCAATCAGTCTGTTTAGTCCTGCCTGGTACACAAGCTGTGCAGACCAATCCTTGGCTTTAAAATCAAGCCTTGGCTGTGTGGATGGAGGGGCTTCTTGGTCAGCAGCACTAACACAGTGGTCTTTTGTGATTAGCGTTGTAGAGGTGTGTTGTTTAATCAGGTGCTACAGAAGATTACAGTTACTATTCTTTGATGTGGATAAAGTTCTCACAACTGTGCATAGTCTTCAACTCACCAGTGCAGTTTTGTCCTTGATCTTGTGGAGGGAAAAATAATACCCACATTTCCATGACAGCAAGCTTGCGGTGCCTGAACTGTCAGCCATTGTGAAGCTAATGCTGATTGATTCACTCATTCATTGCGCCACCATGAGGTTGGGTGACGTGAAATCATAAACAAGCGACTGCATTTTTCTGCTGAAGTCTGCAGTTGTCTATTAATATTTTCACACAAGTCAAAAGTAACGAATAACAAGCCCATTTAAATTTCAGCAATTGTAATTATTTTCTTTATTTGAAAATGCAGACATGGCGTTTAGACTAAGTTACATAATTTGATGAGGTAATTAGATACATTGCTTGTTACCACCAAAAGTAGTGGAATTACAATAAGGCATTATGTATGCATGCATTTTTTTTTCCAAATCATAATATGATGTAATATAATATAAACTAAATGTAAAGTTTATGTAGTTGTGAAATTAATTAAATAATTCTGTGCTTAAAGTCCTAAAATGGCACTAATTGGCTAGCGCTAGGCGTCTAAAAGGCAAGAAAATGTTTCTTTTCCAAAATATGTACTGCTATATTTTGCTGGTGTCTGGAAAAAAATGGTAACTTTACAGGAGAAAGAAAAAAACATACTTTACTTTTAATTCAAGTCAGTGTAACCAGACTTATTCCAAGTCATTCTGGGCCATTTCTGGTCATCCATTCATCAAGAAATATACATACAATGTAAAGAGCCACAGGCATTTTCAAATTTCGTCAAAAACTGAAAAATGACAAAAATAGAGATACAATGTTTTGTTCTGATAGCAGTGATTTGACAATTACTAACTGCAAACAGTCACTCAGTCCAGCCAGTCCTGGCTCCATGTCCACTGGACCCCTTCAAGTATACTGGCTTGAACTACATTTAAAATGCATTTAAAATCTGCACTTTGATGCTGAGGTGGAAGGTGGCTATATGGCTATAGGCAGAGTCTGCAGTTGCTAGGTGGCACTAGTGGTCTAGCCAGTGTCCCAGATGCACACATCACTGCGTTTATATACAGTTTATGTGTATTAGTTTCCATTTCACGCTGTACGCTGTGACTGCATGGTACAGATCCATACAGGTTTGTGTGAGACAGCCTGCATTTATCAAGTTGCTTCAAATCGGGGCATGAGTTCCTCACCCACAACCCCCACACCCCCCCCAACAAAAAGGAAGTGAAAAGACTATCATCAAATGGTAGAGTAAGTATCACTTCAAACTCTCTCTCTCTATCAGTTAAGAAGATCTTAACGCGAAGATGCTTTTGTGAAATTGGGTCCTGAACTGTAAAAGCAGAAGAGAAGGGAAGAACTCTTATCTTGGGATTATTTTGGTACTAGGTCTCCGAGAAGTGACATCTGTTGGTCTTTTTGTGAAAATCTATTACCTGGGTTACCTGGTTCTTGATACTTTGTCTTCATTCTTCTTTTTTTTTTTTCTCTTTGATGCTTCACTTCTTAATGCGAGTTTAGACTTATTTTACTGAAGGAAGCTCTGTAGTGCAATTCGTAAGGGATTTGGTGAGATAAGGCAATACCATTTTCCATGTGGGTGTAAATATTGGTGTAAATTCTCATGCACTGCACAAAATGTTGTCTTGACAATTGAAAGCATCAGTGTGGGCTGCAGTGTAGCCCACATTGAAAACCATAGCTCAGATGGCCATGTCAGCATGACGCCACGGGACACAGTCAATAACAATTAAAACACAAGCATATTGTTTTGTTGTTCCATTAACATGAGGTGGACTGGAACAAGATTGTTATTACAGTGGGAGCTCTATGCTCATGCAGTTCCATAATATCCACAATTATTACTGTCAGACTGCAAAAACTACAAAGACTGTAGATTCATACTGGATTAAAATCACTCCACAATTATTACTGTCAGACTGTAAAACTACACACACTGCAGATTCATACTGGATTAAAATCACTCCACAATTATTACTGTTATACTTTAAAATCTACATGTACTGCAGATTCATACTGGATTAAATTAACCCACAATTTTTACTGTCAGACTGTAAAAACTAAACACACTGCAGATTCATACTGTATTAAAATCACTCCACAGTTATGACTGTTATACTGTAAAATCTACACACACTGGATATTCATGCTGGATTAAATTAACCCACAATTTTACTGTCAGACTGTAAAACTACACACACTGCAGATTCATACTGGATTAAAATCACTCCACAATTATTACTGTCAGACTGTAAAACAACACACACTGCAGATTCATACTGGATTAAAATCACTCCACAATGGTTACTGTTATACTGTAAAATCTACACACACTGGATTTTCATACCGGATTAAAATCACTCCACAATTATTACCGTCAGACTGCAAAACAACCCAAATTTTAGATTCACACTGGATTAAAATGACTCTACAATTATTACTGTAAAAACTACACACACACACACAGATTCATACTGGATTCCAATGCAGCACATCTGGATTAATAAAAGTAATCCAGATCCAACAGACTACATCAAACATAAATCATGCCATCACATCTTACATCTTACATCTTATTGGAAAAATGAATACAATTAAAAAAAAAGTGGATTTAAGTGGCCAGTGTCACACTTGATTATTTCAATTACGGGTTCCAAGGAAACATGGTCTTAGGTCAGCTCTGGCCATCCACAAAGCTTTCTGAAAGCAAGCTCAGACGGAGAAGGTCAGATGATAAATAATAAGTTCTCTGCCTATCCCTGTCTAGCGCCTCAGAGGCAAGAAAAAAGGCTTTTCCACAAATAAAGCAAAAACGAAAGCTGTTTATATGCTGGGAATTTATTCAAATGTGTCTGTCACGTTCTCTGCTTACTTTGCAGCACCACACAAGACACCCAGATAGAAAAGTCGTGATGATTCCCCCTCCTTCCCCGAGCTCGCTCACATAAGCTGCTCTGCCGGTGAGAAAGCATCGCAGCATCTCTGCGACAGGCGCTGTCATCATGCGCAACAATCACTTTCATAATTCCCCACACATGACTGACAGCCTTGCCATTTTGTCCCCATAATTATGACGAGGTCCCGATCCCACAACTTAATAATGTCACCACTGTCACTTAGCGCCCTGCTCAGCTAGCTGACTCTATTGATTGCTGAACAGACGTCTGCCTTCTTTGGCGAGTTGAGAATAATTGTGTGTTTTTGGTGCCCAACAAAATGTTGCATGTTAACTCCGGCAACCTCGAACAGGGTATATAAGAGATTGGCATCTTTTGGGGAGCTGCAAAAAGATGGCTTAGGGTTTTGATTGTTCTTGGTGATGGATTTGTCTGGGTACACTGTTAGAAATAAAGGTACGGTGCAGGTACATTAATCAAGTATGTATTTGTACTTTTCCTAATCTAATGTTTTAAAACAGAACAATACAATAAAAAGCCTGGAGATGAGACGGGGTGTGTGGAGTCAACACAACTTAGAAAATATAATTGCAGTGGATTATGGAACAATTATGTTCCCTGACTAAAGGTACTGAGATGTACCCTTGAAGAGACCACCCCAGTGACAAGAGGGGTACTGCCCCAGTGACAGTTTAGTACCTTTATTTCTGAGATTGTATTTATGAAACTGAGAAGGACACAATCCACTTGAAATGCAGATAAATATGAATTGGGTTGCTCAAACCTGATCCTGGAGATCCACCAACCTGAAGAGTATAGTTCAACATTCCTGACTCTAATATTAGGATGCATGTGAAGACCTTCTTAAATTGGATCAGATGTCTAAGATTGGGAGAGGACCCAAAACCTTCAGGCCAGTAGATCACCAGAATGGGTTTGGCAACCCTGGACTAGAGGGAGTGCCATATCAGGACTTTTGGTTATATTTGTTTTGATGCTCTTCTATAGCTTTTCTACAAATTCTGAAACTGTTAACCAGAACATCTGGTGAGACTCAAGTTGATTGTCAACAGCACTAGGAATAGAACAGGGACCAGGTTTAGACTTAGAAAGAATGTTAGATTTAGCATTAGTTTAAGGTTTTGGGTTTAGGTTACCATTAGGGTGTCTAACGTGGAGCTTCAATGGGGGCCATGACCAAATAAGTAAACAAGCATTTCGCTGTTCTCAGAAGAAAACCTTGTATCTCCAAAATGTAAACTTTACAGAAGAAAGAAAAAAAGTCTTTATTTTTAATGTAAGTCAATGGAATCAGATATTTTTCCAAGTCATTCTGGGCCATTTCTTTTTTGTCCATTTATCATGAAATTTACACACAATGTAACAAGCATTTTCAAATCATGTCAAAAACTGAAAAACATCAAAAATTCAGACACAAAGTTTTCTTCCGACAACAACAGCGATTTAGAATTTAGCAGTATGGCTAGTAGAATGCGAGCTAATCTTCTTACATGAATAATTTCTGTTAATTTTCCATTGATCAGCTTTTTGAATGTACATTCTTAAAAAAGACGGTTCTTCAAGGGTTCTTTAATAAAGAGAAAGGTTCTATATAGAAGAATGTGCTCAAAGAACCCTTTGCATGAATAAAGGCTTCTCTGCATCATGATAGGGTTCTTCAGATTGAAGGAGAATGTGCTGAAGATAAATGGAAGAACCAAAATGGATTCTTCTATTGTTACAGCCTCAAGCTATTCAAAAAGGTTCTATATCGCTGTTGTCGGAACAAAACATTGTATCTCCAAAATGGAGAAGGAAAAAACCTTCCTTACTTTTAATGTAAGTCAATGGAACCAGTATTTTCAAATTATGTCAAAAACTGAAAAAAATGACAAAAATGGAGATATGAGGTTTTGTTCCGACAGCAGCGATATAGAACCATATATGGCACATTCTCCATCAATCTGAAGAACACTTTCACAATGCAAAGAACACTTTAATCATGCAAGGGTTTTTTTGAGTGTTGGTTTTATATAGAACTGTTTTCTTTAGTAAAGAACCCTTGAAGAACCATCTTTTTTAAGTTTGTATGAAAACCAAGCTAATGTTATTATATGAGAGTCTGTCTGTACTTGTAGATTTTATTCATTTTCTCATATCCATGTTTAGGATCAATGGATATTTTTTCTTTTTTTTTGTCAGAAATTGATGATTCTACCTCTGAAACTAATCTTCTAGCTTGCTAGTGAGCATTTTGATCTTTTTTGATTGATTTTGTCATCGCTCATAGCCCATCCTGCCTTGAGTGAACATGTCATGTTCAGTGACTAGCATAAAACATTCAGCACTTAGCTACAGCACCTGATCACCGTGGACTCTGTGCCGCTGCATGAGCCTCACTAATATATTCCCATATTGAGCAAATGTCTAAAGGAATATGCCTTGGATGTGCAGTGATATGAAAACCAGCACTAATGCACCGCCATCAGCCTGAGGCATGAAGGACACGTGGCCTGGACATTTGTGGCCCTCTCAAAAGTGTGTACTTCTGTCATGGTCCAGCAGAGAGAGAATCTAAAATCTCTCCCCGGGCTTCAGGACTGCCAATCCATCACCCTCGGAACAGCGCGAGCATTAATTATCGACTGTTTGCCGACATGGCAGGGGGTCAGTGCTGAACAGGCAAGTCAAACGGCCAGGCTTGAGAGAGGCGCGGGGCTCCCAGGGCTCCACCGGTGCGGCAGTCCTGACAGCCGCTATCACCAGCAGCCAATCACGCTTAATCCTAAGTGGACTTGTTTGCCTTGTGCAGGCTGTGTGAAGACAATCGAAAAGAGTTCTGAAGCTGCTCTTCCTCTTTTTTCCTACAACTGTCTTTTCCACCTTATTAAATTACTCACAAGGTGAAAAGTTTGCAAGTATGCATGAGTGCAATGTGCGAGTGGTTTTGTTCTGTAGAAATGAAGTGATATCCGTTTAAATTTATCCTTGAACTTTCAACCCATACCACATTTGTGTTTGTAACTAGAAGAGGATATTTTTTAATGATTTGAATGTGAAGTTAGTAGATGATAAACTGGCTACTTTCTCACTACTCTATTAAGCAATACCTATCATTAATAATATTGAATTAGCAAATCCTTAGACGTAAATAATAAAATAAATTTCAGAGTTCACTCAATCCTTATGTACATTGTGATTTTTTATTAATACATTGATAGGAATAATAAAAAAAAAAAATAGTGCTCTGTTAAGAAAATCTGACTTTTAAATCTAAATCTTTAGAGAGTTAAATCTAAAATCCAAGACACAACTGTGTGATAATGCTTTGGAAAATGCTTATAACACTCTAATTATCACTTAATAAGATAGTAATGAGCAGCCATTGAATTGTTTATTGGCTTTATAAATGAATTGCCAGGTATTGGCATTATAAGGCTTGATAGTGATATAAAAACAGGTTATACTGTATGATAAACAAATAAAACCTTTTCTGGAAAATGAATAATTCACCTTAGTTACTGCTTAATAAAGCATTAGTGATAAGCTAGTTACCAGGTACTGGCTTGTAAAGGCTTAATAAGTACTTGCTCCTCATATAATCACATACCTTATATAATCTTATGCTGAAATGTCAATGAAGTTTGTTGCTTGGTGAAATGTCAGTGTAGCGACACATTGCATTATGTTTATTACAACCTCGGTATCAGGGCATTATGATGTCTCTCAATGCTGAGGTGTTACCAGAGTTTTTGATTTGGGTCTTATTGGTCAGACAAAACACCTTTTACTTTGGTCATGTTTTGATTATCAAAATGCAGAAAAAGTCAGATGAAACATATACATATGTATGTAATTCATGATGTAAATAAATATACAAGGTTGTATTTTTTAAATAATTGTAATATAAGTCAACAGTATAGCAAATCAGCAGTAATAACTCTAGAGTTCTAACTAATCATCTATGATTAGTTATTCACTTGCACACAGTAGGTAATTGCTTTTGAACTCCTTTTGGCTGAGCACTTTCAATGGGTTCTGTCCAGTAAGTGTGGTCACTCTGCAAACTTTTGTTCAGCCTGTGAATTGAACCATCTCTCAGTCCACTCTGATCGATGTAGTTTCTGTTTGTAGTGGTCTTTTAGTCCTTTTTATGTCATGCTTCACACTTTGATCTAACATGAAAAAAAAACTTCCTAGTACCTGAGATGTAATGTGTTTTTCTGATTTAAAAAAAATGAATTACTGATCTGCTTTTAAGTCTTTTTAAGTCTCTTTCGAAAAGCTCAATATAGATTTCTTTGCTCCCCTAACTTTAGCCTCCTTACAATATTTGCATTTTTATGGTTAAATCTGCATGGATTTCAATTAGCGATCACTGTTGTTTCATCTGTCGCACATGTCAATAGACATGATCCCATAAACAATCACACAGGCCTTGTAACCGATGATGTAAACCACAGATAGAATTGTAAACCCTGAGTTCATTCAGAAATGGCACATTCTCACTGTACACTAATGCGTGTCAGGCTGATTCTTGCCAGCAATGCAGTAATCGCATATTTGTAGCTGTCTGTTTGTCAAAGATTACGCTGGCTTTCCAGCTTGCGAAACTTGAACGATTGAAAATCATTCAATTATTTGTTTGGTAAGCCAGTTAATGAAATATATGTCAATTACTTTTTGGATTGCCATTTAAAGATTGGCTAAGAAGTCCTCCAGCAGTCTCTGTAAACACTATGACTTTTTTTCGGGACATGCCGTTTCTTTCCCCTTTTCCTATTTCGATTTCGTAATTAAGGATTACAGTCATAACACTAAATATATTTCCAAACGATCTTAATTAAAAGCACACAGTCGCTAGAAAATAGATGACCCGAAAATGAGTGCAATTAATCAACAAGTCTTATTTTCCAAAAATCCATTTATTTTATAATTAAGCGTGACCCAAAAGTTATCAGCGAGATCAAAACCATCTGACTTCGGAACCAATGTACTGTATATGAGAAATTAACCTTCAAGCGAGGCGGCTTTATTCTTTGTGAAAGATGTTGCCAAACATAGCGCTGCTCCTGCGCAACTTAAACTCCCTTTGTCCTCATAAAGTTTAAGGAAGGTGCATCGTGTTTATGAACAATGGTGCTATTCTGGCTCTGCTGCTACAGCTTTCTTTAAAAAAGTGTTGACAGGGTAGGAAATGAGGGAAGAGCTGGGAGGAAGGAGGGAGGAGTGCAATAGCATATCTGCTAAATGGGAGAGTGATGGGGTGATTGTGCGACTATGAAGGGGAGTCATTAATTAGCCTGGCTAATCTGTTGTGAAGGTAAGCACTTTCAAAGCCGCACTATCGGTAAAGGGATAAGGCTGCTTGCCCGTGCTTCACTTTACCTGAGAAGTGCTTTTTGCTTTGCAAACATCCTGACCATGCCAGCATGTGGCCGCTTAGTCTGAAATGTAAAATGACCTGGATGTCCTTGCCACTGTAATGTTGATGGCTAAAGTTGACATATAGACCACAGGGACTGCTGTTGAATACAGAATGCAGCTAAAAGTATGGGACATGCATCCTAATTATTGAGTTTCAGCCACACCCATTGCTCCGGAGTGATATATCACACTTCACTATCTGGCAGTCTGATGGCCAAATTTGGGATTGCTGTTTGCAAGGAGAACATTACCTACTGGAATGCATAGTGCCAACAGTAAAGTTTGGTGGAGGAGGGATAATCGTCTGGGGCTGACTTTCAGAGTTTGAGTCCTGATTCCAGTGAAGGGTAATTTTAAGCATTCAAAATACATTTTATACCATTATATGCTTCCAACCCTTTCTTGTTCCAGCATATCTTTGCCCCTGGTGTGGAGGAACTCCAGTGACCTGCACAGAGCCTTGACCTCAAACCAAACTGGACACCTTTGGGATGAACTGGAATGTCGGTTGTGAGCCAGGACCTCTCATCCAACATTTATGCCTGACTTTGTAAATGCTTTTTTTTTTTGACTGTATGTGCAAAATTCCCATAGACACATTCCAAAATCTTGTGATAAGTCTTTCCAGTTGAGTGTAGGGTGAGGGGGGTTGGATTGTTGGGCATCCCATGGTTTTCAAATGAAATGTTGGAATGTCCAACAACAAGTTCACTGAAGTGTAATACTCAGGTGTCCACATACTTTTGGATTAATTGAATACTTTTTCATTTAGATGGTATCTGAGCTGCATTAACTACTTAAGTAACACATTAGCATAATGCTTATGTGTAATTTGACATGGCCTCTTGATGTTCCCATGTTGTAGTAGGCCATTTAACAGTGAAGCAATTCGGAAATAAACACATATTTTGATAAATACTGCAATGCAAGTGCAAAAAAATTAGCTTTTCTCTACCTGACAGTATGGGTAGCACATAGGCTAATAGAACTATACATTGCTAACTGACTTCAAGCTTGTCTTTTCTTGACTGGAGTCGCATTCAACACCTAAACAACCTTAAGAATTCTGTCCTGTGACTTTGCGGCTGTGCTTGAAGCACATTATCTAATGATGCGTTTTCTCATTAAGGTTCCAGAGATAGGTCTTCCAGACTAAGCGAGGATTCCGCAGTGCTGCTAGCACGCTAGCACTCGTTCACGCGTGGCTGTTCGGTCCCCACAGCGCTATTTATGTGCTTGGAAATGCACCACTAATCAGCCCCTTGGATTCTTAAAAAGCATGGCAGCAGAAAATTTCCCCGAAATTAAAGGAAGGAGGAAATCTTCGCTCGATTTCTGGGCCGCTAGCCGCTAGTTGGAAGCCAAGCACTGGGTTTTTTTTTTGGAGCTCCCTGATTCAGCGAGACCCTCCATGGTAAATAGAGATTAATAGAGGAATATTTGTAAGGCAGTTGAAGGAGCGGCTGCAGATAACTTCATTGAGGGGATGTCAGCTTTGGGCATGCTGAATGCTGTAAACTGGACCGTAAGCCCCTTTCAAAATAGTGTGGCGGATTACGCTCTCCTAGTCATTAAAATGTAATGCCAGTCCCAATGCTCGGTAAATTCTCAGAAGAAAAGAACTTTATGATTACATTTCAAATTGATCTGGACGTCCGCTGTAGTCCCATGGCTCCCCCTGTCTCTCTCTTGCTCTCTCTCTCTCTCTCTCTCTCTCTCTTTCTCTCTCGCTCCTCCTTCCCTCCCTGGCGAGAAAGCTTTGGCTACAGAAGAGAGAAACTCGGCACCCTAGAGGACGGCCGCATGTTATAAAATGGCTGGCCTAGTTTGGTGCTTTGTCATGTGACGCACGCAATATTAGAAGTCATGAGGGGTCATTATCAACGTGACTTACTTTGTCTGGCACGCCTGGCTACATGCTTAGCAACCACTCATGCATGTGTGAAGTACCTGACGGAGACATAACTGAAATGATAGGCTACTAGATCATGCTCACCAACATGCTCCCTGACTAGATCATCTTACACTGACTCATGGCAGCTGATTGCAGTTCTACATATCTGAATTATTAATGCTCATTTATACTGGCTGGCTGCTTTATTACAAATGCCTACCTTATGTTGATGTGTTAGCCATCCTCTAGCTCTTCGTCAGTGACCACAGAGCCTCACTTGACTAGATTTTTATTTTTTATTTTTTTTGTAGTGGAGCACTTTCAACCTAGCAGTGTCCGCGTTTACATACAAAGATTTTTGCCAATCCATTTGAATACATTCCAATTATGGATTAGGACTGAGGTGTTTATAATACTCTCTCCATTCAACAATCTGACAAACAAATCTCCAGTTACGTGCACATTACAAATAATCTGATTCAAATGAATGCGCATGTGTAGAGAACCACTTAGTGTGGACGTTACCATGACAACGAGCATCACGTGAGTCCAGTCAACATGAGATCAACAACAGTGTGTTTACCTGTGTTTTAAGCTTTAAAATTATGACTCAGAAAAACGTTCTTCACATGTCCTTATTAAAGAAGGCCGAGAGGAAGACATCGTGTTCTGAGACACATAAGCTAGACGCCCGTCCCATTGCCATCTATTAAAGCTCAGAGCATAAACTTCATCTCCTCTGCAGACCAGTTTCTGCTCCAGTCAGGTTGAACGTTCTAAACTTTTGCTATGACACGACACACATGCGCAGAATGTATTTATAATTTCCGATTGGGTATGTAATCAGATACTGATTGAGTTGTTAGTTGGATTATCAGGCTGCATGTAAACATGGCTAATGACCCTGCTGTGCTGAAAACAGACCATCACCCAAATAATAACTGAGATCCATTGGTCAGAAACTGATCAATGATAACAGAGATGGAGAGCTGATCACCAGTTATACGAAAGATGGGCTACTGTGCCTCATTGTACACGTACAGTACTTTACAAAAGTCATCTTTTATTTGTTGGAGTCATCAAGTACAAGTTCCTCCTTTTTCACAATATATGATAAGAACTGAATTGAGAATTGAGTAGAAAAGTGGAAAAACCAGCTCAAAGAATGATTAAAAGCTATAAAAAAAATGGGATTCCTAACAACTGTGCAAGACAAGGTAGACACTAGAACTGCCCCATCAGATAAACAGCACTTGAAGCTTTCATCTTTGAGAGAGAGGAGAAAATCAAGCTGCTTCAGATCTGAAAACATCCACAGGTGTTTCTGTCCATCCTTCCACTGTGAGAAGACAACTCAGTGCTAAGCTGTCAATAAGCCTCATTGGGAAAAGAAGACATAGCAAGGCAGGGCAAGATTATTAGTGTAGCATCTTTCATACACAGTGGCAATTCGAAGTGCTTTAGCCAAACAGAAAAATAAAAGCATTAGATAATAATACAACTCATAACATTCATGAGATACAGCATGCAATCGTGATTATACTTCAGTCATTTCCAGCACCCTAAGTGAGGAAGCGCACAAAAAGCTAAAGCATCCAACCACTGAATAGCAGCCATAACTGAACAAAAATTTGATACGATTTTAGTTGGATAGTCAAATTGAGATGCTTTATAGATATTCAATTTACTTTCAAGTTACATTCAACTAAATATCTACTAAATTTACCATAATTTTCTTCAACTCTAAACCTGCTGTAATCCTAAGCTTAACCATTATCAAAACCATAAACCTAAACCTAACGCTAACCCTGGTCCAAACCCTAATAGTTTATTATTATTAACAATTTGAACATCTGTAGATAATCTACAGAGAACTATAGTGGACTATCCAAATAAAGTGAGACCAAAAATTTCACTTCAAAGTAAGACCAATCTTTAAGTCGTTAATCAATCCTTGAGAACCTTTACATGCACACTAATGATTTCCAGCACCCTAAATGAGGAAGAGTGCCAAAAGTTACTGCTTCCCCCATTGAATAGCAAAAAATTTTGTCAAAGTAACACCAATTAAGCTGTTAATCAATCGTTGGGATCCTCATGCTACCAAACTTTTAAAAACATTAAAAGAGTTTATAGATACAAATCAAGCAAAAAAGCTGCTGGTGTTCTCAGAATAATGGACTGACCACCCCAGAGTCCAGATCTCAACATCACTGAATGTGTTTGAGATGGATTGTGAGAAGGGGAAAGTGCAACCAACTTCTAAGACTGAACTTTGAAGGTGTGTCTGCAGATTTTTTTTTGAGAAACTAAATGTGAGTCTCCTGAAAAAAATAAAAGCTGTGTTGTTGGCAAGGAGTGGACACTAAAATGAAAACGATGTTCTATTTAGTCATTGAGACTTTTTTGTTTTATTTTATTTGTGATGCTCTACACAACTTGAGCTCCATCTTTTTTGATTTTCAGGCCAAATAATAGTGCAATGCTACTGACGACCAAAAAGTGTTGTGTTAGCTCATCTGTGTAGGTGTTACACACAAACAATACCATCACAGTATCACTGGACCCACTACAGCTTGCTAGCAGGCTAACGGTTCAGTTTCTCAGGGACCATGCGGTGCTGTCTCCTCTGTACAGTAGGTGATGTTTTCTCCATACAGCCCTAGAACACCTTGACAGTAAAAACACCTACGCATGTGTCAGCACACTGCAGTGCTTGTTGACTCCATCTCGGCATTCAAAATCACAATACCTGCCAAACTTATCATAAGACTCCAAGATCCAGCTTTGTGAAAGTGTTCAACTGCAGTTGAATGTTAGTAGAAAGGACCTGAGGTGGACGTTCAGGGCCACTCACGACATGTGGTCTTGCAAGGTTGCTGCTGGAGCCTGAGATTGTGCTGTGTTTTTGAAAGCGACTGCACAGCCAATACAATTTAGCTTTAAATGTCAGCTAAATGAAAGCAGTTAATTCTGGCCTTCAGCAGGCACAGCGCACTCATTTACCAGTTCTCATTGATTGGAGAGATATAGAAATGGTCAGCCGCTTTAGGTTTTTCAGGACTACGCAAATGAAAACATTGCACATGGGCGCACATTCAAAGAATAAAAATATTTTCCTAACAGGTAGAAAAAGCTCAGCCAGAGGTGACTGAGTTTCCTGTCATACTGCAGGGGGCTTCTTAGTAAAGCCAGCATTTATGAGCATATGAAATAAAGTTTGTTAGACTCTTTTCATCTCTTTCTGAAAACGTTTGGTCTAAAATAAAACATTTTTTGCCACTGCTGGTCGACCCGTATGACCGTATGCTTCGATACACCTGCAAATTTAGCTACTTCCTTCACACTGTGGTTTTTGACTGCCCAAATGCAATCACTCATTTTTGCCAATCACTAACAGAACAAAATTAAACCTCCCAAAATTGGTTAAGAACTAAACCTGACTGTATAATGCAGGTGCATATCTTGGGGTGGGTTAAGGGGGCCAACGAGTAAAAAAGGAACCAAATGCACTTTTTTTATGCATCATTACGTCCTCCCACTACCACCCCACCTCCCCAACCCCCTCAAATAAATGAAAGTTATATCAATTATTTATTTATTTTTTTCAGACTTACATGTAAACTGTTCTTGCAGTTTGTGGAAGTTTTGCTGAGCTGTCCTGGTGCCTGCTGTAGGCTACTACTTTGAAATTATAGAAAGATATGTAAAGTTGTTATTGGAAAAGAAAACAAAGTTGAAGACTATGAAAAAAAAGGAAGACAAGAAAATCACAATCATTAACCATTCACCTTAGGCATCCACTCCAGCTGTGAAAGGGAGGACTGTGGTTAATTAGCCTTTCCCCATCATGGTCTTCTGTTAGTTGGTGTAGTAAATAAGAAATTTGAGGTCAGCAATTGTTTGATTTATTTGTTGTATGCTTACAATATCATTTTTGGTCCTCTTTGGCTATAGTAACTCCCTTGAATCATAATAATCATGATCCCTGTTATTGTAATGTGTCTGTGGCATATTGCTTTCTAGCTGGTCCTGTCAACCTTTAAGGCCCCCCTTACCCCAAAAATGCAGTTCTGGTTATGCCCCTGAGCTAAGATGGAACTAAGTAATAGGCAGATTACTTTTCTCACATGTACATATGAGTATAAACAAACAAGGTAAAGCTTTACTTGAGCCCTGCTTCATATCTTCGAGATAACTGTGCCATAAACATGTGATAACAAATGGATTTTGTTCATTAATATAACAGTATTTCTATTACCGCTAATAGTCAAGAGAGATTGCATAATGTTTGACGTCATGACAGCTTATGTCACTATTTTTTTGCTGTATACCTTACTTAGATGTCATGGCATGAAATAAGCTCACCTGACAAAAATAAGTCACCAAAATTAGTGACCGAAATGTACCTAATAGCATCTGATACCTTTATGAGCACGAATAACATGGACTGGTCAAGTTTCTGCATATAGGCAACATCAATATTCAGCCACTCTTTCATCAAAGAATTGTGCAGTTCAAGCCAAATTTTGTGGATGCCTTTTCTGGCGTCTTACTCATTGTTCCAGGTAATCCCACTGATTTTCAGGCGGATTCCAATCTGGGGATTTTATGGGCCAGTCTAGATGTGTGAACGCTCTTGAATGTCCATAATACCAATCAGTCACATTTGCAGCCTTGTGAACACGAGAACTGTCATCTTGGATTACGAGGATAGGAATGTTATGTTCCTCGGTAAGATGAAAGATTAAAAGGCAAAACCTGGTTGTCTAGCAGCTCAGTGCAGGCACTGTGGTTCAAATTTACTGTCACCTCAAGCAAAGAACCTATTTCTGCATAATTAAAACACTCCCAGAACATCACACAGCTCCTCCAACCTGAACCACACCTCGCATGCAGTCCTTACTGAAGGCTTCCTGAGATCTACAATGAACATGACACCAAGAATCATTCACATACAGGCAGAAACCAGATTCATCTGACCAGATAACACATTTCCTGTCATGAACAGTCCGATGTTTGTGTCTCTTCACCTACTCTAACCAGGAACTTTGTGAGCAGAAGTGAGCAAAGACCTCTTGCGAGCCACTCTGCTCCATATGTTCATGATATGCGGTTCCCGCCGGAGCGTTCTTTCAGAAATTGGTTGTGAAGGACGTGCGTTGACTTCTAGAAGCGATTCTTGCTTTAATTTTTATTCACAAGCCTTGAAACACATCAGCGGTCCCTGTCTGTCAGTTTTGTCTTTATGCCACAATTCTGATGAGAATTTCCTGTGGACTGGGATTTTTGCCACTGCTGGTCGACCCATATGACTGTATGCTTCGATACACCTGCAAATTTAGCTACTTCCTTCACACTGTGGCCTTTGGCTGCCCAAATGCAATCACTACTTTTTTTTTACCAATCATGAACATCAGCTTTGCATGTCGAAAAAGACATTCACTGCACTGTACCATTTCTTCTCAATCTATGAATCCCATCACACACCCCACAGGTATTTATAGCCCGATCATCCTCATGCAACACCATCTGCAGGAGCCCGAAGTTACTACCACCTTAAACATGCAAGGTGACTAATTTTTTTTTTTTGTCCAGGGAGCTTCTTATGATATCTGTCATGATAATTAACAGTAATGGTATCACAACACTGTGATATGACAGCATTTGACAGCTGCCATGACCTTTATAGCTAGTTATGTCAGTGTTATGCAGCAGGGTTCATGTAAACATCACCCAAAAATTAATTCACTAATTGTATTTGATTCAAATCTGTGCATCATTTCCACATGAATGAAATATTTTACATCAACACAACTGTTGCCAACAGTAAGTCAATGGAAAGACAAAACTATTTTCACATGATATATTTTATTTTTGTTGAAATCTAGTAAAATTAATGCATTATCATTAGAAAAAAAAAAAAATAAAAAAAACTCTTAAAGGCACAAATCCATCAAAATTGTTACTTAAGTACATGTAACAGACAATGTTGAACTTAAGGAGGTGCCAGAGGAGATATTTCTGAGCTCCAGCTGCTACATTATTGAGAGCATTTTACCATATGGCATATTTCTCTGGTGTAGCAACACCTCTGCTCAAGACATAAAGGCGCTACTGTGAGCTGTGAGCTTGGCACAGAAGGTTCTTGGTTGTACTTCACCACAGATTGAGCGGATATGCAAAAGATCGACACCACAGGAGAGTTCATATTATGGAAAATGAGATGCCCACAGAAGCTAACTGGCTTTCATTAACAGTCTCACACAAACAATGTGTTGCTTCACTGCTTGACCTTTTCATCTGCTGTCACTGCTTTCTTCACACTGAAATTTACATAAGCCTCTCTTAGCATTGTATAGACGTCACCTGTAGCTGTTTATAACCGTTTCTTACATCCTCCATACCATATGGTTGAGCATGACATGCATCTGAATTTTATATGTAAAATATCACATTGTTGTATAAAGTACTCTGACTGGTCACCTGCTTCAAAAACTCAACTTTCTACTTCAGCTTGCTGGCTCTTTTATTAGAAACACCTACCTTGTATGTCTACTTGCTGGCCACTTTATTGGAAACACTTACCTTGTGTGTCCACTTGCTGCTCACTTTTTTAGAAACACCTACCTTGTACATCCATTCACTGGCTACTTTATTAGAAACACCTACCCTGGATGTTCACTCACTGGCCACTTTATTAGAAACATCTACCTTGTGCTTCCACTTACTTGCAATTTATTACAACCACATACCTTGTATGTCTACATGCTGGCCACTTCATTAGAAACACCTACCTTGTATGTCCACTTGCTGGCCACTATGTTAGAAACACCCATCTTTTATGTTCACTCACTGGCCACTTTATTAGAAACATCTGCCTTGTATGTCTATTTGCTGGCCACTTTATTAGAAACACCTACCTTATATGTCCACTTGTTGGCCACTTTATTAGAAACACCAATCTTGTATGTCCACTTGCTGGTCACTTTATTAGAAACACCTACCTTGTATGTCCACTCGCTGGACTTTTTGTTAGAAACACCTACCTTTAATGTCTGCTCACTGGCCACTTTATTAGAAATACCTACTTTGTTTGTCCACTCGCTTGCCACTTTATTAGAAACACCTACCTTGTACACTCATTCATTGGCCACTTTATTAGAATCTTCTAGATGCACTATACAGATGTACAGTTACAAAGTCTGTTAGGCCGACAAATAAATCTGAACTGAATTGAACCTGAACATATGTGATAGGTGTTTACAGTGTGTACTGTAAAAACAAAGTAATGAGCATGTTATACAAATGAAACAGATGTTGGTGTTATAACCTGCGCTGTGTAAAGCATTGTGAAACTTCCTCATTCAGGCCAGGCAGCATGAATGTGACATTTGCATGTTATATTGTGGGCTACCTATTAAAAAACAATGAGGTTTTCTTTTGTGTTTTGTTTCGTTCTCTGATTTAATTACATCCAATCACATTCATATGTTAATGCACACTGCCGCAGAAATCAAAACTGTGTCAATTACAGCTTTAGATCAAATCTTCCATCGCTTCCAGCCAGTTTTCCTCGCTGCAGCCCTCCACAGGGTATAAATTAAAACAAACTTCTCGGCGGTGGAAGTGCGATTTTTATCTGTGATTTGCTTCAGTGCTTCAGCTGAGTGAATAAATATTTGGGTTTTAATGGCGCTGCATCTGAGTTGTATACTGACAGGCGTGCTGCACGCGTGCTGAGATAATGGCATGCTCGCTGTGTGTTGTGCATGCACGCTCTTAAAACACTCATACACCAACAAATATGAGAAGTGTTTTTCTTCCCCATTGCAGATTAGTGGCATATTTTGATTAAATAAACTTAAATTCATGCTGTAAAATGAGTAGGTTTGGTGACAGTGAGTAATGCAGCATTTTAAAATATTA
Organism: Colossoma macropomum; assembly: GCF_904425465.1. Lineage (NCBI taxonomy): Eukaryota > Metazoa > Chordata > Actinopteri > Characiformes > Serrasalmidae > Colossoma > Colossoma macropomum. The sequence goes on from NW_023494794.1 coordinate 24,214,861, forward strand.
ATATTCTACTTCATCCAAATGGTACAGAGCCTTCCTGATCCTATTTTGGAGTATTATAGAACAAATAGCACATTGAACAGTAATATTTTTTACAGTACAATTACTGTTAATAAATTAGCATCCACAGAGAACACCTTTCTGATACATTTTAATACACATTATACTGTTAATTTGCTGATCCTGGGGACAAAATACAATGTACAATAAGGCTTGTGCAAAAGTTATAGAACTTGTGCAAAAGTTATGGTACCCTGTATTGTGATGTATTTTGGTGTGTTAACTTATTTTCACTTAGAAAACCAACAAAACATGTACTTTGACCATTTGACTTTGTACACAACTTAGATCACCAGCAGTAATGTTGCTTCATGTTTGCAGCGGTCCCTACATATAAATAATTGTGGTCAGCTAGAGGGACCTAACAGCTTACTCCATCTTTATTTCAGGACATCAAAGCCTTCTTTTGCTGTCATTGGTCTGAAACAACACTGCAGTTTCCACCTGAAAAGTGCCTGCCCCTTCTTTTCCTGAGATTAAAGCCCTGTGACGCAATGCTGAGATGTACTTGGTTTTTATGTGTGGTTTTCTGAGCTACAGGAGCAGCCGGTAGCCTATAGTGTGGTTTTATGAAGTATTAATTGGGACTGTCCTGTTCATAATGAGCTTCACAAGACATCTCAATGCTCTCAATGCTCTTTCTCTCTCTCTCTCTCTCTCTCTCTCTCTCTCTGTCTGATTGCCCAAAATGTATCTTTCATGTGCATTTTTAAAGTAAAACCTAGCTTCCAAGATTAAAGATGACTTGATCACTTTCATTTTTGAAGATGTGCTAAGAATTTAATCACATACAGGATGTTGAATCGTTACTATAAATGATTAATCAACTTCTGCTGAATGTTTGAATAGCTTTGGTGTTTATGCATGTAAATGTGGAAAGTAAAAAATGCAAAGGTTATTGACTGATATTTACCTGCAACTGTGCAGACTAGGCCTCAGGCTGGACAAAGTCCATATTGTTGCTGTCCAAACAAAAACTCAATTGTTTTTTTTGTAATTTCTGCATCATTTGAACATGGTGACTATCCTTTATATTTTGTGAAAATTTCATGATGAATGGATCAAAAGCAGTGCTTTAAAATTACTTGGGATGAAATATCTTTACCTTGACTTACATTAAAAGTCTTTTTGCCCTCTCCTGTAAAGTTACCATTTTGGAGATACTTGTTTTTCTTTGGACAATGATGATATATGAGTAAAAATTATTTTGCTCAATATACTTTTAATTGTAGCAAGCACTTTGACTAGTTGTACATAAGTCAAATAAAAGCTTTGATTAAAATCCTGCCAACAAATTAACTACAATTTTCTTCATCTGTCCACTTCAAATCAACCAGTACCAACTTTCATTTTTTACAGTCGAGATTGGATGGAAGACGCCCCAGCCTGAGGAGGATGTCATTCAACTAGCAAGCCAAGATGCATTATGTTTCAAATTTGATTAGGTTGGATAACCTCAGATCACACTTTTGGTGTGCAAGCTGTAAATGGGAATGATTAATTCTCACCCAAACCTAAACTGTAACCCTAAAACAAAACCTTTATTTTAAACAAGCCATATACACTGGCTGATGTGGTTGGCTAAGTAAATAACCTTAATCTTAACCCCTTAAAATGCCACACTTATTACATACTTAGGCTTATTATTCAGTAACTACAGGGACTTCAGAGCAAACTGACTGACCTACTCTTAAATTGAATAAGAGTGTAATAAAACTTTGGACCTGCTGTTGGACATTAACAAGGTTCATAGTAGCTAATATGGTTGCAGAAGTAGCTTACCCTCACTTTAACCCTTTTTATTCTAAAAAGATACTGGTTGGTGCTACTGAGGAATTAGCTAATGTTATGTCTGAACCTTTTATTTTGAGGGAACAATTTACACTAATTAGAATGCTTGGTTAAAGTAGCTAACCCTTATTTAGCCTCTTGATTTTGAAGAACCAATTTATATTAGCTAACGTGGTTGAGGAAGTAGCTACTCTAATATTAGAGCGTTTCTGCAACTACAGGCAGTTTGGCTGTCCAATTTATTTTTTTTTTTTAAAAGAGTGGAAAACTTCACATTTTGTTAGTACAAATGGTAAATATGACATGAAGTCTAATTTGGAATATAATTCTTATAAATGATACAGCAAGCACATGCAGTGAATATTGAAACTGATATATATATATATATATATATATATATATATATATATATATATATATATATATATATATATATATATAATGTAGAGACATTTAGAGTAGATTTTACTCTGTGGACTGTTTGCCCATCAGCTCTTTGAGAAAGTGGTTTCAATTGAAAATAGGTTTGTGTGGCTTAGGTCAGTTGGTCAGAGGACATATAAATGTGGGACAGGCATATTTAGAGAAAAATGACATTAATAACTGATTAACTACAAGTAATATTTTGATTATACATTTACAGAGTTGAGCTGCAAGTGAAAAAAAAATCAGTATCTTCTTCATAAATAATGAATTGTGTAATACAATTGATAAAAAGGGGCTTTTTTGACCCAAAATATGCTTAATAACATATCATGTGTACTACCTGGTTCTTTGTGTGTTATTCTAAGAACTCATTAAGCATTTCATTTTGAAGAAGAAATTTGCTCAATTAAGCATGGCTGGGGAAATAGTTACCCCTATCCTTGAACCTTTTATTTTGAAGGAGCAATTTGCACAAGGTGGCATGGTTGAGGAAGTAGCTAACCCTAAACGTAACACTTTCATTCTGAAAACACAATTCAGCCCAGCTAATGTTTAGAAAAGCAGGGAACTTTAATATTAACCTCTTCGTTTTAAAATAGCTCCCGCTCGCTAATATAGTTGAGAGAGTATCTAACTTTAAATCTTTTATTTTGAAGAAGCAGTTCATGCTAGCTACCATGGCTAAGGAAATATCAGTAACACTTCCTATGAATGTCACCTTTGTAAGCATCTATAAACACATTTATAACATGTTATAATGTATTCATAAGGCATTATAAACATGGTTATAAATATTAATAAAAATAATTACACTGAATTACATTTTATAGCCATGTTTATTATACATTATGAATTGTTAATATAATGCATTATAAATAGTGTTAATAACATGTTATAATGTCAGTGCCAAAGAAGTCAGTCCCAGCTTGGAGAGAGTAAAGTAAAGACAAATACCAAGCTAACGGTGGTGTACATTACCTTTCCCACATTGGGTAAAACACTGATGCAGCTCTAGTTTAAACTCTGACATTTGAAGCCTGTAATGTGCTTTACTGTGTATGTTTTAGTGTTTCAGTAAATCCTTCAGTAAATACTTCAACTTGAAGCCTCACTCTTAACACTGGAGGAGGCTTTAGTACAGTACGCTTCACTTTACTTAGAGCAGACAAATACGACTTATGAGCTCTTATAATTTGTTATGACCAGTACTTATAATGTGTTATGTTAACAATTCATAATGCATAATAACATGGCTATAACATATGCATTTTTATAAATACTTATAGCTATGTTTATAATGTCTTATGAATGCATTATAACATGTTATGGATGTGTTTATAGATGCTTACAAAGGTGACATTCACAGAAAGTGTTACCGAAATATCTAACATTATCTCTAATTTGATTTTTGATGGAGCACTTTCTGTTCACTCAATCATGGCCTTTTACTACCAGTCAAGGGCTTCACATTGCTGATCTGAGTGTCTGAAGGTAGATACCCCTGGACTGATTTGTGTATGCATTGCTTCTGGACCAGAAGTCCAACGTCTTTTATTTATTGACTGACAGTTCTGACTTGTATCACTCTACCCAAAAATCTCAGAGTGTGACTGTCACGAATGCATTTTCTTTTCTTGACGTAGCAAAAAAAGGAATTCAATCACAACAACCTTTTGATGGCTTTCGGTGAACTTTCCAGAGCCGCTCTGTCTGAAACGTGTGCTCGATATACCAAAATAAAGCAAAGAGTCAGAAATAACCTCAAACACGAAAACAGTTTTTCATCTGCTCCCTCAGGAGTGCGTGACGTACTGCATGACTCCCCTCCCTGTGGGACTCTTCTCCGTTACCATAGAGATTTTGTTCCTCCGGTACTGTGTGCTATCTTTCTGTACACTCATAAAAAATGGTTCTTCAATGGTTCTTTAGTAAATGAATGGGTTTTATTAAGAACTATAAGTTCTAGGTGCCTAAATGGATAGTGAAATTGTTCTTCATATTGATGGAGAATGTTTTGGGTTCTTCTGTTATTACAGTGTCAGGCTGTACCATTTTTTGTTGAAAGAACACAATGGCTCTTCTTAACATTGGGTTGCTAACCCCTGACCTAGCTGTTCATATATGACACAATGATCAGAGCATATTTTGCTATGAGAAGATGGCTGCAAGTTTTGCCTGTTTATCCATGTCTAGTGATTTCTCGCTGGCTCATGTCTTCTGCCTTTCCCCTCATGACAACTGGGATGCTGTAAAAGCTTACACCATGTTGTTTTTTCTGTTGTTGGTACTGTTTTGCAGTACTCAATTCTGGTCTTGAGACCATAAACTAGAAGTCTCAGTCTCATCTTGGGCTCATTTGGACTCACTCTTGGGGTAAGGTGGACTTTTTTTTTTGGAAATTGTTGTTGAGACCAGTCGAGTACAATGCCTCCATCTGAGGTGACTGGAAACTGAGTTATCATTGTATATCAACAAAACCAAAAAAACAACAGAATAAAACCGTCCTTTCTCTGCATCAGGGGTTCCCAAACTGGCCCACAAAAATGACCGCAAGAGCTTTCATGGTGCACAGGTTGTAACACATGTCAGGCTGAAGAGAGAAAAGCTGAGGAGTTCTGGCTCAATTCGACAAGTTTAGATACCTGTTCGATATCTTTAGTCTCTGAGTGATGGTGTAAGTTGTTGGGTTTCAAAGACCCCTGAGCAAACAGCACTAAGCTGCAGTTATTCATTTTCAGTTCTCACACACATAGAAGCCAGAGCTATGAATTCACGACTGTATTGCCTTTATTTTGGCTGTACTTGCACTGAAAATATACAAATAACTAGGTAGCATGTTCCCTAAACACTCAATGGGCTCAATACATGTGTAATGTTCCATTTTTGCCAAAAAAAAAAAAAAAAAAACAATATTTGTCACATTTAAAATAACATTGGGTTAAATGTCTGTTTTGTAAAAAACCTTTGAATTGATGCCCAACAGCCTCTTAGCACATAATGAGAGAATATCATACCAGTATTCACTTCTGTTACTATACCTTCTAAATGTGTGCAGCACATAGAAGAAGCATTTTTGCTGTGGTGTCAGTGACCTTATCATTCCAGGTTGCCAGTGGTAAAAGTTTTACAGATTTTCAATGCTCTAGTTTTTAAAAATAGTTCTACACATACTAGTTTGATTTTATTTCTGTCTTCCTAAGGTGATTCCATTGCCTTCTGCATTACTGTAGCCAGGGCAGTTTGGGGCCAGTGCTAACTGCATCATGTTGCCTTCACCTAACCTGTGTCAAAGTATTTAAAAAGACCTGGTCGACACCAAACAGCCCCATCAGATAAACAGCACTTAAATCTTTGAGAGAGAGGAGAAAATCAAGCTGCTTCAGATCTGAAAACATCCACAGGTGTTTCTGTCCATCCTTCCACTGTGAGAAGACGACTCAGCGCTATGGGTCTGAAAGGATGTGTAGCTGTTAAGAAGAACCTCACTGAGAAAAGGAGAAGGACACATCAAGCAAAGAAGCTGGACAATGGACTGACCACCCCAGAGTCCAGACCTCAACATCACTGAATGTGTTTGATTACTTCAGAAAATGATCAACCAACTTCTAAGACTGAACTTTGGAGGTGTGTCTGCAGATTCTTAGAGAAACTGAAAGTGAGTCTCCTGAAGAGAATGGAAGCTGTAATGAAGGTAAAGTGTGGACACAATAAATATTGACAAATTTGATATCACATATAGCTGTTTTTGTGTTTTGTTAGGAAATTAAATATGTAAATAATTAATTTGTGCAAAAATATATGAATCTTTCATTTTTCATTTTTCATTTTTGCGCAGTAGTACAAGTAAAATAATGTGGCAGATTCATTTTGTGTTTATTAGGTGTGTTAAAGTTATACTTATAATATGAACATAAACTTGACAGTAACTACCCATATCAGAGTGTGGCTACAATTTCAAATGAGATCCCCATGAAAGTGTGAAAAACCTAAAAGCACAGATCTCCATCATGTATCCATTCTGAGATTAATGAAAAATGGTAGAAAATTCTACAGAGTCAGAACCAAACATCTGAAACATGTAATGCCTCTGAACACATCAAAAAGTATTATGTGAAATGTTTATGAATACATAGCTTAATTTACAAGACTCTTTTTACAGAAGTTTTGAGGTACAACTTTGGTGTTAAAATATATAAAAAAATAAATTTTATAAAATAAATAAAAAAAAAAAAATAAATTGTCTTGCAGGGAAAGAGGTTGTTTGACAAAATAATCCTCGAAGAAAACTTCTCTTTTTCATATCTGAATGACTGAAATATGCAGACATATTGTCATTGTTCTTTAACTTCACCAACAACAATTCACATGAATCACAGAGGTGACAATTTACCCACATTACTGACATATAGAACTGGTGACACACACCTTGATTTCTCTGCTCTCTCTCTCTTTCTAGTTTTATGCAAATGTTGTGACGTGGCACCCAAGTGTGTAACACACTTGAATGCACACCAGTTGTAAGATTTAACATTTGACAAAAAAGGAATGTATTCAAAGAGCGGGAAAAAAAGAATGTGTTCAAAGAGCAGAATAAAATTACGTTTTTTATTTATTTATTTATTTATTTATTTATTTTTTCCCCCATAAACAATGTTAGGCAACTTTTGGGCTTCAGCTCTGCACACATTTTCCCTCTTTCCACCTCCACTTGTGTGTGTTTTATGAAAATATATTATTAGCATAAACAGTGCAGCTACTGCTTTACAATGTGAATGAGCACAAAAACAAGAATGAACAAGCAGATTTAGGTCTTTACTATGTTCAAATAAGTTTCAAGTTCAAGAAGTTTTAGTAGTTGCAGTGAACCATCCTTGTAATCCTCCCCTTTAGCACCCCCACTTCCCATGTCCTTGCATCCTGATAGCATTTGATGCACATACAGGGCTGAATGCACACAATTCAAAATACATAAAGTCCCAAATTTGGTTGAATGCACCAGTTGTCATAGTTACACAACAGTAAAGTGTCTTATAAATCTTTTGATTTATAGAAGAAGGAGCACCATTTCTTCCAAACTTCTGCTCAATAAGCAGCTGACTATACACAAGCATGCACATGCCGACTGCTAAGGCTAATATCAACAGTGCTCAAATCTCCAGCAATGAATCAACATTGGAAGTCTGACCCTCATGATGTGAAACCAGTCATTAAGCAGCCAAAACCAAATGAAAAAGGGATCTATGCTGATCCACATATGCCCTTGCACGATCTGTGGTGAAGACTGGCACGACAAGGTCACTGAAACGCATAAACAAGCACTCCATATCACCATCTGCATTTGTATAAGGTGTGTAACTTTGATGAGACGAATCAATCAGGAACCCCCAGCTATTCAACTGCTTCAGCCAATATTCCCCTATGATGTTGCTCTAAATAGTCATAAGGAGAGTTTCTGCCTCTGCAAATTAGACTGAATAAGATATGAGCTGAAACAGGTCCAAGTAAGAGCAGATGTGTTACAGCACTGTCACTGCCACACTTCAGTCACAGCGCTGTTTGGCACAGAAAAAAAGCATGAACTCACTCTGCACTGAGGGTTGCATCTGTCCCTAGAGGTCCTAAAGAAGGGTGCACAAAACAGTGGTGACCAATAAAGGTTTTATTCTCCATACTTTTATCATTTAAAGCAATATTTTTCTTTAAAATGTATATTATCAGATGATGAACCTTTGAAATTTCTGTATGAATTTCTGGAATGTACTTCACAAGTTTCAGCAAAAGCTTCTGAAAATCAATGTCATAAATTTGCTTACATTTGAATAGTGACCTAGAAATAGTGCAGGATGTTGAATATTTCCACTTCATTTTCCTTTTCATGATATGCATTTCATTTGGAAGTATTTCAAATTTCTAAAACTTTATGGTGAAATGAAAAAAGACTTTACATTTTCAATGGTGTCAGACTTTTTGATCTCACTTTGTAGTTGTATGCAAATTTCATTTAAAAATGCTACATAAAATACATCAAAAAATACACATTACATAAAATAAGTACACATCCTATACAGAGAACACACTTCTATGTGCAATTACTGTGTATTTACTAAATTTAACTTTATGTTTTATCTTTTTTCCAGTATGTTAAACTGAGCAAATACATATGAATAATGCACTAAAATTAGCAGAAAATGGCATATTTCTGTTTGCTTTTTAAAGAGGATGAGCTGGCTGAGTGACAAAGTTAGGCCAGTGGCTAAGTAAATAATATTACTTATGCTAATAACATGTTTCTATAAACCTATTCTTGAGAGTTTTTGTGATATTGTATCTTTGTCATTTGGCCCGGTTTCACACTGCAGTAGCTAAAGTTGACCAAATTACACACAAGGGTGTTTGTTAATCAAAAATTGTGCAGGGATGCAATACATTAATCAATGATCCATCTTTGCAGTTTTAACCTGTCCAGCACGCAGCTCTTCATAGATAGTCTGAGTTTGTTTTACAGTACAAATAAGTAAAACAATTGGTTATTACTGCACTGTAAAAACTCAAAAATTCAAATCAACTTAAAATTTTGAGGCAACTTCACAGCTTTTTGAGTTAACTCACTAGAGTTCACCCAACTCAAACTTCTTCATTTAGTTAAATGGTCTCCTAACTTCTGTTTTTCAATACTGCATCTCAGTTAGATAAACAATTTACAATTCTGATTCTTGTTTTTTTCTCCTGGATGAGTTGTATGTGGCTGTGGCATCAACAGGGTTTCTAAATCCAACAATACAGGGTGATTCAAATGGATTCACCCGATTTCAAAGCGCCATATTTTTACAACCATGAGGCACCTAGGAACCAATCACATACCAATTGAAAGAGGGGGTCATAGAGTTTCTGACTGTCACTAGAACATGGCTCCCTTCAGTCTGTGAGGAGATGTGACCGCTGAGCAGAAAGCGTTTTGCGCACTCCACTTGAGTAAGAGTGAATCTGTCATAACTGTGCAACATTATTTTCATTGGCAGTGAACCTCCAACATCTCAGAGCGTTCGTCGTTGCTTCCACGACACTGGATGATCTCCTAAATCGCATTAAAAGAGCCGTGAGTGCAGCGACACCCGACATGCTCAATCCAGTATAGGATGAATTTGACTATGGCGTTGATGTTGTCCATACAGCTGGAGGAGGTTCATACTGAGCACTTGTAAAATTACATAATAAACTTTATGCTCACTCAAACCATTTACAGTTTACTGCATTGTTCTGTAATGATGTACAAGTGAAATAAATCATTTTGAAATCAGATGAATCTTTTTTAATCACCCTGTATTTAAAACATTTATTGTTTTAGCTTAAAGTATATTTTATTTCGGTCACACTTTATTTGGATGGTTCCTCTATAGATGCTCTACAGATATTTAGATCATTAACAAACCTTCTGGTAATAATCAGTTGATTATCAGCAATGTTAAGGTTAGTGTTGGGGTTAGGAATAGCTGAAGGTTTTGCTTTGAGGGTAGGGTTAGGGTTAGGGATAGATTTAATACAATCTTTCACACTGGACTCAGTTGTATTTACTGGAAATTTAGCTGAGTGTTACTTAAAGACAGACTGAACATTTACAAAGCATCTACAGGGGACCATCCAAGTAACACTCAACTTAAAGTTTAGTTTCATTTAATGGACATTTAGTTGAACGTTACTTGTAGACATGCTGAGCATTTACAAAGCGTGTACAGTGGACCATCCAAATAAAGTGTTACCTATATTTCTTCTAGAGAGACTCAAGAAGCGAGCATGAAGGAAGACAAAACTTTGAACTTCAATAGGATTTGATAACAATGACTCAGGGTTAAAATTCTTTGGCGTGAGCTCAGTTGTCTGTTCAGGTCTTGGAGTGTGTGGACCCTCTCAGATCCTACCATATAGGCACAGCAGATTAGGAGCCTACTTCCTGGACCAAACTGGTGGTGGTGGGGAGGGAGGAGGGGAACATTAAAAAGTAGTTGTGGAAGTCAAGTCTTTTTAAAGACAAATGGAGGTTAGTGATTGGACAGAGCATTGAGTGACGTAGCTTTGGTGTCTTTCTGGTAGAACTTGGGCTAAACCTTTCAGGCTAATTGAAAATTCTTACAATTGATTTAAAGTGATCCTAAAATTTCTGCATGAACAAAGTTCCTTGAACATCAAATAATAGTATATAACAATATATAATTATATATAATATACAATTTTACAATTATATATAATATATACAATTTAATGGGGGAAAGGAGTGTGGGCAACATCTGGAGTGTAAAGCCTAAAGCTGTGTGCAAAATTTGAACACCCTTGGTGTGCACAATTTCTATGCACTTAACATATAAGAAAAAAAAAAGAAGATCAAATAACAAAGTATAATTTTGGGCACATAAACTTTGACTGTACATGTGCATAATTCCAAAACTGGACTAATAACATTTTCCTATTTGTTGGCCAATAACAAGTGTAGATTTTTTTGCACTTGTTTTGAAATGCAAAAAAAAATTGGTTAATATTTTCAGCCTAGAAATTCCATATCATTTCCTACTTTTAGATTCTGCAAATTGTCATTAATCCAGGCTCTGCTAAACCATTCCTTTTTTAATGTTTATGTAGGGCTAGAGTCAGAGAGTGTCTCGACCACTTTAATTAATTTATTTATTTATTTTTCCTCTGGGAAAGGGACCAGACTAATGCTGCAATAAATACAGAATCCAACAGCCTTTGCAACTCTTAGTGGATTCATTTCACAGTCAATTGGCACTGCAGGGCTGTCTAGTCTCAGTTATTGAAGACCTGCTCCAGCGAGGGAGAGGTGCGAGGCAAACTTTTTCATGCCTCCTGCCTTTTGTGGGCCTACCGTCTGGAGCTGACAGCTTTTACTAGGCAGCTTATCAGAACAACTTCTGTCGAGCCCTCTGAAGAACCTCATTGGTTACTCTAGAGGAGCGCCCTGTGTTGTCTTATTTTTCTTTTCATCCCATATTTTATCCTTCTGACTTTTTTTGTTGTTGTGTGGAAGCTTAGTTTAGTTTAGGAGTGCTATCTAAGCATTCCTGTTAGATTTCTTCATTAAAACTTGATTCATTTGGTTTCAGATTCATGCAACACCTTCAGAGAAATCTTGTTAAAGTGTGCCAAAAATTTCAGTTACAGTTTATTTGGATAGTCAGTTAACACAGTTAACAATGTTTTAACAATGTATCAACAAATTATTGTGGAATATTGTTAATACCTACCACACATTTTCAATATTTAAGATGAATTAAATATTGTAGATGTGCAGAGAGGCCATGAGGTAGTTTTCTAGACTGTTTTCTTGAGATCATGACACTATATGAACAAAAGCATTGGGAAATCTACACATTACACCTGCAGGAGCTTTCATGACATCCCATTCTAAATCCATAGGCATTAATATAGAGTTGGCCCCACTTTTGCTATAACAGCTTCCACTCTTCTGGGAAGCTTTCTACAAGATTTTGGAGTGTGTCTGTGGGAATTTTTACCTATTCATCCAGAAGTTTGTGAGGTCAGACACTGATGTTGGCTCACAATCTCTGTTCTAGTTCATCTCAAAGGTGTTTGATGGGGTTGAGGTCAGGGTTCTGTGAGGGCCAGTCAGGTTCTTCCACACCAAACTCACCCAGCCAGGCCTTTATGGACACTGCTTTGTGCACTGGGGCTCAGTCAGGCTGGAACAGAATAGGTTCATCCCTAAACTGTTCCCACAATGTTGGAAACATACAATTGTCCAGAATGTCTTGGTCTGCTGAAGCATTAAGATTTCCCTTCACTGGAACTAAGGGGCCTAGATCAACCCCTGAAAAACAACACCATAGCATTATCCCTCCTCCACCAAACTTTACAGCTGGCACAATGCAGTCAGGCAGGTAATGTTCTCCTGGCATTTGCCAAACCCAGAAACATCCATCAGACTGACAGATAGTGCAGCCTGATTTGTCACTCAACAGAATACATTTCCACTGTTCCAGAGTTCAGTGGCAGTGTGCTTTACACCACTCCACCACTCCAATGTATTCAGTTATACCACTCACAGTTGACTGTGGAATATCTAAGAGGGAAGAAATTTTGCTGTTGCAAATGTGGCATCATGTTAGGGTGTCGCACTGGATTTAAGTGTATTAGGGACTTTTGGGACTATGTAGGAATAAGGAAAGCTAAGACAAATTTTTAAATCTTATTTGCAGAATATTCATTAAATGCACGCATCTACAAAGCCTTTACAGTGGGCTTGCCACATAAAGTCTTTTTGAAATCTTCTAATGATTAACTACAGTATTTACAGAGTGGCTGTTATAGTTCAAATCTTACATACAGAATTACATTTGTCAATACAATTATGGTTAGCAATAATCAGTAAGCTGTAAATGTATGTTTTAATGATCTTTATTATGTTTCGATCAGGTTTATTATGTTTTATGTTTTGTTATGTTTACCCCACTATACTTTTGGCAAAAAAAATAAACAAACAAATAAATAAATAAATAAATAAATAAATAAATAAATAAATCAAACTTATTTTTTTATATTATGCTGACCCCACTTGTCCTCAGGTTTTCTTTACTTTATTTCTCTTTTTCCAAAACAGTTAAATTATGAAAAGACACAAATATGCACCTTTTCTCAGGGAAAGTGAATGTAGTATATCTTTCTTTTTTTAAGGTACACCATTGAACTGTAAGACCCCTTTGTACCTTACAGGGTTGTCATTTTTGTCATTTCATATTTCAAATTGTAATCCCTTAATATATAAAAGCAATTAAATGTAAATATGATTTTCTTTGTGTAATTACTATGTAAATAATGTGTCATTACATTTAAATAGTCTAACAAAGTGATAATAATAACTCTAGGGCTAGTAGTAGATCAGTAGAACACCATGGACATAGTGATGAATGCTTCTACATTGTTGTAAATTCAGCAAGAAACTTTTTTGCAGTCTGGAGGTTGAACGTTGTCCCAGGAAAGAGCTGCCACACTAAAGAAAGTATGGGCGAGCAAAGATGTGAGACAAACACCCACAGCACCACACATCATAGCTGCAGAGTTTGGCCAGAGGCTATTTGTAGCAGGACACTTTGAGAATATATGACAAATCATTCAAGCATTGCACATATTTTACAAATGGTCATGATTTAAGTTGCCATATTTGAAACCTGGAGGAAAATGAATGATATTTGTCCCGAGCTGGGACACCCACGCAGGACTGGGGTGCTTTTTCCCAAACCACAGTAAAGTCAGGTTTACCATGTATCACTATGAGATCAATGTGTTATATAGATCAGACACTAAACCTTTAGCAACAACTGTCATCGACTCTGAGGGTGTGAGGGACTCTATATGTAAGGGAGTTTCCAGGCGAATCATGGAAAAAGTTGGACTTGCCTTCTTTTGGGTTTCAGGTGGTTTTCGGTAAAGATAAAATACCTGCAATGGTTTTGTCATCATAAAACAGATTTAGATTCATAAAGTGTTGAAGCGAACATGAGTACATTTCTTTCAGAATAAACAGGCAATGTGCTCTAAACAGATAAAATTATAGTTACAATTATAGTTCAAAATTTTTATTCAGTTTTTAATTGCTTTAGTCTACATTTATTTTACTTTAAAAATCATCTTGGCTAGCAACAGGAGCTTTGTAGTAGATTCTGATAGTGTGGCCAGTGATTTTTTTCTTGAATTTTGCAAACCACAAAAAAGTAAATAAGTAAAACTACATAAATTTAAACTCATGTCATCAAATAGCGTTTTTCAAATGATACATGGAAAAGGATACAACATGAATTTTAGTATATGAAAGAATCCAAGAATTATATTAATACATATTTCATAGCTTTTGCAATGGTAAACAATTATTTTTGAACATCAGCTTGTCCACTCAGAAAGATGACACAACCACACAATATAAAGATTGAACATTATGTTTTAAAGTCATGTAGTACCTCAGAAAAAGGCATGAACTAGTCTTTGTACTTAGACCTGCATATAAACCACTGTTCTTGAGCTCTACTGAAGGCTACTGAACTTGGCATTGCACTATGATAGTCTGCAGATTGAATTCTTTATGAAGCACCATTCTGCCCACTCTTTCTTACAAACATATCAGAAAAAAAGTCCTTTGTTGTTGGTTGAGTCAAATGATATTTGAGTAACTTAGAAAAAAAAATACATTATGATTGCACCATCTGGCAAATCCCTAAAATAAAATGTATTTTGATGTGCAGCAAAAATATTCATGTCATATCAAAACTGAATCAAATGTGAATCTTACCTCTTATGTATCTACCTATGTAATTGATCATATCACTGTTGTTGGAAGAAAACCTCGTATCTCCAAAATGAGAACTTTACAAGAAAAGGAAAAAACCTACTTGGCTTTTAATGTAAGCTAATGGAACGAGACATTTTTTCCAGGTCATTTTGGATCATTTCTTTTGGTCCAATCCTCATGAAATGTACACACAATGTAAAGGACAATAGGTATATTCAAATTATGTCAAAAACTGAAAAATGACAAAAATGGACAGATGAGGTTTTCTTCAAACATCACCGATATACTTGTGTAATTACATTTGAATAGCAAAAGGTCAGTAATTCTTCAAAAGGTAAAAAAAGTTAAAGTATTGAAAACCAGCAAATAAAACATGTTAATTTAATAACAACACTTTGAATTGCTTGGTGTCCCCAAAGCTGTGATTATATCCAACCCTTAAATGGGTCACATGGAATTTGGCAGGAATACTTGAAAGAAGTGCTAAGCGTTGTCTTTATAAAGGTCATCTGATGTACTCTATAGATCCCTCTGGTGGATTCTGAGCTGCACATTGGCTGACCTCGCAGAGATACAGCACAGAGACTGTACTATAAAGCAAATGCCTAAGGTTTAGTATATTCTTGGAGGGTCTTGAAAAATGATGCAAAAAGGCGATTCAGAAATGTGAATTTAATAAAAGAGGGTTTAGATTTATTAAGTAGAAGGACGATATGTGTAAAGCACAGTAGCTACTGGCTCATATTTTTCTCTGGGGGGTCAGAGACTCATTATTCATGCAGACTCCAGTACAGTTAAATGTAATAGAAAGTTAATGTAGAATACGTAATTTCATGTGGTAACAAAAAGGAGTGAAATGTCTTCATTTACAGCTGATGGAGAACTCATTTCACTTTATTAAACAATAAATCTCTTGATAAATCAGTAATGTAATGATTAGATGAACAAGGTTTCTTAAGAACCAGTCTTAAAAAGATAGTTCAGAAGAATTTATTGAGTTTTACCCTTTAAGTCCACATGTAGTCAACCAGCCAAGACCTGTTTGGTGTCTTAAATTTGCTTTTTTTAATTTTGCATTGGAGCTAAAAGGCTAACAAGCAAAATAAGCTTGTACACCAGTAATTGTCATCATGAAAACTGCATGCCTAAGACATATTATACACTGTGTGATATGAGCAAGGTGGCAGCATGACTGCTACAGGTTGCATGTGTTAGTCACTCCTACATACAGTGTGGTACATTACAGCAGGGTTTAACTGGAAATTATAACCACTTGTTTTGTTTAATTTGACATTTTAAATGAGAAACTTCTTCAAGGGTTCTTTAGTAAAAGGAAATTGTTTTATTTAGAACCATAAATGGTTCTTTGCATGATGAAATGGTTCTTGAGATTGACAGTGTGTTGTAAATGCTTCTACATACCACTAAAAAGGGTTCGTCCATTGGTATATGTTTAAATTGTCACAATAGAAGAATCATTTGTGCACCATTTTGGTTCCAAGGTTCCGTATGGAATCATATACAACACATTCTCCATCGATCATAAGAACCACTTCACCATACAAAGAACCATTTCACGATGAAATAGTTCTTTGAGTGATAAATAAATGAAAATTGATTAATGACCAACTAATCAACCAAACAAAAGCTATTGACCAAATAAAGACTAATGACCAAAACTAATGGCAAAGCAAAAGCTAAAAGCTAAGCACACACTAATAACCATTCAAAAGCTAATCATAGAGCAAAAACTAACCGTTCTTTGTATGGTGAAAGAAACATTTCACCATGCAAAGAACCAATTAAGCATAAAGTGATTCTAGATAGACCTTGTGGTTCTAAATAGAACCATTTTGTTTACTAAAAATCCTTTGAAGAGCCAATTTTATTTTAAGACCATCTATATATATGTACACACGTACACACACATATATATATATATATATATTTTGCCCCAAAATCAATGAATAGTTAATTACGGCACACAGAATTCTTTTGATAGTGGCATTGATTGTAGAATTTGTATTTGGACATTTTGTGCTTTTTTTTTGTTTGTTTTGTTTTTTTCATTTTTTTATAGTTTACTTCATTTTGCCTGCAGCACATAAACTTGTTGCCTACTACCCAAAGTGTGGCCATAAGGATGTTTGATTTAGCCTGCCAGAAGGTGATCCCAACTCCATCCCCTCACCCAATGAAAGAAAAGTCATATTTTATACCATATATAGTATAGTGTAATACATTTCTTCATTTGAAAATTCAGCAAAAATCAGAACCTACCCTGTCTAATTGGTCTGAATTAATCTAAGTTCCAATCAAAACAACCATTAAAAGCATGTCAATCTTTATCTAAGGAAATTGGGTGTAAGAATCCACTTGCATAAGGAAAGAAAAATAAGTAAAAAGTAGGAGTTTCCAAACCTGAAGCTCTCAAAAATGATTAAAAGCTACAGAAAAAATAAGATTCCTAACAACCAACTGGAAGTCAAGAAGCCCTTAATGAGAAAAGGAAATAGACAAAAAAGAAGAAAACTTGCACTCAACTGTAAAAAATGGCTTGTCAGATTAACCTAACAAAAAAGAGATTGAACTTTAGAGGTGGGGAAAACAATCTAAAAGCAAGTATCCTGAAAAGAATGGAAGCTGTAATAAAGGTAAAGCATGGACGCTCTAAAAAATGAAATTATATTTTGCTGTTATTTTCCATTAAATGTGTGTATTTTGTCAAAAAGGAATATGTTAGACTCTAAATAGAAATCAATTAGCAAAGGTGCTTCTGACTTTTGAACAGTACTTTACCAACCATCATTATTTGTACACTGTTTTGTCTTTTTGGCTCTTGGACCACCACAAACACTGCACTTTGGTACCCCAAGACAGCAAGTTTGAGCACACCTGATTTAAATGCACCACCACTTCTAGGACGCCCTGTCGCCCACCTCACACAATTGTTTAGCAATATCAACTAGACTTGCTTAGGTGCTTTTATACATTGTGTGAGATAATATTATCTATAAACATGGACTTCAGTATGTTAGCTTTGCTAAAAACAGCAGTAGCCACTGTCTTAGGCTTTTGTTCAAATTGAGTAAGTTAGATTCTTTGCCAATATAGCTTTAATGCGTTTGCATTCAATGACAAAATTTTTGAATAAACATGACAAAATAGTTTCATTAAGATTCCCGATGACCTTGAAGTAGCCTGTGTAACAGGGAGTGAACGTGACTTTTTTCCAGCATGGTCACTCTGTTCCTTTAAATGTATTCACTGCATATACATCAGAGTTTAGCCTTGGCACTGAGGGCTGCCGGCCTGTGACCTTCTGCTGCATTCATGGTGAAGTCCCAGTGACGGCCCTGCGATCATTAGCTGGCAGGGCAGCAGGTTTGCTGACTCTGCAGCTGAAGCCGACAGATGGGTAGCATTCACTATCATCATGACACAGGAGGACGCCTCAGACAGCAAGCGCACTTAATTAGATCATTAGAATCTCTGCTATGCTTTAAGGAAACAAATGAATGTCGTAGTAGGTTCAAGTGAAAAACACTCGACTTCAGCAAGAATGAGGGACGGTCTTTTGCCAAGGCTGATGTTCAGTGGTGCTGTAATCAGAGTGTTGGTGCAGGAAGGTATGAAAAAGAACTGCAGTAATGCAATTAGCAAATGTAAGCTGTGTACTAAGCTGTATAATAGTTTAATAACACCTTGTCTTTAATGTACATATAGCAAAATATTTATTCACTTCTACCATTTCTAAGCCTTAACCTTATGTTCACTCTAATCCGAACCTTAAACAAGAATCTAAACCTAAACCTAACCCATAAACACAATCCTTAACACTTATTAACCTTAAACTCCACCCAGACTTAAAACTAAGAAATATTAGCCTAATTTTAACCCTAAACCAAAATCTAAACCTAACCCATAAAGCTAATCCCTAAAACTCACTTACTTTGAATTACATGCAAACTTAGAGTTTAGGTGGCTAAACCTAACCTTAACTCTAACCCAAAACCTAAACCTAAACCAAACCTAACCTTCATTTTCACTCTCTTAACCCTAATCTGAAACCTAAACCTAACATATATTTTCACTCTCTTAGCCTCAACTAAAACCTAAACTTAACTATTAAACTATCATTCTAATCCTAACTTTAACCTCAAACCTATAAACCTAAAACTGACCCATACACCTAACCCCAAACACTCTCTAACCTTCAACTCCTTCCAAGTTAGAACATGGAACACTGAGCCTAATCATAATGTATCTAAAATCTAAACCTAGAACTTAATTTTAATTCTCACTCTCTTAATCCTAACACAACATCTGAACCTAACCCTGGCCTTCATTTTCACCCTTAAAGTAACATTCTAATCCTAATTTCAACCTCAAACCAAAACCTCAAACTGACCCAACACCTAACCCTAAGTTCACTGTAAACATAACTTTAACTTCAACCCAAAAACTAAACCTAACTCATAAACCTAACCACTAGCAATTACTACACTTAAACTCCATCCAAATTAGAACTTAGAACACTAAGCCTGACCTTAACCTTAACCAAAACCCCAAACCTAAGAGTTGCCTTCATTCTCATTCTCTTAACCTTAACCCAATATCTAAAGTAACCCTTTATCTAGCATTCCAATACTAACTTTAACCTCAAACCAAAGCCTTAAACTGATCCAACACCTAGCCCAAACCAAAAACCTAAACCTAAACATAACCTTCATTCTAAGCCTGTTAACCCTAACCCAAAACCTAAACTATCATTTTAACCTTAACTTTAACATTAAACTAAAGCCTCAATCTAACCTTAAAATTCATTCTAATCCTAACCCTAACCTCAAACAAAAACCTAATTCTAACCTTAAACCTTTACCTAGCTATCATTACAATCCTAAATTTAACCTCAATCCTAAATCCTAAACCTAACCTTAAATCAAAACCTAACACTCTAATCCCAATTTTAAACTCAACACCACAACCTAAAGTTAACATAGACTCCAAGTCTAATTTTAATCTTAAACTAACCTAAACATAAGCCTAACACATTCCCTAATCCTAACCTCAAGCCAAAACTCATACCTAAACCTAACCCTAACCTTAAGCCTGGATCTAACCCTAATCCTAATATTGTTGATAATTACCAGAATTTCACCAAAATGATTGAGTTTGTTAATAATTGTTAATCTAATATGCCTAACATATAATTCTGTACCACTGTATTACAGTAATCTATAATATTTGTGTAGTAAACTATATAGTAATTCTCTCAATTTACAAAACCAACAGAAATGCTACATAAATTGTTCTTTCAGCAGCACTTTTTCATAGAAAGTGTGTTCAGGAAGTAAAGAAAAAAAAAAAAATAGCAAATTTTAGTGGTCATCATGAGGATGTCTAGGTGTTCATCACCATTCATAACAATTACATATTTTTGCACCATTTGGAAAGAGCAAATACCCTTTACATCGTTTGAACATGTTGTTTCGTCCATATGAATGGACCAATACAGATGGTCCAAAATTCTTTAAACTCTTGTTACATTAGTGTTCATCTAATTTTCTTTATCTAATAAAGTTACCATTTCAGAGATATAAGCTTTTGCTATGGCAGCGATGACAA
This sequence comes from Colossoma macropomum, assembly GCF_904425465.1. Taxonomy (NCBI): domain Eukaryota; kingdom Metazoa; phylum Chordata; class Actinopteri; order Characiformes; family Serrasalmidae; genus Colossoma; species Colossoma macropomum. The sequence continues at coordinate 24,235,073 of NW_023494794.1, forward strand.
GAAGGGTAACAGGTAACACTTTCTATGAATGTCACCTTTGTAAGCATCTATAAACACATTTATAACATGTTATAATGTATTCATAAGGCATTATAAATATGGTTATAAACATTTATGAAAAGAATTACAATGAATTACACTTTATAGCCATGTTTATTATACATTATGAATTGTTAATATAATTCATTATAAATAGTGTTAATAACATGTTATAATGTCAGTGCCAAAGAAGTCAGTCCCAGCTTGGAGAGCGTAAAGTAAAGACAAATACCAAGCTAACGGTGGTGTACATTACCTTTCCCACATTGGGTAAAACACTAATGGCAGCTCTAGTTTAAACTCTGACATTTGAAGCCTGTAATGTGCTTTATTGTGAATGTTTTAGTGTTTCAGTAAATCCTTCAGTAAATACTTCAACTTGAAGCCTCACTCTTAACACTGGAGGAGGCTTTAGTACAGTACGCTTCACTTTACTTAGAGCGGACAAATACGACTTATGAGCTCTTATAATTTGTTATGATCAGTACTTGTAATGTATTATGTTAACAATTCATAATGCATAATAAACATGGCTATAACATGTAATGCATTTTTATAAATATTTATAGCTATGTTAATAATGTCTTATGAATGCATTATAACATGTTATGAATGTGTTTATAGATGCTTACAAAGGTGACATTCATAGAAAGTGTTACCCGGTATGTCACGCTTGTAAGCATCTATAAACACATTTATAACATGTTATAATGCATTCATATGACATTATAAACATGATTATAAACATTTATAAAAATGAATTACACTTTATAGCCATGTTTATTATACATTATGAATTGTTAATATAATGCATTATAAGTAGTGTTGATAAAATGCTATACTGTCAGTGCCAAAGAAGTCAGTCCCAGCTTGGAGAGCGTAAAGTAAAGACAAATACCAAGCTAACGGTGGTGTACATTGACTTTCCCACATTGGATAAAACACTGATGGCAGCTCTAGTTTAAACTCTGACATTTGAAGCCTGTAATGTGCTTTATTGTGAATGTTTTAGTGTTTCAGTAAATCCTTCAGTAAATACTTCAACATGTAGTCTCACTCTTAACACTGGAGGAGGCTTTAGTACAGTACGCTTCGCTTTACTTAGAGCAGATAAATACAACTTATGAGCTCGTATAATTTGTTATGACCAGTACTTATGATGTATTATGTTAACAATTCATAATGCATAATAAGCATGGCTATAACGTGTAATGCATTTTTATAAATATTTATAGCCATGTTTATAATGCCTTATTAATACAATATAACGTTATGAATGTGTTTATAGATGCTTAGGTGAATAGAAAGTGTCACCACGAGAACCATCCTCAATGCATGGAAATGTGTTTAACACATATATTTTTGTACATACCAGTACAAATGCATTCCATACACGTTTATCTTTCCAAGTTCCAAATGTATTTTCTGAGGCATTTGAGAACCTGTCTCTCCTACGTTTCTCTCTTGTCATAAATCATGTATCCATTGTGGTGAGTGTTTACTTCCCCTCATGCTCTGAGGAAGCCTCCCCTGCTCGGGATTTGACTCGCTCTGATTAAGATTTGGACGCTCAGTTTGACGGCGGTTGGGCCTTGGGCAGATTTAATTAAGATTATGAGGTGAACTGGGAGGTTATGAGTACAAACAAACTCCTCGGTATCTGATGCATCTCTGACAGTATCCGAGGAAAATAATGGCATTATTGACATTCTCCTCAAGCCAAGACAAAGCCTTATCTGGGGAAAAATTCAAGAAATAATGTCTGTGCTACGGAAATTGAATATCTGGTAATTATTTTTTTGGCTTTCTTTTAGTGTTGATCAAAAAAATCCAAAGATTTTAGTCTTAATTATTAAAAATAACTGCCTACTGCTGCTCGTAAACTCAGTGAAACATTGCAAACCAGCACATGAATACTGGCTAAAATGGTTAATGGCCTTTGTTTATGTTCTAGAATAGTATAAAGTTTGTCTAATCTTGCTAAGGCTGCTAACAAAGATCTCTGTGTGTGGACTATGGATCGCTCAATTGTCTGTCCTTTGCTCCTTGACAAATGGTCAATAGCAGTATGTTATATTTTGTAAAGTATATCATAATTCTGAACACCATAATTGCCATTATATTAACCTTCTCCTAATACACTGTAACTGTATTATACTGTATCACTAACTGACCTAGATGTACTTTATGACTACACAACATGCCCTGTCATTTTTCTGATCATTTCTAACACCACAGCTTTGCTTTGTTTACTCTGTTGCTCTGGGAAGGTGTGGACATGAAGGTGCGAAAGGGTAAAGGGAAAAGAATAAATAAATAAATATTTGCACCAAGCAGATTGCCAGATGCTAGCCAATTGTCATTCTCGACGGACCGTGTGCTGTCATACACCGTCTCTATGGCAACTGATTACTCGTGCTGTCAAGGCGGCGTGCATGTGGCAGTTCGAGGCCGAGCTGTGAAATAAAGTGTTGAATTCCACCAACAGCACTGCCAAACAAGCACACACACACATTCACACACAGATAGCAGAGCTACATTCTCAGCTCCCCAAACTTGCATGTGTTCCTTTTCTTTCAGTGACACCAGAACTGCAATATGCACTCTAGCATGTGTGGAATAGGATGCATAATCCAGTATGTATTTACTGCCTCGTATAATCCAATATACATATTTGCTAGGGTTTATGATCCACTGCTGCCTTTGTATACATACTGTAATTAACATAACATGTAATCCATTATGTGTACATGATCTGGCATGTATTTGCTGCAGTGTATAATGCAGGCCTTTGTGCATTTCCTGTATTAATAACTAATATGAAATGTAATCTAATATGTTTATCTCTGGATAACTATAGTTATCCAGTATGGCTTTTTTGTCATTATTTTTTCCTCTTCGCTTTTTTATTATGTTTAGTCTTATCTGATTGTTTTATTTAGCTGTACTTAATAACTTTTTTGTTTATTTTGATTTGATCTAATGTCTTTTAACTATGCAAAACGTTATTTTGTCTTTCTTGCTATCTTAATATGTCCTTGTGTTTTTTGTTTTTGTTTTTTTTTTTCATTGCTACATTTATCATTATTACAGAATTGTCTTTTCAAATTCTTGTTTTATGTTCTAATGCTTGGCTATACTGTAAATTATTTATATGGTGCATATAGTGCATAATCCAGTATGAACTGGCCTAAATGCATTGTCCTCTTGCCTGAAACAGTATGTATGTGTTATGATTTATGATCCAGTGTGTATGTTTAGTAGTATATGATCCAGTGTGCATGTTCAGTGGTATATCATCCAGTGTGCATGTGCTATGGTGTATGATTTGGTGCATATGTGCTATGTTGCATGTTTCAGTGTGTGTGTTGTGGTGTATGATACAGTGTGTATGTGTTGTGGTGTATGACCCAGTGTGTATGTGCTATGTTGCTTGATCCAGTGCATTTGTGTTGTAGTGCATGATTCAGTGTGTATGTGTTATGGTGTATGATCCAGTTTGTATGTTTAGTGGTGTATGATCCAGGGTGTATGTGTTGTGGTGTATGATCCAGTGTGTATGTGCTATGTTGCATGATCCAGTGTGTGTGTTGTAGTGTATGATCCAGTGTGTATGTTTAGTGGTGTATGATCCAGTGTGTATGTGTTGTAGTGTATGATCCAGTGTGTATGTGTTATGGTGTATGATCCAGTGTGTATGTTTAGTGGTCTATGATCCAGTGTCTATGTGCTATGTTGCATGATCCAGTGTGTGTGTTGTAATGTATGATCCAGTGTGTATGTGTTGTAAAATGATCTGGTGTGTATGTTTAGTGGTGTATGATCCAGGGTGTATGTGTTGTGGTGTATGATCCAGTGTGTATGTGCTATGTTGCATGATCCAGTGTGTGTGTTGTAGTGTATGATCCAGTGTGTATGTGTTGTGGTGTATGATCCAGTGTGTATGTGCTATGTTGCATGATCCAGTGTGTGTGTTGTAGTGTATGATCCAGTGTGTATGTTTAGTGGTGTATGATCCAGTGTGTATGTGTTGTAGTGTATGATCCAGTGTGTATGTGTTGTGGTGTATGATCCAGTGTGTATGTTTAGTGGTCTATGATCCAGTGTCTATGTGCTATGTTGCATGATCCAGTGTGTGTGTTGTAATGTATGATCCAGTGTGTATGTGTTGTAAAATGATCTGGTGTGTATGTTTAGTGGTGTATGATCCAGGGTGTATGTGTTGTGATATGATCCAGTGTGTATGTTTAGTGGTGTATGATCCAGTGTGTATGTGTTATGGTGCATGATCCAGTGTGTATGTAGTATGATTAATGATCCAGTATGTATGTACTATGGCTTACAATCCAAAGTGTATGTGCTATGGTTTATGATCTGATGTGTAATGCTATGGTGTATGATCCAGTGTGAATGTACTATGATTTATGATCCAATGTATATGTGTATGTTTATTGGTGTATGATCCAGTATCTGCGTGCTATGGTGTGTGATCCAGTATGCATGTACTATGGTGTGTGATTCAGAGTGTATGTGCTATGGTACAGGCTCTAGAGTGTATGTACTAGGGTTTATGATCCAGTATGTATGTACTAGGATGAATGATCCAGTGCGTATGTGCTTTGGAATATGATGTAGTATGTATGTCAATGGTGTGTGATCCAGGATCCATATGCTATGGTGCATTATCCAGAAGGTGTGTGCTCTGGTGTATGATCCAGTACATATATGCTGTAATGTATAATCCTGTACAGATGTGCTGTTATGCTTTTTATAAGAATTTTTCTTGAGGGAAAAAAAATATTTTAAAACATGTATGTCTGCATAATAAACATACAGATAAAGGCGGTGGTTTGGCAATTATACTTAATGCCTTATATAACCAAGAGGCGCTCTGTCAATTACAGAATGCATCTTTTCATAAAACTTTACCTTCTGACCCTACAAAACAATTTCAATAAGAAATTGAAGCATTCCTTTGAGAAGCACGTTTTCAATCTTTAGAGATAAAGAATTGCAATATCTGCTTAATAGATCCCCCACTAAGCCTGTATTTTATATTTTGCCTAAAGTGTGTAAATATTTATTCGACACTCCATGCTGTCCTATAATGGCAGATAACAAAAGTTTTTTACTCAATATAATGATGACAATGGTCTTCGTACTCAGCTGATTACTGATATTTACAGAAAATGGTATTAAGAAGAAATTTATTCTTAAGAACGTTTGGGGAATGAGGCCCAGTATGTTTTCAATAACAGTTGTTTTGTTCAAAGCAGTGTTCTGTTCAAAAGGTGTATTGATGATTGCTTTGCCATTCACAGAGGTTCATAGGAGGACTTTAACCCCTTTGCACTGTATATACTTATTAAGAGCTTCCATTTGGTTTATTTAACATATAGATATTAAGTATGTAACGTTTTTGGACACATATTAAAATCAGTATGAGAAAAATTGCCTCTTCCTTATATACAAAGTCTTATTCATGCTAAAAGTGCCCATCTAGTCGCACTAACTTGCGGCCTGCGCCATTGTCAGTTTGGAAGACTACGACATATTTGTTCAGATACAGCAGATTTTGAGGCTAGAGCCCAGGATCTATACAAGAACTTTTTTGAATGTTGGTATCCACAAAATTAGCTTGACTCAGCTTTAAAGAAGGCATCTACCTCACACTAAAAAATACTGCATCAGGTGCCTTCAAAAAATTAAAATACCTTTTCTGGTGTTTTTAAATATATATTTAGTGATTTTCATCAGGTGATTAAGAATATTATCCACAATAATTGGCACATTTTACAAAAAGATGGTCAATTATCAGATCTCTTACAGATCATCCCCTCTGTGTCTTTTCTAGAAGAGAAGAAAAAAGACACGAATTGATACATGCAGACATATATGTTCTCATTGCTTCTGCAACTCTATTCTCTATTCTATAATTTCCCTTGCTATAATTGTACCTTATGTTCTCAGTTTGTGAAATGTAGATCTTTTACACAACCTCAGACTCTGATAACATGTGTCATCATATGTATTCGTCCTCTAGTGTTTGCTGGTAAAACTATACGAGCTCTGTGGACCAGAATAACTGAACCTATGAGTTCAATTCTTCCATGATACGACCTCTGATTTTCAGCATTTTGAAACAGCAGAACACTCTCTTTCAGAATTATGCTTTTTGGATACCGAGAGGGTTTTGTTGCAAAGAAGAGGGAGATCAGGACAAAAGATTATTACAAAGGGAGGCCTCCTGGATTTGTGAACTATATCTTTGTTCCCTAATGGTATGAATAAGGTTCTTAATCTTAATTTTATATCTTTTATATCTTTTTAATCTTTATATATAAAAAGTTATCTTCGATCAATGTATTCTACTTTGAAATGTTTTTTGCTATAATTAGATTTTTTCTCTACTTCTAGCAACTGAGCAGCAGGAAGGTCTGAAGAAAGTCCCAGCAGAATCTACACAGGTGAAGATAATTTGTTTCAGTCTTCAAAAAAGGAGCAGGTTGATGGAGTCGCTTCATTAGCACTGATAACAGCAAGCATTTGCTCGGTTTGCATCTGGATTTTTGGACTCTACACTCTCAGCAAAAAAAGGTATGAAACTGTCACTGGGGCAGTACCCCTCTTGTCACTGGGGTGGAGCCTCAAGGGTACATCTCAGTACCTTTAGTCAGGGAACATAATTGTACTGTAATCCATTGAAATTACATGCTCTAAGTTGTATTGTCTTTGACAGATGTGCACGTCGCCCATGCCATGTGCACTAATGCACCACTATACCATCATGAATACTGGCTTTTGAACTGTGTAACAACCTGTCTTTTTCCAAAAAGAATTGTAAATGTTGATTCGTCAGCCCACAGAATACTTTTCCACTTCCCCTCAATCCATTTCAAATGAGCTCGGGCCCAGAGAAGGTGGCAGCATTCCTGGTTCCTGTTTATATATGATCTTTCCTTTGCATTTAGGAGATTTAATTAGCATTTGTGAATAGGATGCAGTGCTAAACTTTTCATAGATAGTGTTTTTACAAGTGTTTCTGAGCCCATGCAGTGATTTCCACTACAGAATCATGTCTGGAACGTGTTGCTAGCATCAAATTCAAAATGGGCGTATATTTTTCAAAAAACAATTAAACACAGTTCTTGAAGATATGATATCTCACATTGCTCAGTGGCCATTTTACATGTGCTCTTATGCATTGTTTGGCCATACTCTATCACACTGGTCAACACACATTGCCTTTAATCTATTCTACTTTCAGTCATATGTCCAATATTGACCCAAGGCAGTGATCCCCAACCCTAGAGAGCTACCTTCCTACAGAGTTTAGTTCCAACCTGTACCCAGCTAGCTGCCCTGTCCCTTACTTAACTCTAATACATCTGATCCAGGCAAGCAATTTGGATGGCAGGTAGCCTAGTGGTGGGAGACGGGAGTTATCAACTGAAAGGTTGTGGATTCGAATGCCATGACTGTCTAAATATACCTGGTTGTGTATTTGGGCAAGGTGCTTAACCTCCCATTGCCCCAGACGGCACTGTGCTGCTCCCAGATTGGGCTTAGTTAGGCAGCAAAATGATGAATTTCCCTTGGCAGACCAATAAAGTACATTACACAGCAATCAGGGACTTGAGAAGTGGTTGATTAGCTGGAGCAAGTGTAGCAAACTGTGGTTGGAACTAGGCTCTGATGGAAGATAGCCCTCCATGACCAGATAGTAAGTATATCTACAGACGCTTTTCACACTGCAGAGTGAATAAGAAAGATTCAATTTGGTCCTTTTCAGCATCTTAATTGTTGAGCTTTGATAGCCTAAATTGAAATATTTGCTATTTCATATTCAGCCTGATTTCGACTCCAACCTCTTGCTGGTTTCTTTCAGATGTGTGACTAAATCTGTCGTTCTTTTATTTATTTATTTATTTATTTTTCCATGTGCTCAATTGTTTAAGAGTGCGAGCTAAAATAGCTGACTTTTCAACAGCGCTCTCACATCAAAGCACATATTCTAATTGAACTCTTAATTCTCTCTTGATCACTTCAAACGAAATAACACAGAAACCCCCAGCACAGGGAAATCAATACAAATTAAATACATGCCTCCATTTGCCAAGGTGATGATACCCACCAATTTCCAGTTACTCCTCCCACAAGCGCTGAAGGAGACAGAGACCTTTTAACAGCGCCAAATTGCAAATGACGAGGAATAATTGCGCAGAGACCTCCGTTAAAGGTGAAGCTGCCTGAATTATACTGTATATTTTTTTTTTTACAAAAAAAGAAGAAAAAAAAAATACAGCAGTTTCAACAGCCTTGACTCTTCCTTAGTTTCTTTTTATATATTTTATTTCACAAACTCAACACACACTGAGAAGCAACAGTGACAGTTCATGACACCTTTAGCAATGTGCAAATGCATCTTTGTAGTGGCGTATAAAAGGTGCGGCGATGGCGTGCTGTGGATTGCTTTTCCATTCAGTGCAGCATTGCCATCTTTTCTACTCTGTTTAACGCTTTCTATCTTTTCTGCCATGGCACAGGATTATTGCTCACAAATATTTAAACCCTCTCCTGACTTCCGTGTTAAGACGATTAACCTTCTTGAGCGGCAGTTACTTCAAATGGCTACATTTATCACTTCAAATGGAGAAATAAACCCTTGCCTTTGAGGCACGGGGGCCTCAATAATATCTGCCCAATTTTAGCAAAATGTTTGGAGTGTTGGTTCAGGTGAAAGAAATAGATGTAAATAGTGTAAATAAAGTGTTTGACCCTCATTCCAACTGGTAAGTTCTTATGAAATATTAAAGACTATTATACAATTTTTATGTATGGTGCAGTTACAGACTTGTAGTAGTGTTCAAAAGTTGGAAATCACTTGCCATATTAATAGTTATTTGATATTCACTTACACAGTGTAGATTTGAATGTTATAAACTACAAATAAACATATAAACCTACTGTTTATTCACAATCTGCTAAATTTTTGGAAACAATGTGATTACCATTGATGGAAGGATTTATATAGTAAAAAAAAAATCTGTTCATAGTAGTTTCTCATCATGAAATTAATGCTTTTTTATTATTTATTGTTTTTAAGTCAATTTACAATGTTATACAGCTTTCTGTTGTTATGAAATCATCTACAGATTAATTTATCATTGGGAATGTGCTAATTTTTAGTGTTATACTAATTAGCTGAAACCAACAGAATATTGCACTAATTGTATACATACACCTGCAACAAAATTAACTTTATTTTAATGAAATTCCAAAATTACGAATAGTAGTATGTATGCGGCTCATCAATGCACTCTTAAAAAAGATGGTTCTTTGGTAAAGACAGATAGTTCAGTCTAGAAACTTGAACACTCAAAAAACAATTTATATGCTTAAATGATTCTTTGCAAGGTAAAATCGTTCTTCAAATTGATTGAGAACGTGTTGTATGTGGTTCTTTACTGAGCATGTATTTTACATTGGCTGCAGTTAATTGTATCTACATGTAGAATCTGAGCTTTCTGTGAAACCACCATGTCTCCTATTACAGATGTAATCTTCCTTTATTACTGGAAGCACTGTGATCTTTTCCAAGTGAAAGCTTGTTTAGATCACAGTTCAGCTTGATAAGACCTTATTGTTCATTTGTTTAATCAGAGTAATGATAACAATGTACTTGTTTTATTGATGTGTTTGCTTGTTCAATAAAGTAAAGCACATTGCTAATTACTGAGAAAGTAGTACATTACTTGTTACTACATTAACCTTGTAGCTCCAAGATGCAAATTTCAGACGCCAATCTTGTCTGAAGGTCTATGTTTTTGTTGAGGAGGAAACTTGTGTAAATTTCTCTTGAACTATTCCAGTAGCCTCTTTCTGCATGGCCCCTAGTGGCCGTTCCACTGGCGGAAAAGAACGTATCTTAAATATTTTTAATTAATGCAATCAAATAACAATTTTTTCCCACATTAATCTGTTATTATAGAACACTTTAAGATGTCTGAGTGTGAAACATTGTGACTCTGTTGAGCTGCTAGTGACCAATGAGGGTTTAAAAGGGAAGGGGTGAGAACCTCCTGCTGTGAGAATAAAATAAATAAATTAATAAAAATCCACACTTCTTAACAGAGACGGCCATAGTAACACAAATCAGACAACACAATTGTCCAAAACAGGCAGAAATGGCATTTTACGGCTACTGGGGAAAAGGGTCTATAGGTTATCACAAGCCGACAAACAAAACATGCTCTTTTGCATTAAAAACATCTTAAAAAGCTACATAGTTTTCCAGGCTATTCACGGTTGTTTTGGTTTTAAAAAGTAAAACCATAAAGAACATGGTGTAGACGCAGAGAGCCATACGAAACATGACATATATGTCGCCTCTCTCAAAGCCAGATGGGACTTAGATGGTGAGGGAGCATGGCCAGCCTTTCCAGCTAGCCGCCTGTGCGACACAAACCCTTTTTTTTCTATCAAAGCATTATCATCCAGCGCCAGCCTGAACAGCCAGTACATACCCGCCGATAAAGCAACCACTGGAGTGAGAAGAATCTCTGGACTCCTGGGCAACTGCTTTTGGTTTGCGCATCAGTAACTATGCCAGGAAAGTCCCACAACCGAGATAACAGGGGTCTAACGGCAAGAGGAAAGGGGGAAAGTAATAGCAAAAACATGAACTAGCCTGTCCCTGACCTTGGGAGTTCTCAGCTTATTGATGCTGCATCTGCACTGAACACGACTGGGCCTCTTAGCACTGCTCTGAATGTAAGTAGGCTAGTCTGCTGAAAATAACCTAAGACATATGAATCGTTGTAGCATGTTTTATATTCGTGACAGTTTTTCGAGTGCTCCCTATGCCTAATGCACTTGCCTCTTAACATTTTTTGCTAGTGCTCCTTTTATTTTTATTGTGTTGTTTTCCTATGAATAAACATTCAACTTAAAGGAACAATATGTTATATAATAACTGAACTAAAACATAAAATGACTATAATATGTAATCAGAGATCAAGGAAACATGCTAAGTTGAAATACTGGTTTGTCTGACAACAGTGCTACAGCCAGTATGTTCTCCTTTGAAAATTTGGTCCTGGATTGGAAAGTCTGTTTGTGTTTTGGCCTCTGATCCCACCCACTGCCCACTTCCCAGCACCATTTAGACCCCCCCTGGTTGCCAGATATGAAACAAATTGGCAGGCAAGCACAGTATGCTACAGCCATGGAAGCAAATGAACTGGATCAACAGAGATAATGTTAGATTCTACCAGACTTAAAAAGCCTTGGCATCCTAAAAAGCTCCATGACCAGATACTTATTAAAATATGAGTAAATTAGGCCATGCATTTGAAAGACAGAGGCAGCTTAGAGCCCAGAAGGACTTTAAGACATATGCAAAGTTGGTTAATTTTTTCCTAAACAGGTAAGCATTGAACTTCAGCTAAGGCTAGCTCTTAACCCTCTATTGCATGAATTATTACTTGCACATGATAAAAATGTTTTAATGTGTTTTTTTTTATTTAAATTTGCTTACATAATGGAAATATTTGAAAAAAAAAATGTTTGTAACACTTTCTATGAATGTCACGTTTGTAAGCATCTATAAACACATTTATAACATGTTATAATGCATTCATATGGCATTATAAACATGATTATAAACATTTATAAAAATGAATTACACTTTATAGCCATGTTTATTATACATTATGAATTGTTAATATAATGCATTATAAGTAGTGTTGATAAAATGCTATACTGTCAATGCCAAAGAAGTCAGTCCCAGCATGGAGAGCATAAAGTAAAGACAAATACCAAGCTAACGGTGGTGTACATTACCTTTCCCACATTGGGTAAAACACTGATGGCAGCACTAGTGTAAAATCTGTCATTTGAAGCCTGTAATGTGCTTTATTGTGTATGTTTTAGTGTTTCAGTAAATCCTTCAGTAAATACTTCAACTTGAAGCCTCACTCTTAACGCTGGAGGAGGGTTTAGTACAGTATGCTTCACTTTACTTAGAGTGGACAAATACTAATCTTATAACTTGTTATGATCAGTACTTATGATGTATTATGTTAACAATTCATAATGCGTAATAACATGGCTATAACATGTAATGCATTTTTATAAATATTTATAGCCTTGTTTATAATGCCTTATGAATGCATTATAACATGTTATGAATGTGTTTATAGATGCTTACAAAGGTGACATTCATAGAAAGTGTTACCATTTTGTGTGTGGTATTGCTATTGGTATTGGTATTAAATGGTATTGGTATTTGGTTAATTGTTGCCATATGGCAACAATACGCAATTGTACCATAGCACCATAAAATCTAATTTACAAATACTGGAAATGAATACAGTTTCAATTGGTATTTGGAACGTATGGTAAAAACAACATCATTACAAAAAATCCTGGTCATGTGTTTGTCATAAAGTATTTGTCCTTTCAAAGTAAAGGACCCTTTTTCCACAATTAAATGGGAAAACACAGATTTTATATTACTGATTTTTAGTACAATTGAGATAAAATAATTGTTGCCATATGGCAACACTATGCAATAGAGGGTTAACTAATTTATCTGCATTGGGCTGCAACAAGGAACACTACCACTAAATGAAAGTGAAACGATTCATATATTGTTTGTGAAATTGAGCAGTTTCTTAACAGGGCCTAGACAGTAACTCCAACTCCAGAGTGTGTATTTTTGGAGCGGTGGGCTTTTGTTTTCAGCATATCAGACTTAGCTTGGCTACTGCACATGGCCAGCCATGTGTCTTGCTAACATTGACAGAGTTATAAAAAATCCACATGATTAGATTTGTGGTAGTAGCATGAGCTGAGACTTATTGACCGAGGTGAAAGAGCTCTGAGAACTCAGGCGGGAGTTCTAGGTGATTTCTGCCTGGAGCTAGAAGGCCGGAGCCCCCTTGTAACTGTCGTGGAACTGACATATGACATAGGAGAACAGGTAGGAGATGATGTGGTGGTGGGAATTACATGAACTTTGTTATGGAAAACGGAAGATAGGATGGGAATTTATAGGCGATAGATTGGAAGGAGGAGGGGGTTTAGGGATGATTTCTCCACCCAAATTTCAACCATATTGTTTAGTAAAAGTGTCACATTTCATTGGCAGGTCATTTTATTTATTTCAGAACATAATATTTTGGAACAAGCCTGTCCTACTATTTTCCAAACAGTTAGTAAAGTGTGGAGTTTGAGTGTGGTTCAACCTTATACTCTTTTTTTTTTTTCATTTTTTCATTGATGACACTCAATTTGGGAGTTTTTTTGGACAAGATGCTCTTAAAAAATGTTTATTGTATAACCTGCCTTAAAAATACATGAATGGAATTAACTTATGTCTTTAAAACTGAATTGCTTGTTGAAATGCATGTTAGGTTTCACCAGGTGGCCAAAGACTGTACAGATTTATCCTGGACAGAGGTACATTTTTCTCAGGTAAATCTGTCTCAGTGAATGCAATGGTGTGTTGAAGTGTAAACAAATAATGGTATTGGCTGAGCCAGAGATCAATAGAAAATAATTGGTAAAAAACACATGAGAAAATGACCTCCTATAGGTCAATGAACTGAAACCAAAGATGAATGTCAAGAAAGCAGTGCTACCATACCAAATAAAGAAATTAATAAATAAACAGAACTCTGAAATTATGATAGCATTTCAACCAAAGGTTCTAAAAGCAATGTGGAATGTGCTTTTAAGCTTATGGAACCTGGAATAAGCTTAATAAAATAAACCTTCCTTAAATGGAGAAAGATTTTTGAGGGTCAGGAAATATGAAGGCTTCTATAGTTGGTCTCGAGGACAAATTCAAGGCATCATGCATTTTGTATAGAGGACAAGCTTAGGTTGGAAATTCTATTACACAAAGTTAATATTTACCTCAGTCATAATCCCAGTTTTGTAGAATGTTTACCTCTCACATTTTCTCCCTTGCAAAAACTGCTGGCGTTGGACACTTCTGCCCATTCAGTCTCTCCAGTAGTCAACGTCTCATCACATTGGCACAGAAACTTCAAATATTTGCAAATTTGTCCAGATTTTGTTTGTGAGAGACAGAAATAATGACACAAATAAACATTTCTTCAGAATATATTTAAGAGGAGATTAATCATAAAATAATACAATCACATAACGAATGGGGAAGTCAAAGGAAAATAAGTGAAAAAAAAAACAGAACTTTCAAAAAGACACAGAGAAAATGGGACTCTTCACAATTATACAAGACTATAAAGACCACCAACACTGTCCCCATCAGATAAACAGCACTTAAAGCTTTCATCTTTGAGAGAGAGGAGAAAATCAAGCTGCTTCAGATCTGAAAACATCCACAGGTGTTTCTGTCCATCCTTCCACTGTGAGAAGACGACTCAGTGCTATGCGTCTGAAAGGATGTGTAGCTGTCAAGAAGAACCTCACTGAGAAAAGGAGACGGACACATCAAGCAAAGAAGCTGGACAATGGACTGACCACCCCAGAGTCCAGACCTCAACATCACTGAATGTGTTTAGGATAACTTGGAGAGTAAGATGAGAAGAAGACAATGCAAAACCAACTTCTATGACTGAACTTTGGAGATAAATAAATACCAAAAACTGTTATGATATTTAGCTTCTGTGCAATTTTCTGTTAAATGTGAATTTTTTTTTTTTTAATACCTTTTACTTAACAGCCATAATGACTATAAATTAAATTCTGATGGTCATTGCTTTTGCAGAGTATTGCTTTCCTGTGAACAATTCTCTGAAAAGTTGTATGTTACCTTATTTAGATATTAACATCTTCATCAAACTACACTGAAAAGAAAAGGTGCACTGACTTAACTTGATTCAAATTTGTATATTGGTTCCACATGAATAAAACACGCTACATCAACACCATTGTATCTTTCAGTTTTCTCATTCTTGGGAAGAACTGAGTTGACATAATACATTTTATCCATGCGGAACCAATATACACATTAAAATCAAATAAACTCAGCATTCTTTTCAGGCTAAATCACTGCATGAAAATAGACCATAATCACACTAATTCGTATTACTGCGCTGTAAGTTCCACCATCCTCCATCAATGTAGGCTGTAATGATTTATCGTCTCATCTTCGGTGACTGCAGGTGACTAAATGAAGTCTTCTGAGAGGCAGGCGGCTTGGGCGTACGCTGAGAAAATAAAGATTATGATCTAATTCTGCTCCGGCGGGTTACGCTGAGCCCCAATCCCTGTATACACATTTAATGGAATCAGAAGCTGAGACAGTGCTGGGGCTGGGAAGGGAAAGAGCTTGTTAATGAAGACTAATGGGGGAGATGGGCGCACAGAGCAGCCAGTCTAAAGAGAGATTACAGCACCTACCTGAGAGAGCTACACCTGCTGGTCTGAAGCTAATTACGCTAAGAGGAATGCCAAAGTAAAGAAGATAAGGCATTATGGTTGTTGCGTTGTTTTTGTTGTTAAAAGGTCTATTATCTGTTTCAATGGCAGCGCCGATTGGATTGGGTTAGGGGTGTACATGGCACTGCCAGCCGTGCTGATCAGCACACGATGAAATATGAACTTGATTAAATTGAGCAGCGTGAATAAATTATCAGCTGCGATAAAGACAGAGGAGGGAGGAAAATAACACGGGCCAGGGGCCAATGACACATTCCCATCTCACAGAATGAGGCGGCGTGTCTGCTTCGTGATCAAACTGAAGAAATCCGGGCCGCTTAAAACACAGGCAACGATTTTAGCCACTCAAGATAAGGTACAAGAGGATAAAGCGGGTATAATTTAGAAAGCTGAGTAATCTGCTATCACTCCAATATTGTTGTTTTCCCCTTTTCGCTTGTCCTCTCTGACCTGGCTTTAGATATCTAATCAAACCTGCCCCATTCTGTTTCCGCATGCTGCCAAATGCTTGACGTGACCGTAACCCCGCCAATTCACCCCATCAATCTGCCCGCGCGCTTCAGCCCCTTGGATGGCCGAATGATATATTCTCCTTTCCGCTCTCTCTGCAGAGCAGTTATGTGCATCACACGTCCATTATTCAAACAACAAACAGATGGTCAATTAACTTTCATTCATTAACTCAACTGCATGTGGGTAAAAATGGCTGCGGTTTTATCATTCGCTGTGTGCCTCGCTATTTTCTTATTTTAGCATGTTACTTTGGCAAACATCACCCACGTTGCCAATATCTTGTATTTCACTCTTTAAATCTTGTATACGGAACAAAGAATAGCTTAGCCACTGGTTTATGCAGAAAAGAAAAAGAATGTATATAAAAATATGAAACTGGAAAGTTTGTACAACATTTTGCAAAAGCCAATCTTTAATTTTTTTCATTTCCATTAATTATGACCACTAATCCCTTTAAAATCCCAGGCTTATAACATGCTGAGGCTTATTATTCAGTAACTACAGGGACTACAACTATTGAGCTATTCTTAGGTTATAGAAGTGTGTAATGTAAACAAAAAGCTGCTAGTGTTCTGAGAACAATGGACTGACCATCCCAGAGTGCAGACCTCAGCATCATTGACCACAGTACACTTTGCCATGTTGCCTCAGTCCACCTTAAATGAGCTCAGGCCCAGAGAAGGTGGCAGTGTTTCTGAATCCTGTTAATATATGGTTTCCACTTGGCATGGTAGAGTTTTAACTTACATTTGTGGATGCAGTGATGAACTGTGTTCGTAGATAAAGGTTTCGAAGTGTCAAATTGTTCCACTATTTGCCTGTGCAGTCTTTCACAGAATGGTGATCTGACCCATCTTTACTTATGAAAAGTACTTCTCACTCAGCCTCTCTGAGCTCTTTTTATTCCCATCCTGTTGGCAATATAACTAATTAGTTGTGAGATGTTCCACCCGGTGTATTTTTAGCATTCCACAACTTTATCAGCCTTTTGTCACCATGTAACAACTTGTTGAAACATATTGCTGGCATGAAAATCAAAACGGGCAAAATTTCTCAGTTTTAGCATCGGATACGTTGTCTTTTTACTATTTTTAATTAAATTAGAATCTGAAAGATTGACGATGATAAATGAATTAACAATTAAAGTTCAAAGAAATCCACTGTTAAATAGACAGATTTTTTAAGTTTAACAAGTCAGTGAACAATTGTGATTTCAATATTGATCAAAATTATTGTGATAATAATTTCTGCCATAGTCCAGCCGCCCTACTAAATCCTATTTTTTTATCATAAATACATATTTTAAATACATATTTTAATCTTTTATTTATAGTGCTGAAAAATTAAACTTCTACATAATGACTATTTTGAAAATTAGATACTTGAAGGGTCTTTTATGTACTATGTTTGCACAGCATTATAGCACACCAGAGCTTTCAAGCTGGTTTTAAATCTAACAGTTGGAGTTGAAGCTGAGCAGGCAGCTCTTGCGACCTGTTGTCCATTCAGGGTTGGAAATGCCTCTAACAGCTTTACCCTGAAGATTAATCCTTATTTAGTGATGCATGGCAATCTTGGTGGGCAGGCATAAGGTGCCCAACCCCTCTGAGTCCAACAGCCAACATCATCCATCTCAGCTTCTAATTACTATTTGGGGATAAACTGAGAGATTCCAGCATCTGTCCCTGCAAAAAAAAATAGATTTTGACACTCAATTTGATTGAAGCATACGGTAGCTCTTGTTTTTTTTTGCAATTGCATGCATCCTAACACATTTAAGACCGGTTTCCAGTGCAGTAGCCTCTTCCAGTGTGTTCTGTCCAAAGCTTTTCATGCCTATCAACATCTTAAATGGCCAGGAGCCACTGACATGTCCAGGCTTATATTACTTGCTTCCATCACTTCTATATATCGCTGTTGTCAGA
This sequence comes from Colossoma macropomum, assembly GCF_904425465.1. Lineage (NCBI taxonomy): Eukaryota > Metazoa > Chordata > Actinopteri > Characiformes > Serrasalmidae > Colossoma > Colossoma macropomum. Next base: position 24,252,982 of record NW_023494794.1, read on the forward strand.
AGAAAACCTCATATCTCCAAAATGGTAACTTCACAAGAGAAGGAAAAAAATGTACTTTACTTTTAAGTCAATAGAACCAGTTTTTTTCCAAGTAGTTTTGGGTCGTTTCTTTTGGTCCATTCTTCATAAAATTTACACACGACATAAAGCGCAACAGGTATTTTCAAATTATCTTAAAAACTGAAAAACAACAAAAATGGAGATATGAGATTTTCCAGCATTGTTTTCAATTCAGTTACTATATCTGACATATAGTTCTTGAAACATGTGGATTTTGCATGTTTACATGTTGTTCTGTGTTTATAGTAGTAAGCAACCAACTGCAGCAAGCAGATATGGAAACGTTGCCGTGGTGACAGCATTACCAAAAGAAATGTATGGTCATCAAAAGCAAGCTTTAACAATGTTAACTGGTTATTAAAGGTGCAATAAATGCTGGAAGATGCTTTGTACTCTTATGATTTGTGTTATAGAATATTGGATCTGCCTGAACTTCACGGTGTTCAATGTCCTTGGCTCCCAAAAAAATCAACACCCTGTTTTTTTTCCACCACCACGGCAGGCAGCAAAAGTTGGGAAAACTGAACTCTTGACAGAATGTTCCACTGACCGCTGTGATACCCTGTGGTTGCTGCTGGCGGTGGCAGCATTTTCCATCACTGCTTCTTTGAAAACAATAAGATATGCTGTTGCCTATCTACCGCCACCATGTGAGCAGAGCAAGACATAATAAGCCAAGTAATTTCAAAGTGTCAACTTCCACTGCCATAAATGCTGTAACATTATCTGCAGATAGGACATGTTGTCTGTCAGTATATGAATTTATGTAATGTGTAGTAATACAATAACAAAGGTAATAATATAGTCATGTGTTACACACATCTTATAATAATACATTTTTTGTCCGTATATTATTTTGTCTTTCTATATCGTTACTGTCAGAACAAAACCTCATATCCCAAAAAGGTAGCTTTAAAAGAGAAGTGAAAAATAAATAAATAAATAAATAAAATTTAGTAAAATTTCAATGAAATTTAACAGAACAAGATTTTATTCTAAGTCATTTTGGACCATTTATTTTAGTCTGTTTGTCAAATAATTTTGACACAGTATCATTGGCAGCTGATATTTTCAAATTATAAAAAAAATGGCCAAAATGGAGATACTTAGTTCCAATAGCATAAATAAATAATTTCAAAGTCTTAAGTATGTTAGCACCTTGTATTACCACATAGTAAATATTGTTAGTAACATTCTTATTGCTATGATACTAACTGCTTGTTTTGGACGTTCAAAGAAACTTCATCTACAGTGTAAATAAATAAAGAGTTTAATTCCAAAATGTTGTATATCCATTTGTAACAATGTTGGATATAATGAGTTTTTGAAAAGAATAGTAACTTTTACATGATGAGGAATTTTTAATTTCTCTAATAAAGGTGGAATTCTTCATAAAACTGCTTTTCTTGTGTGTGTAAAATCCTCTCTGAACAACATATATCATGAAGAAAGTGGTCTAAACAGCTTGTTGGAAAGAATCCCTTCAAATGCTGGAAACAAAGAATGCTGCTCCTGCAAAATTCACTCTTAGATTTCCAGTAAGGTTGTCAGCTGTGACAACAGTTGCAATTTGTCCAGGCTTGTTTCTAAGGAAGTAGAGGAAAAGGTGCTAGTGAACTCCAGATGGCGTAGCCCAGGGCGGAATCGTCTGGAAATCAAAACTGTCTCTGTAGCAATTAGTCGGGTGAAGTGTATGTTTAAGTGAATTTATTGAACGGTTTGCTACCTCTCGGTTTCATAGCAACTGCATACAGAGACTGAATCTATCATCTTAGGGGCAGTTTAAGCCAGTCCGTCCAGCTATCTATTGTGTCAAGTGTCCAACAGTGCTGGTGGGCCAGTAATTGTAAGCTGGTTATACTTGGACCAGCACAAATTATCTCGGTCCAAAACAACAGACGTCCACTCATAATGGACAGAGACTAGAGATGTAAAAACAATTTCCAGAAAATAATTGAGTAGCATGAATGACATAAATCAAAGCACTGTCATAATATCCTCTCTTCGATGCTTGGCAGCATAGGTTTTATTTTCCATATCAGACACGACATTGCGCCTTACGCAGCTCATGCAGAGACAATTACACCACTTCTTCGCTCTGATCGAAGGCGATGTTGGGAGTGGAAATTGTTGATGGTTCAGCACGCGTTCATGGGCTCTGAGGTAGCGAAATCCGAGTGCCATCTGTACCCAATCCACAGGATCTTAACCAGCAGCATTTATTGCACATATGATTACTGGGTGGCATGCTGTTTTCTTTACAAGCCATCTGTCCAGGAGAGGCTACACGAGACCCGCGGAAAGAAAAAAAATATATATATATAAATAAATAAAAACCCTGTTGTGGTGGAAAAAATGAATCCCTGACTAACTACTGAGCCCTTCACAGTGTTTCATCCACTTTTACCTTTACAGGTTAGCATGAGAGATGAGTAATTAGTTCCAATTGCTCAGTTATTTGTACTTAGGTAACGTTTTCAGGGGTTTATGCTCATGGTAAGGGTTTGACTTCTACCCCAACACATTTGGGAATCTATTTTTCTGCTTTTTAGAATCTCGATCTTTCTCAATTTTAGTCGTCAGCAGTTGTTCATTCCTTTATTGGTTTGATTTCATTCTGTGATGTTAGCGACAGTTTATGTAGAATGTCAAAAAAAAAGATGTAAATGGGTCTCAAATGTAAAAGCATGGACTTAAGAACCAGTTCTGAGCCTAATGCTAATAAAAAGGGAGAAAAATAGCCACACCCTGATGACCAAAGCAGATATATAATATATTAATTGCTAGCCACTTAGCTGCCCAGACTTTTTTTTTTTTTTTGATTATTGAATATTGATTAATAAATAAAATAAAATAATTGAAATAAAAAAAAAATATAGAAGAGAAACTTAAAATCAGACATACACTTTCATTTTTTATTCAGTCTTTTCCTTCAGGGCTTCCATAAATAATAAAAAAAACAAATTAAAAGGGAACTCTTTTCACTTGACTGCATTCATTTAAAATATCCAGGTTGACTTCCAATTTACTGACACTCTATTGACTTTTTTTGGATTTGTACTTGTTCATAACTTAACTGTTATGAAGCATGGAGTCAAGTTTTGGTTCTCAGTCCAGCAGCGACACTGAGGTGTTTAAACAGTCCAGCAGCACTTCTGTCTGATCCACTCATACCAGCGCAACACATACTAACACTCCACCGCCACGTCAGTGAAACTGCAGTACTAAGAATGACCCACCATCCAAATAATACCTGCTCTTTGGTGATCATGTAGGGGTCCTGACCATTGAAGAACAGGGAACATTGAAGAACTTTGTAGAACTACAAAGTGCTCCCACTGGAATATGAGTTTAATGGGTTCAGGCTCCTCTGTCCACTTATAGTTAGCATCTATACCATTTCTTTACATTGCTGCTAACGTCTGAACTTCAACAGTAAGCTGTTTGCATTTGTTTCTCATATGTTATGTTTTCTTCCCTGACACGATAGTGTCACAACAATATATAACTACGTTCTAGGAAAAATAACCCATTACTCTTACTGATAGCCTACAGTGAGTATTGTGGATGTATCCATTTGGTTGAAGGACTGTCAAAACCTCAGGAAAAAGTGCCATCTGTTTAGCTCTGATAAGTTACTCACATTCAGTAATTGACAATTTGACAATTTGAGGTTTGGCAATTTGGACTCAGTTCATGGCCTTTTAAACAGCTGTGTTAAATAACATTAATTATGATAAGCTCAATATATTTGTATTTGTTGAAGACAGTTTTTGTGGAAAAAGAAAATTGTCTTTTAACAACATCTTTGACAGATTCCTGGTTCATTCTTAGCACTAGTTATAGAGACGTTATATAACGGCTTCATGCTGCACGTCCCTCTGTCTGGCTCTGCCACTGCGCTTGCTGCTTTCCTCAGTATAAATAATAAGTACCAATTTGAGGGAGCACACGTCTTCTCTTGTTGCCTTATCTTTCAATCTGCTCGGCGGTACTCTGGGTTAATAAGGGCCAAACCTGTCTTGTCCCATTCTCCACAATCAGCTTTATCTGACACTTTGACAGAGGCCAATTGCAAAAAGGCAAAAATAACAGCGCGGGGAGAGGCTGGCCGTCTAAACGGGGCGCACACCTAATTTGGAAGACAATGGTCGCAGTCTAGCCTTACACAGTTATTGGACTAGCACAGTGTAATATCTGACATGTTGATACAAGTTCATTCTCAGCCTCCTATTTTTGTTCACTTGTCGTTCAAGTGTTGCTGGCCTGCTGAGGAGGTGATCTGTTTAAATAGAGCAGTAGATTTCATATTAGCTGTGGCTGCTAACTACAACCCCCATTCCAGAAAAGTTGGGACGCTCTTTAAAATGTGAATAAATGTAAAATACAGAATGCAATGATTTGCAAATCTCATAGACCCATGTTTTTTTAGTCACAATAGAACATAGAACACATATCAGATGTTGAAAGTGAAACATTTTACCATTTCGTGAAAAACATTAACTCATTTAGAACCTGATGACAGCAACACATCTTAAAAACGTTGGGACAGGGCCGTGTTTACCATTGCATAGCATCCCCAGTTCTTTGAACAACAGTCTGTAAACATCTGGGAAGTGAGGATACCAGTTGCTGGCGTTTAGGAAGGGGAATGTTGTCCCATTTTGTCTGATGTAGGATTCTTGCTGCTCAACAGTCCTGGGCCTTCTTTGCCGGATTTTTCGTTTCATGATGCGCCAAATGTTTTCTATTGGTGAAAGGTCTGGACTGCAGGCTGGCCAGTTCAGCACCCACACTCTTCTTCTGCAAAGCTATGCTGTTGTGATGGATGCAGTATGTGGTTTAGCATTGTCTTGCTGTAATATGCAAGGTCTTCCCTGAAAAAGACATTGTCTGGATGGAGCATATGTGGTTCTAAAACCTCTATGTACTGTTCAGCATTGATAGTGCCTTTCCAGATGTGTAAGCTGCCCACACCATAGACACTAATGCATCCCCCTTACCATCAGAGAGCAGGCTTTTAAACTGTGTGCTGATCATTTCTGCAATTTCCCTCTGGGATCAATAAAGTACTGCAATTTCCCTCTGGGATCAATAAAGTATTCTGATTTTAATTCTGATAACAAGCTGGATGGTCCCTCTCCTCTTGAGTTTGTGGTTTCCAAAAAGAATTAAAATTTTTGATTCATCTGACCACGGAACAGTTTTCCGTTTTGCCTCAGTCCATTTTAAATGAGTGTGGGCCCAGAGAAGACGGCGGCGTTTCTGGATCCTGTTGATATATGGCTTCTTCTTTGCGTGATGCAGCTTTAATTTGCATTTGTGGATGGAATGGTGTACTTTGTTTACAGACAATGATTTCTGGAAGTGTTCCATGGATGATGCAGTGATTTCCAGTACAGAATCATGCCTGAACCTCTTGAACCTCCTGATATCTTTAATTGACTAAAATCTTTTATTTTTGAGTCCATTTGACTCCCGCAATTGAAACTTTTTTAAAAAGTAAAAATTTTTGCTTTTAACAAATGGATTACTTTGCCCTCTGCTTTGCCATGCAAGATGTGTGTTTCCAAAATCAGCTCATACCAGCAATTCAAGCTATCTACGAAAAGCTTCAGCTTCTGACATTCTCTGTGCGGCTTTTACATTTCTATTTACCTTTTTGCGAGAGGCAAAGACCTTCACCTGAAGACATTCTGCTGTTTATTTATTTATTTTTTTCACAGGGTGCAAAAAAACATGGCAAAATTTAAAAGCAATTAAAATAATAATAATATTGCATAGCATCCACTGCGCATAGTTTCGGCAGACAGTTATGTCACCTATGATATATAGTTTTGTTTTATAAAACAGCTTTCCTCTTTGTCTTGTTTAAAAATACCTTGTTGAAATGAGTTTTTAACTTTATGTAGTCATATGTTTTAAATCAAGTACTCCAAAGGTAACAGAATGTCATCAGATTGCATTACTTTAATATACTAATCTTTAGGATTACCTTACAGCAAAACATTCTATGACTTTATATAAAATATAAAATTAATAGAGAGAATATAAATATGATAAAAAGGATTAATCTATATGTGTAAAATTTGGGTTATTGTAATTTTTTTTAAGATTTTAACTATAAGAATTGAGATTTTAAAAGTAAATTAAGTAAACATTAAATCTTCAGGGTGTAATATGCATGGGAATGCAACCAATCAATTGATCAGTCAATCATTTGATCAATCAGTCAGTCAATTGATCAGATTTATCAATCAGTGCAGTGCTGCTTAGAGCAGTCTAAGTGATCTGAATAAACTCTGAAGGCTTCTCTATTGTACAAAAGAATTTAGCCAAGCTGGATTTGCAGGAGTGGAGGAGTTTCAGTGCTGCTTCAGGTCCATCAAGAAGAGATTAGCCTTGTCACTCTGTTGGCTCACTGTGGGATAAAGCTGGGTCATGAAACCCTCCAACCTGCACCGCTCCATATCCTTGAATAAGCATTCATTAACTTAACTTTCACATCTACCACTTTTTCCTGCATGATGGTACGAAAGTGTGTGGTACAGGGCAGAGGCATTCAGTTCCAGTTCTGGATGCCTAGATTCTATCATTTCATGATTCCTCACTAAACATGTTCATCAATGAATGAGATGAATCACATGTTTTTGCAGAGAAATCACCTGGAAGTGATATCCCTGGAACAGATAGTTGCTTCTATGGGCTAGGATATGGGTTTTTATATCTTCTCAACTTTTGGTAATTTGGGCATTCAGTCAAAAAAATCCATGAATTACATACAAATGTACACTTAAAAGTCAGAGACAGTTCTTTCATTTCATTTATTTCCAGTCAAAATAGCCATTAAGTACAAAAAATGTACACTCTTGAAAACAGGTGGTTCTCTAAAGGTTCTTTAGTAAAGGCAATAGTTAAAAGGTTGACATTGTAACAATAGAAGAAAACTTTTTGGTGCTATATAAAACCATATATATCCTCTATCAATCTGAAGAAACAATTTTCCATGCAAAGAATAATTTAAGCATGAAATGGTCTATATAGAACTCGTGGTTCTAAATAGAGCCATTGCCTTTATTAAAACTCTTGAAGAACAATCTTTTAAGTATATATACTAAGCAGAAAAATACAGAAGCACATAAATAAATAAATATAATATCTTTTTTAGTATTTAGTTTCTCCACTGTTTGCTTTTATCACAGATTTCCTTCTTTTCAGGAAACTCTGTTTCAGTTTTTCAAAGAAATCTGCAGAAATCTACCAAAGTTCAGTTATAAAAGTTGCATTTTCCATTTTGGATGATCCAAGTAATCTTAACTACCAATTTAGACTCATCAGTTCATAAAACCCTACTCTACTCAGATGTCAAATTTTGGTGTTCTAGTGCAAATCATCTTCTTTTTTTATTTTTTCATTAAGAGCTTCTTGACAGCTACACATCCTTTCAGACCCATAGCGCTGAGTCGTCTTCTCACAGTGGAAGGATGGACAGAAACACCTGTTTTCAGATCTGAAGCAGGTTGATTTTCTCCTCCCTTTCAAAGATGAAAGCTTTAAGTGCTGTTTATCTGATGGGGACCGTTTTGGTGTCTACCAGGGCTTCCAGGTGGTTGTTAGGAGTCTAGTTTTTTCTGTAGATTTTAAAACATTTTTGAAATCAAGTTTGGGAAACTACTGTATTTCACTTCTTTTTCTTATGAGTTTCTCTTTCCTAATGTAGGTTCATTATCTTATGATTAATCTCCTCAGAAATATATCCAGACAAATAAATCATTTGGCTCTTTTAACTGGAAATTATATAAATGAAGGGTGGTCTCTGATATTTGCCTTGCCACTACCATATCAATGTCACTGCTGTGCTTGAGAATGGACCACCACCCAAAAAATAGCAGAACAACAGTTTTCCAGTGCTCAGAAACTGACCAAAGATGAATGAGGTAGAGGGGGACTGATGGACTTTGCTGCAACAGATGAGCTGCAGTCTGTAATTGTAGAGCTATAATGTGAGCTATAACTTGGTGGAGCTCATAAAGGTCCATATAGTAGAGGCACAGTGTAGATGCTTCTAATAATCTGCACGTTTAATGCATGTTTAAATCAGAAACAGTATTTTCGACTTCAAAGGAATATGATTTAAACTTCTGTTCTATCCATTAAACCTTATTCTTCATAAATCAAAGTGAATCATCTTACTTTTTTTAAATGATCCAGTCTCATCTGGCTTCCCCTTCTGCAGGTAATGAAGCATAAGAACCAGGTGCTGTTCTGAGACAAGGCACAGGAGGAGGTTACCCGAACTCTGGAGATTCTATTTCGAAATCAACAAAGGAAAGTTTACAAATATGCAGGAAAAGTGTAGCTTTGGGTTATTGGTTTCATAGATCCCAATATAGATTTGAGGGAAGGTGCAGACATTATCATGATGTCCATGAGGAGATGAAAATAGGGTTGTTGATGCCACTGAAATGATTTAGCTTAAGATGTACAGAAAGTACTTATTCTGGACTTAAACCTCTCTCTAATCTTAGTGTGAAAAACAACTACTTTCATTTTGGTATATTATATAAATGCAATTTCAGATTTACTATATTACTCACATGGTAATTATGCAAAGAAATTTACATGTGATTTATATACTGTACAAACTTTGGGTCTGCACAGCCTTTTTTTTGTTTGTTTTGTCAATGTTTGGCAAAAAAAAAAAAATAATAATAAAATTAAAAAAAATAAAAATAAGTCATTATTTTGTTGTGCCATCACATAACACAACATGGAATATTCCATCATAACCATTATCGAGGGGTGCATTGTAAAAAATTGCTCATCAAATCTACCTAAAGAAATTACAACCCCATTTCCAAAAAAGTTGTGCAAAATTTAAATAAAAACAAAATTCAATGATGTGGAAATCATTTTAACCCTAAATTTCATTTAAATTGTACAAAGACAACAAATCAAATGTTGGGAACTGAGGAGACCAATTGTGGTAGTTTTGAAAGTGAAATGTTTTCCCATTCTTTGATATAGGATTTCAGCTGCTCATCAGTTTGGGGTCTCCTTTGTTGTATTTTTATTTTATAATGTGCCAAATGTTATCAGCTGTGACAGGTCTGGACTGCAGGCAGGCCAGTTCAGCACAAGGACTCTTTGAATATGGAGCAATGCTGTTGTAAGACATGCAGAATGTGGTTTGGCATTGTCTTGCTGAAATAATTAATAGGCCTTCCCTGAAAAAGACATCGTCTGAATGGCAGCACATGTTGCCAAAACATGTACATACCATTCCGCATTAATGGTGCCTTCACAGATGTACACATCACCCATGCCATGTGCACTAATGCACCCCTATACCATCATGAATAGTGGCTTTTGAACTGTGCACTGATAACAAGCTGAGTGGTCTTCAGCATAGAGGACGCAGTTTCCATGATTTCCAAAAAGAATTTATAAATAATATAGTTGATTTGTCGGACCACAGAACACTTTTCCACTTCCCCTCAGTCCATTTTAAATGAGCTCAGGCCCAGAGAAGGTGGCAGTGTTTCTGGATCCTGTTTATATAGGGTTTCTTCTTTTCATTTAAGAGTTTTAATTAGCATTTGTGGATGTCGCGCGAACTGTTTTCATACATTTTTTTTAGAAGTTTTTCTGAGCCCATGCAGTGATTTCCACTGCAGAACCATGTCTGTTTTTAATGCGGTGCCGCCTGGGGGCCCAAAGATCACGGCCAGCAAATACTGTTTTTTGGCCTTCTCCCTTGCATACAGAGATTTCTCCAGATTATCTGAATCTCTTAATGTTATTATGTACCATAGATGATGAAAAGCAAAAGTTCTTTGCTATTTTAAGTTGAGAAATGTTATTCTTGAACTATATGATTGTGCACCCCTCCCCATCTTCACTTCTGAAAGACTCAGTCTCTCTGGAATGCTCATTATATACCCAATTATGTTATTGGCCTGTTGCTAATTGACCACCAGGTTTTTTTTTTTTGTTTTGTTTTTTTTTTGTTTACCCAACTTTACCAGCCTTTTGTTGCCCCCTGTCCCAACTTTTTTGAAATGTGTTTTTTGGCATTAAATTCAAAATTGTCATATATTTTTCAAAAAACAATAAACCTCTCAGTTTCAACATTTCATATGTGAGTAAATTAACTACTTTTATTCAACCTAAATAAATACATTGAATGAATAATTCTTTTAATCAAAGTCATTTTTAGTTGAATAAAAATAGTTCAATTTCTTGTTACCACATGAAGTCATTTTTAGGTAGATCTGATGAGACACATTATAACAGTGTGGTGGTGCATTGGAATGACTGAAAATAATATCAAATAACAGCACTGTGTAAAGTGTTCATATGTTTTGAAATAGGCTATTTAACATCAACACATACGATATATCTGATTTATATTTTCATGAAGCCCTTTGAACATGGACCCACATTTGTTGTAACTCAAATGAATTAAGTCTGTTGTGCATAGAACTGAATATATTCCACCCGTTATGCAACTATTTTAAGTTAAGGGAACGTTTTGATGATTTCTTACACTCAAATGGCATTTTTGAGTTAAATCAACTTATCACAATTTAGTTTAGTCAACTTACCACACGGTAAGAAATGGCTCATCAAATCTACCTAAAAAAAATACTTAATGTGGTAACAAGTAAATTAACTTGTTTTATTCAACCTAAATAAATACTTTGAATGAACAATTCTATCAATCAAGATCGTTTTTTAAGTTGAATAAAAGTAGTTCAATTGGTTTTTTACAAATTGCTGACTTTATAAATAGCCACTTTTTACAGTGCATTGAAACAAAAAAAAATGTCTCGTCAGATCTATGTGAAAACAAACTTCATGTGGAAACCAGTATTATTTGACCTAAATAAATGCTTTAAATGAACAATTTTTCCAATCACTTTCTTGAGTGAATAAATTTAGTTTAATTGCTTGTTACTACATGAAGTTGGGGTTGATCTGACAAGCAACTTTTCACAATGTTAAAGTTACTTAACAAGTGTTTGCAACTGGGTGAAACACATAAGCTGCACTGTAAAAGTGACTCGTCAGATCTACTTTAAAAATTACTGCATGTAGTAACAAGCAATTGAACTAGTTTTATTTAGTTGCACAAATGTGTGTTTATGTTAATCAAACACCATTTTTTTTAGGTATCCTAACATGCCATGTTTAGTCTCTTAAGTACATTGAATTTCAACTTGCTAGTGTCTTCACCAGTACTTGATTTTTCTTAGGGCAACAAGTTTACCTCAATTTTTTTTAGTTATGTGAACCTATTTGGGCTTTTAGTGTGGGAGCTCTAGGTGGCTGCCTACTTTTGTCTAGTTCAAAGACCACCCCCACCAAAAAATCCCATTTCCCAGCTTATTAATTCACTGTCAAGTCAGTTGGGAAGATCCTTGTCCTCTGTTTTTGATGCTCTTCAGCTGCTGTTGAACATCTTTCATTCTAAACTCCTCTTTTCTCCGAACAAAAAAGTCCTCCAAGGTCTCTACATGTTGAGAGGGATTGAAAACTTGAAAAACTAACAGCGAGGTTGAAAGACCAGAGGGAAAAGGCTGGAGGAGGTTTGCTCTGTGACAACAAACAGGAAGCATTCAAGTGTTTGCTAATCCTCCCTCCGCCCCCTTCAATCTATTCTGAGTGACAGCACGAGGTTTCTACACGCAAACACAAACAGGCAATCTGACTCGGAGGCCCTCGAGCCATTTAATTTACACCCGAGAGCCGGCGCAGAAGGCGAGCTCGTGATTACGGGATGCGGCCGGGTTGGAGGCAGTGCTCCGCGTGCTCTCTAGTGAGCTTCGCATTAACATACGGATGCTGGATAATTACGGGGCTGCCTCATCAGCACTTTGGAAACTTCATAAGTGTTACTGTGCTACAAAGCCTCAGGGTTTGGAAACACACCTTCAGACAATCACTCACACTTCAGGTGTCATTATTCAGCACAAATACATGCCAAAGCTTCAAAAATGGTGGAACCTGAGCTGTCACCAATTTTGAGACAAATCCCTTTTTCGCGTGTGTTCACAGATAGGATTTTCAATCAGATGTGTCATTTGAGAACGTTGCAATTCATTCACATTTAGTTTTTTTGATGCCAAACTTACTGTGCTGTCACATCTTCAAACCAAAAGCTTTAAAAAAATTCTCTGATTTGTCAGATCCCTGGGTGGAAGGCTGCAACTATATATATATATATAATTTAATGATAAGTTTCAGTAAACTTTTTTTTTTCCAATTTTGACATTCAGATTTTCTTTGTTTTTACTCAATTTAAGTCACAATTTTTCCATTGTTTGAAATGATTTGCTCTTTTGAATACGTTGCTGCTTTTACATTTAACAAGCAAAATGTAAGTATTTTTCCAATCAAATTATAATGTTGCTGTCATTAAAATTTTAAATCAAAATAACAAATATATATAGTTGTATGAAAAAGTTTGAACATGCCTGGTCAGATTACATGTTTTAAAACACATAAAAGAAGTTGTCTTTACATGTTTTACATGTCTTTAATATGTCGTATTTAAGTTTTACAGGGAACGACATATTTTCAGCAATTTTTAAGGCAAAATCTCTGTTGAAAAAATACATTTAACAACAGAAAAAACAGAAGTTGTGCATAAAAAGGGTTATCATATATATATATATATATATATATATATATATATATATAAAACTACTGTAAAAACTGGCTCGTCAGATCTACTTAAACAAATTACTTAATGTGGTAACAAGTAAATTAACTAGTTTCATTGGACTTAAAAAAATGATTTGATTGAAAGAATTGTTCATTCAAAGTATTTATTTAGATTGAGTAAAACTAGTTAATTTACTTGTTACCGCATTAAGTAATTTGTTTTTACAGTGTATATATGACCTGAGATGGGCTTGTGACCTGTCCAGGGTGTATCCTGCCTTCCACCCAATGACTGCAGGGATAGGCTTCAGCTCCTCCGTGACCCAGAAGGATAAGTGGCTTAGAAGATATATATATATATATATATATATATATATATATATATATATATATATATATATATATATATATATATATATATAAATTATGCATTTTGTTATAAACTCATGAATAAATCTTCTTGTGTACACTACTGTAAAAACAAAGGGAAAACCTCTTTTTAAAAAAACAGTTTTTATAAATATGTTCATTGGCAATAAAGCCTACAACCTACAAACTGACCACTGAACATAGTGTAAAACACCCTTAATGTCAGGAAAGCTAAAACATGTAAAAATAATGTGTTAATACAGTTCATCACAAAATTGCGCTATCCATTAAAAATGACTACTTACTTTTCTCAAACTGTAATGGGGTTAGTGTACTTATTTCTTCCTGGAAATAATAACCTCACTGCTCATTACTTTCCTTTTGAGGTTCTCTCTATAACCTATACACTTCTATAACTGCTGGAATAAACTTCATGAAAGAAAGAAATGCACAATCTCAGTTAAACATTGCTTAATAGGCCTGTGCCTCTCTGCTTTTTATCATGACATTAGCAAGTATGCTTGATTAAAGTCATGAGTGGCTGATGCTGTTTGAAACCAAAGATGAGCTTTGATAGATTTCCCAGTAGTGGAATGTTGTTCTCTGCACATACTCTGAACTGCTCACATTCACAATGAAACAGGTATGAATAATCAAGATAGTGGAAACTTACACTTTGAATTAATCACATATGCACCAATCATTCTTAAGAAGAAATTTCTTCCTAAAACACACTTATGCAGCTTTCACAACAATTCTGACATTCATCAATGTTTTCATATTTGGGATTTGTTCTTGGGTAAGAATCAAATCTACAAATAATCAAGAGCACAAAGGTGAAAACAGTTCTGAGGTTTAAGAACACATCAGGAATCTTATTTGGTCAGTAACTATAATGTGATTACAAGAATGGAACTGTTTCACACTCCCAAATCATTAGTAGTAGGGGAAACATTGCAGCAGCAGCAGCTGTGAATGAGAATGTAGAAGAGTCTCACTTTTTACATGGTAAATTTTCCATAAAAGACATAGTTTGGTAGATCACTTTTCATTTTCAGAGAAAAGCAAGTTTGACAAGGTCTAGATTAAAAGTACCTGCTGACAGGGACGTGGGAAGATATTTTAAGTTGAGGGGGCTGAATTTTTGAGTAGCATCTACATAATGTGAACAATGACATCTTGCAGAATGATGCCTTTTTGTAATGTACATTAAACAGAACATTTCATAATGTGCTATAATGAGGCGAAAGATGACAATATACAAATATAACTGACACATCAAACCACTGATGCACATCCTCACTCTGCTCTCAATCTGGACCGACTTTATGCAAATGAGCTGAGTGGCAACCAATCAGAATGTTGATGTGTGGCTGTGATAAAGTGCATCCCTCAACCTGGCAGTATGCTGTGGCAGGGGACACACCTTATGGGTAGCGTCGGGCAAGTGGTCCAAGTAACCGGAATAAAATACACCTGTCCCAAGAGTTCTTCTCCCCGTCACCTTTATTTACACACCAACACTCAGGCCTATATACATATTTACACGCGCACACATAACAAACGAAAACAAAATGAAAATAATCTCTACAACTATGCAATGGACCAGTGACTGCAAAGTCATATAGGTCTAAACTCATCACCTTCAATCCTCCACCGAGCTGAAAGAAGGGATTTTTCTGTACCCCCCAGTAATGCTGCTTATATTTGGGGTGCTCCTCCCCTAGAATATACCATTACTGGCCCGGGTTAAAACAAGCGCTTCAGCTATTTAAATTTACATTCAACAGTAAATAATTCATGTTCTCCACTTATTGATCAGATTTACATTCACAACGTCATTAATATGCATTCACAATACATTGTACACTTCTTAAACAGTTTTACTCATCTTGCAGGTTTTGTCCTTCCCTCCTCCTCTACAGAGGATGGACTCACCCAGGTAAGTAAATCACAGGTGAACCTGTTCAGTTCTCTTTGCTCCTCAAAGCAAGGATAATCAGTCAAGTAAGTACAGGTAAGTGTTTACAATCAGTCATTATATTGTGATGTGTAAAGGAGTACTTTACATCATCACAGTGGCCCAGTAACAGGGTTTGTTACGCCCACAGTGACACAGTTTGATTTAACATTGCAGTGCTCACCGAGTGGGAGAAACATTGGTGCATAAAAATGTCATTATTATATTTGACGATTTAAGTAAAAACTAAATTAGGCTGCTTTGGGGCTAAAACTGCTCTGCATAGACTTTCTTTTTTTTTTCCATCTTCGCAAGTGTATTTTAGCGACGCACCTCAAGAAGCAGCCAACAGTTGGTGAGGGACATGATTCAGTTCACTGTGATGAGTTTGGATTAAGATTAGGAATAGGATTAGAGCCAGGGTGGGGGGGGTAAGATTAAGCTTTGGGTACATGTTAAGGTAAGGATAAGGATTAGGGCCAGGGTGAGGGTTAGGATTAAGTTTTGGGTACAGGTTAAGGTAAGGATGAGGATTAGGGCCAGGATGAGGGTTAGGATTAGGTTTTGGGTTGAGGTTAAGGACTAGGGTTAGGATCAAGGCCAGGGTGATGGTTAAGATTAGATTTTGGGTTAAGGTTAAAATTGAGGTTTGGGTTAGGATTAGGGCCAAAGTGGATGTTAGGATTAGGTTTTGGGTTGAGGTTAGGGTCAGGGTTAGGATTAGTGTCAGGGTAAAGGTTAGGATTAGGTTTTGGTTAAGATTAGAATCAGGGCCAGAGGGGGGTTAGGATTAGGTTTTGGTTAAGATTAGAATCAGGGCCAGAGTGAGGGTTAGGATTAGGTTTTGGTTAAGATTAGAATCAGGGCCAGAGTGAGGGTTAGGATAAGGTTTTTTGTTGAGTTTAAGGTTAGGATTAGGATTACGGCCAGGCTGAGGGTTAGGATTAGGTTTTTGGCTGAGTTTAAAGTTAGGATTAGGATTAGGGCCAGGCTGAGGGTTATGATTAAGTTTTGGGTCAAGGTTAGGGTTAGGATTAGAGCCGGGGTTAGGTTTTGAGTAAGGTTGTATAAGGTTAGGTTTTGCTTAATGCAAGTAACATATTAACAATACCAATACTTAATGTAAATAATGTATCAACAGTACATCTTTAAGATATTAACATCAATGTGTTCAGATGCTTCACTATTGCTACTTCACCATGTTGTTAATTTATTACTGATACTCTGTTTAGAGTTAATTAATCATCTACTAAAGACCAATCAAAATAAAGTGTTAATGAAATTACCTATAAATAAAAAAACTGGTCATAACCTTAGTTAGCTAATCTTAAATAGAAGACTCAGTGAACTGTGTGGATCCGCTTAGATCTGTGTTCAGTGATTGTGTTCATTGGTATGTTTTAATGCTTTTCCACCATAAAAGTTAATGATAATGATATTATTGTGTAAACACTGAAGTAAGTAAACATTGACATGTTAGTTAGCCTACAAAAAACACTGACCTTCTAATTTGTAACATTGCACACTGTATAAAGCAACATTAACCTAAAATTTAAAACATGTAAAGTGAAATCATCTTGAATAGCATCATATTCTAGCAAATATGAGCAGCTAATCTTAGCTGACCTTGTTGGGTAGTAATGAGATCCTTAGCATATCTTCATTGTCAAGTAGGTATTTCTCAAAGAAAAGCTTGTAGACCTTGTCCAGCTTGATCTTCAGTGAAAATAAAACTGCTCCAGCAAATGAACAAAACATTTAAGGAAAAAAAAAATGTAGAAAATGTTGTGGTAAATAGATCAGTGAGGACTAACAAAGTGAATCTTCCACATCAGAGACATCCCAACAATCCCGCTACATGGAATGCAGTGAGAGCTCAGAAAAACGTCAAGCTCAAGTTTGTTAACAAAAGTATAAATGCAATGAAATAAACGTTCCCACAAAATTCACAATGCTTGACATCAGCTTAGCACTCTTAAAAAAAGATGGTTCTCCAAGAGTTCTTTAGTAAAGATAATGAACCAAAGAAAGAACAATTTACACACTTAAAGGGTTATTTGCATGGTGAAATGGTTCTTCAGATTGGTGGAGAATGTGTTGGGTATGGTTCTATATAGAAGATTTTTGAAAAAGGATCTTATATAGCACCAAAAAGGGTTCTTCTATTGTTGCAAGCTTAACACTGTAAAAGTTGCAGAAACCTTTTGGTGCTATATAGAACCATATACAACGAATTCTCCATCAATCTGATAAATGATTTCACCGTGCAAAAAATCTCTTTAGCATGCAAATTGTTCATTGAGTGTTCATGGTTCTGTATAGAACCGTTTACTTGCTTAAAGGGTTCTGTGTATGGTGAAGTGGTTCTTCAGATTGGTGGAGAATGTGTTGTATATATAGAAGTTTTTTGAACAACGTTCTTATGTAGCACCAAAAAGGGTTCTTCTACTGTTACAAGCTTGACATCGTAAAAGTAGCAGAACACTTTTGGTGCTATAAAGAAGCATATGCAACACATTCTACATTAATCTGAAGAACAATTTCACTATGCAAATAATCTTTCTAGCATGCAAATGGTTCTTTGAGTGCTCAGGGTTCTATATGGAACCATTAGCATGCTTAAAGAGTTCTGTGCATGGTGAAATCTTTCTTCAGATTGATGGAGAATGTGTTGTGTATGGTTATATGTCAAGCTTGTAATAATAGAAGAACCCATTTGGTGCTATATAGACTCCTCTACAACACATTCTCCATCAATCTGAAGAACCATTCTACCATGTAATGAACCTAACATGCAAGTATTCATGGTTCTATATTTCCTCACTAAAGAACCATTGAAGAACCTTTTTTTAGGTGTGGAAATAATGGAGATATTTCTTTGTGTCTAATAATTTTCACTAATGATATATGTTTTTTTCACCTAGCAGTCACTGATAAGTAAATGATAAATATAAATCTTCATCTTAATAATGTGTTATTGCATTACAGTAAAAAGGCTGAAGGTTAATTTTAGACTACAATAATGATTCTACATTGTGGTATTTTTAACTTCTTATAATTTGTTGATAAATGGTCTTGTTTGTTACTTTAACTGGCAGTTGTCCCAGAGTAGTTTAATTGCAATTTACACTTCTTTAACTGTCAGACAAAAAGCAAAGAAGAATCTATACATTTTCCCTTATAAACTCTGCCTGTAAACAGAATGACAATACAGAAGTTGAAGTTGGACTTTAATTAAACAAGTGCATATAACATACAAAATATACATATTTTCCTACAGAAACGTGATGGCTCACAGGTCACCGTGCTCGTAAGCTATTTCACACATACCCAGTCCATATTACTTTAAATCTATATATTGAACTTTCCTTATTGAGTCAAAGCCCTTTGAATTTACACAGCAAAGCTTCTGCTTTATAAGAGTGAGTTGACTTTGGCATTAATAACGTTGGCAATATTGTGCTGCTTCATTAAGTTGCCCACACGATAATGACTAAGATAAGGCTAATGTGCAGCAGGGGTCATTTTAAAAGGGCTTTCTGAGCTCAGACTTGGACTCCTAGGACAAACCTAAGAGAATGTGAACAATTTAATCAGAAGTTGGTCAATGAAGAAATGAAAAGTTCTCTGGTCTTTGTGGTTAGTTGAAGAGCGAGAGCTGCACCTTGACAACTAAGCGGAGAAAGTAGCTCTGCATTTGCATAAATATTTGCAGACTTTGGCTTGAAAATGAATTTTAGACATTCAAGCTCTGACAGAAAATACAGTTTGTAATATAGAATTTATATTTGTTTTCCAACAAGAAAGCACACAATCAAATTATAAAATAGGTAGTTGCAGCATGATTGACTGTTATATTGCCATTGTGAGCTCAATGTTATGCAGCGTTTGCATTATGATGGTAGGAGGATGATGGCAAACTGGATATCCTATTGTTTTTAATGTGGCAATGATGGAAAATTCTGGCAGCACCAAGAGGCAGTGTATCACTGTGGTCAGTTGTGGTCAAGTTTCCCAGATTTTGCCATTAGCCATAATAGTGTAATATACTGAATTAAATTTTTTTTGGAAACATTCACATGGAACAGTCTCTTGGGGCTTATTTCTTTCGATGATAAACAGGAAATCCAAGGTTGTTTATAAGAAATAGCTCCTTTAGCACATTTCTTCAACACGTTGAAGTTTCGTTGTGTTGGGACGGAGATGACAGATCCGCTTGTCCTTTGCAATAAGCATCCCTTCCCAAGTGAAACAGACAGAACGTGTCTCTGAGGGGGAACAGACAAACGCGATGCCCACATGAACATCCCAAAGCTCAGCAAGCTCCTTCTCTCCTGCCAACCTGCATGCTGGGTGTTGCTGGCTCTGCACGAGAGTACAAGACAGAAAGATTGTCTCTTTTCTCTGAGACGGTGACACCACGCAGAGTGTGAAAAAAGACTGTCTTTCCACTCCTGACAGTTGACACACTACAGACTCCAGCACAGCAGAACAACATAGCTGGATTAGACAGTCGAATATAATTCAGGAATTTCGCAGTCGGTACTTCACATCTGATTTTGCTCAAAGAGTTTGAATGAGATATGTAGAAATGGCCTTATTCTATCAAATACATACATATACATTGACATGCTTATGGAAATTTTTTGTATCCCTGTGAGAACATTGTAAATCTGCACAAAAATAGTGTTTTGGATCTTCTTGGTTGAAATGCATTAGTTCTACAGTAGTTTCACATGAATACAAAAATATGCATACAGTCAGCTCTATTATGATTAGCAACCCTGGCAAAGACGAGTAAAAAAAGGTGATAAAAATGACTGTAGTTAATTAGTTCAATCTCACTCTAAAAATAAAAGAAAGACAACTTAAATTGTGGTAGTTTTAGTGTAATTAAAGCAAAAACTCTCATTAAACCCTTAAAATCTCAGGATTATTACATACTGAGACTTATTATTCAGCATTTACAGGGATTTCAATGTAAACTTGTTAAGCTATTTTTAGGTTATAGAAGTATGTAATAATCTTTGGGCCCACCAGTGGGCTTTAGCCATGTAAGCGGTTATGGCATCTATTGACATCCGTTCATTTAGTATTCTGCATAACAGCAACGAGTCTTATTCTATAATGCTTGATGAGACTGTAGAACACAGATCCTCCAGAGTCCTACATTCTTTCTTTTGGAGTTTCCCTTTTTAGCTCAACCCAAAGGTTTTTAATGGGATTTAGGTCGGGGGACTGGGATGAGCATGTCAAAAACTTAATTCTGTGGTCATTATTTTTGTGTCAATACAGAATATGTTTTAGCATTTTGGCATTTTCATCTCCTGGTACTTCATGATGCCTCCCATGGACTTGGGAGAACAACAGCCCAACAGCATTACAGATTCTACACCACATTTAACAGTGGGTTTGAGATTTCTTTAAACTAACCATCTCCTTTCCATGCCAAACTCACAATCAGTGTTTGTTGCTCTATTTTGGTCTTATCTGACCAAAGAATCTGGTTCCAGTCACAGTTTCAGTAACATCTAGTGAATCTTTGGTTCTAATATGTGGGTAAATAAAAGAAAAGACCTTCTTCTGGCATCACTTGTAAATAATTTGTTGGTAGGGAAGTGATGTTTAATTGTAGCTTTGGAGACTAGCATGCTAGCATCTTCTGCAAATTTCTGAATTTTGGAGAAATGTTAGCCTTTTTAACCATCCTTCTTACTGTTTGTGGGGGTAAAAAAAAAAAAAGTGTCCTCTTACAGATAGGTGCACGACAGCTCCAGTTGTTTTAAACTAGCTGCTATAGCTAGTTTATAAGGGAATTCTCCTTCTATGTACCCTCATAATTTTTCCCACTGACACAGGAAGTCATAGATGACCACATATTCTTCAACACTCAGGTGGTACCACAATCCAGAAATATTTTTAATATGGGTTTTTGTTTCTTATACTTACAAATTTGCTTTAATTCTAGGTTAGATTTCTCCTATTTTCACATGAGTTTGAGCTAATTGACCACAAAGATATTCAAGGGTGCCAATACTTATAGAACTGGCTATTCCTTAAAATGGTGACAATATTTCATAAATTGTTGGCTGCAGCATTAACCTCCCTCTCCTTACTCTTCTGTCCAGATATACGCACAAAAAAAGGTGAACAAAGAAAAAAAAATAAAAAAGGCAAAAGTTTAAAAGTGCACACTGCGATAAAGATTTTCAGGGGATGGAAGTTGAAGTGCTCCCTGAAAGCACCTCCTGACAATATCCAGGCTACCATTCATCCATTTTAAAGACAGAGAGAGAGAGAGAGAGAGAGAGAGAGAGAGAGAGAGAGAGAGAGAGAGAGGGGTTGTGATATATCCGAGTGTCTCCTCTTTCAGCATTGGTCTTTAACTTTAGCCTTTGAAATAACAGAGGGAGTTTTCTTCTCTTTGTTAGAACAAAGCTGAACACATTTAATTGAGTGAGACGTGTCCTCTTCTGGGCACGGAGCAAGAGCGAGGTTAAAATACATGAATATAAATTACAGTCATTTGAAAGCGATGGCGAAGCAATGACATGGCAATAGTCGGGTTTTTAAAGAGAATAGAATGGCTTTGTTTAGTCTGATGTTTATGCCAAAAGTTTCTTGTCATGTTGGCAGAACAGAAACGTTTAGCATTCATTTCAGCAATTAGTATATGACGAATGAAACTGTATATGTATCTGAAATTTTCTTCAGGTGTTATTCATGTAACAAATATCATTTTTAGAAGATTTTGGTCCCACTTTATATTACTACACATTATCAACACATGCAACAACAATGTAACTACATGTAATCTATACACTGTAAAAGATCAATTACAGTATTACAGCTAATCTAAACATGTGAGTGTATCAACTTCAGTTTTGACTCAGGGAATTACACAGTTACATGTGTTGTTAGTGTGTAATTACACAGATATTAAAGACAGTATAATTTATATCTAGTTTGGAGCTGGAAAGAACTACTCAGAATTTCTATTCAGTCCATTTTTAAAACTATTTACTCCACTTGTGAATCAATCTATGCCTTGTTCCTATGGTCCTCAAGACATTTATCTCACTTTTGCTTACATGTCTAGACATTTGTCTTGTTAACAGTTAATTATCATGTAATAACTTACCCTGTTAGTATCATGTCAGCATATGGGGTGTAATGTTACATTATTAACACATTATAAGTACATGATAAGCATGTTAAACAATTAGAGATTGTTTAAGCAATTTTTCCTTGCATTAGCCATGGAGGACGCTGTGCTCATGCTGGCCCTGAGTTGGCCCAATGAGCGGAGATATTTTCATGTAAGTGAAATGCGTGACTCACTACAGCAACCCTTTGCTCTCGCCCACCCTAACCTAATACAACCAAGAAAGAAACCTTGAAACAGTTGCTTAGCAACCAATTACTTTCACAATTATAAGCACTTATGATCACCACACAAAATCTCACTAATGATGACGACTTAATGTCCCATGGGGATCTGGACTGAGCTTGTGATATAAAAACAGATCTGAGTTTGGGAGCAAGTAAAGCAAATATATCAGTAATGTCCACTTTATTACAAACCCCTACCTTGCTTTTTATTAGTGGTCACTTAATGAGTTTTACCTATCTTTTAGGTTTACCATATAGTAAGTATAATTACAGTAGCCTGTCTGTTGCTGCAATTTATTTGTCTTTACTTTTTCATAATTGGTCAGTTTCTGACCACAGGACAGCTGTTGACCAGAAACTGAATAGCTAGAGGCTGATTAACGCAAACTGTGTTAACAGATGGGCTACAGACTGTAACTGTACATTAGTAAGGTTGTACAATGAGGGAGGAGTTTCTAATAAAGCGGCCAGTGCATGGCATAATTCTCTCATTTTAATTGGCTGGACTGGTAACATTTGAAGCAAAGCCGCAAAGTGGTCAGTGTGCATATGTGCAACTAAATGGACTCATCATGTTCATTAAAATGGCTCAAAATGTCACATTTTTGTCATTTCATAGTTCAACCAGGCCAGACTTTCCCCTGCTAATTACTTTTCTTTTGTTACCCGAAAAGTTTAAATCCTTTATCTGCCTGACCAATTTGCCCCGTTCAACTGCTAACCCCTTTTTAAATTTTAAAGAAAGCTTCGAGAACAGAGTTTGGCTTGGAAATTAGACTATTCATCTCAAGTGGAGCACATCGTCAAAGGAGTGCATGATGCCTGTCAGGATGGGAGCAGATAAAATGAACAGAGTCACAGCGATAGCTCCTTTTCGGCGCACTAACAAGCCTTTTGTTTCGGCACTCTTCAAGGACTGAGTTATTCTCCCCTGAGACTCCTTTCATAGTATATGACATGGCAGCCCTGCCCACTTCTAAGCTCTTACAGAGCAGTCTAATCTAAGGAAGCCTGTTTCTTGATAAATATACCCATCAGTGGCCCTCTACAATCTCTCCCCATCACGGATTTCTGCTCAGAGCAGAACAGCCACTCTATTACCAACCAGATTGGAATCCACTCATGTCTTATCTGGCCTTGCATTGTCTTTGGAGGTAGGGCTTTCATCAGTTTCTTGTTAAATCTGGATAATTTTTGCACAATGTAATGAACTACGACAAAGAGAGGTTGGGTAAATGACAAATGCAATGATCAGATAGCGCTTAAATATCACTAAATTAGGTTTGGAGTCCAAAAAAGAGATGATGAAACCTCTTTAATCTTGTGCTTCTTAGATTATCAAAGAAATGCTGTGATGAAATATTTTCATAAGCTCATCCTGACAGGTACACTGATATACTGGTAGTGATCCTAACTCAATTTGCTATGAACCCAGGGGAATATATTGAAGGGATTGTATATAATCTTCCACTGTGCCAAACCTCTCTCTAGCCCCCCAGCCCCCTCACATGATTAGTGCTTTAATCTGAAAGGTCAAGAGTTATTTCTGTCATTTTGCCATGCCATTCAAATGAAATTGTGTCATTATGCATTTATGTACATAATCAGTTACACGAGTAACTGCATATACACTCATTCTACATTCTGTATAGGCTGGTCAGCACTTCTAATTTCTTTTAATTTATATTTTGATATCAAGCATTAAATCCTCCTCTACTTATTAATAGAACCAATAGAGTATGTATTGATATCCTATATCAATATCTTATGGTATCAATAAAATGTTTAGAAGATGTCTAACAGAATTTCCCTGCTTGTTCCTACATTTTCTTGTTTTTCCCTCAGACGTCTACTATTGATGTTTGTGCTGGTTCGTGCTTGTGATATAGACACAGACTTGAGTTGGCAGCAAGTAAAGCAAACAACCACTTTATTAGAAACCCCTACCTTGTATTTCCACTCACTGGTCATTTATGAGCTCCACCAACTTTATAATCTACTCTACAGGAGTACAATTACTGTTCATCTATTTCTGAGATTTATCTGTCCAGCCTGGCACATCATTGGTCAGTCTCTGACCACAGGGCTGATGTATACTAGATATAATGCAGACCATTCTCAGCACCACTCAGAAATATCCAGAAAGAACAGTAGGCAAGATAAAGGATAACATAAAAGGTGTATCAGTAGATGGGCTGCAGTCTCTAACTGTACATCAGCGAGATGGAAGTTAGGGATTTCTGTGGCCAGTGCATGGCAAACTGAGAAAAAAAAATTGCCTTGAAAAACAACAAAAAAAAAGACTGAAGAAAATAGATTGCCTTGTGATTCGAGATAGAATCACACATTGTTTTTATTATTGATGATGAAAACTATGATTTCTAAAGGATAAACCGTCTCTTATTTTTTTGTGTAATTACTAACTAATTACTATGTAACTATACTGTGTAATTACAAAGTTATCAGAGTGGAATGAAGTATGTCCCATATATGGATGCTTAGAGTTTAAAATGTTAAACATGTATCTATTTAAGAAGACAGTTTGACAAATAACGGGTTGACTAAACGTTAATGATATCTTTGTGACCGTATATAAGTTGTTAAATATAATACCATTTCAAAAAGACAGTCCCCAAAGCTTGATCTCGGAGGGGAGTGATCAGCTCTTATCATCGCAGTAATGAACTTTCTTTTTATATTTTTGTCGTCTAAGGGCCATTGCACTCCCCCATCATTTTCATTTGAGTTCATTATCAGTGTGTCATATTTCAGACACCCAGGCTTAATAGGAACCACATTCAATGTACAAAACCTCCTTGAAATACTTCTGGTATGTATCCATCTGATCCTTAATGTTTCATTACTACTTAATATTCTCCCAGACTGAGATATGACGAATGTTAATTACTTACTTGTGGGGATTCCCATTTTCCCATTTTTAAGCAGTGCCCTAAAATGAAGTATAAATGAGCATATTAGGTCACATGGATATTAGCTATCTGAGATTTAAAAGAGGAACAGATAAAAAGTCAGAGGTTCCTCAGCTATTACATAATAGTCAGCCCCATTTTGCATTATGTGTCTCTAATAACAGTGTAGTTACACATTAACAATACATGACATTATAATGTAACTACTGGTGATGTATTCACTGTTACAGATGGTTTACAGCAGTACAGCTTATGTAAATACACTTGTATGAAGTTCAGTTTTCACTCATGTCATCACACAGTTGCAATAGCATATTTTGCCTTATGTAATAACATGTGTGTAATAGGGTGAGGGTAATTACATTTATATGAACTGCTCTTTTTCCAAAAATGACTTTTCTGATGGTAACATATGTATAATTACCTAAATTATGAGAATATTTACATTTTATCTGCATGGGAAAGGCAAACTTTCCTAACTTCTAGTTAACTTAAGAGTATATGTTGTGACATGATAAGTAATAAATAATAAAGTGCTGGCTTTAAAACATTCTGTAATGTGTCAATATTTACAGCAACAACTCATATCTTTATTACTTTTATGCAATTAATTAACATGTCTATGTTTTATGATACTACTCCAAAAACAATGTTTTTGTGATTTCACTGTACTTACATAAAAACTACAAAATAACTGTCTACATATTTTAATGTGTAACAATTGAATAATTACTGTGGTTTATTTGTAACCTTATAAACTCACAAAGACTAATATTAGTCTGTAATTTCACAGCACCTACATAAAAAAAGATCTTTTAAAAGCTAGGAGGAAACATGTACTACAGCTAGTTAAATGTTAAGAGGGTCAGCATTTCCTGTGCTGATGTACTGCAAGTGCTCTCACAAGGTAGGTAATAACACCTCCCCTGTTACAATCAGGAAAGTCTTGTTGGAAAAACAGCAGCACATATAACACGTGTAATTACATAAGACAAATATGTTGTTATAACTATCAATATATACTTAAATAAGCTGCACTACACAGTCATCAGTGATGATATAAAGTGAGAAGCAGCTGATAGATCAAATCTCAGGGAAACACTGAGGTGAGCTAATTTTGGTAGAGTCTAGTATTTTCCTCTTTTTTTATCACAACTAGTTTTACCTTCAAAGCTTCAGAGTCAAAGGTCCATTTTCTTATGTCTTGGCTTACATAAGGCATGCAATTAAAATGTATGTTTTTCTGTTTTCTTCACTTCTTGAACTCCACTTATCAATATTGTATGTATTCATATACGTTATGTGTGTGTTGGGGTTACGAGGTCATGCATGCTGTATATCTAACATGACTGCCTCTGGCGGGGTCGGTGTAAAACTCTTGCTTTCCTTTCTTTTCTGTCTTTTTTTAATTACTTTGAACTTAACATCTAACAAGCTCAGCAGTAAAGACAATACGGCTGTGGTTAGAGCAGGTACACTAAGCACTGCTTTGCTATAAAATACAGAAAACTCATTTATTGTAGAAGCTTTGTCAAACAAAGGTATGGACAATGAGGAGCAGAGAGGGGAGAGTGAACTGGGAAAAGTGCTACAATGAATTTTCTTGATTCAAATCCCCTCTACGCTTCCACAATAAAATGTTCCATGTTACATTAGCTTATTTTATGTGTTGTATGTTTTAGCCATTTGGAAATTATGCACATTTTTAAACTGATTTCTTTACCATACAATCATAAATCAAGACTTTTTTTGGAAGTTTACCATCCACCAACTGGATCTCCCCCATTACATAATGCTACCAGGTTGGGAGGGTGAAGGTTAGCAAAAGATGTGAAATGACTGATCTTTTCAAACCGCACTGAGCAAATCAATGCTCTTGGAAGAGAATGCTAAATGCTAATTCTGTTATGTCAGTTAACAGATGTCTGCATTGGCTAGCACCGTGCTGAATGATGGGAGAGAGGGAGACCACCCTACCAACTCGAGGCGAGGCCAATTATGCTCTCTGGGATGGATCTCTGAAATCACCAGGGATCAAATTCGCTACCTCCAGCTGATATAGAGCCGATGCTTAGACAGTTATGAAGTATCCCCATGCTTAAGATAAGCAAAGAATCTCTGAGATGTAGTGTAGCTATAGAACTTGTTTGCTTTCCCTGGTTGTTGTGGTTTTATTAAACTCTACAGTCCTGAAAACAAAGCCACAATGAAGGGTTCTTCTGAACCTTTGGTTCCTTAAAGAATATACAAATGGGTCACTGTTCAATGAATCATTTTTTCATCCAAGATATAGGTATAAAGTACTTTTTTGAGGTTTACAGGGCTTCCACATGATGTAGTTTCTACACCAATTAAAGTTTTAACCCAGAACTGTACTTCCAAGACAAGAACCTTTATCTTTCTAGAACATGTGGACCCACCGGTGTAGCTCTACAGTAGTTCCTCACTCTGAAAACTGCATAATTTATGGTTATACTTCAGAATACAGGAATGCCTACATTGAACTTTTGCCAAACTTATTAATTTTAGAGTTGTTATGGAAGTTTAATAAGCCTAAGAATAATAAGCCTATGGTTCAATGTTTTTTATCAGAAACATGATCCAAGGTAAAAAAAAGATCTAGTGTCCATTCTCTTTCCTAATTATGGTGATCTTACTCACAAAAACTGAACTAAGGTCATCAATCCTACTCAAAGATGCTGACCCTCATCCCAAGGTAGCACATATGTCTTCCTCATGAAATTCAGCATGTCTTTCAATATCTACAGATGCACCACAGGGATCATTCCCAAAGGAAGTGCTAAAGTCAGATACATCAACAGCTCAGGTCAGGATCATAAGGCACTACACAGTGAGATGGATGGAATCCGGACCATTACTGAAACAGGAAATTCCACCCACCCGGCACATCTTCACACAGTGTGTGACCTCAGCAAAGCAGGCAACATAATCAAGGGCCACAGTCACCCTGGACCCACACTGTTCTTGATGCTAGCCTCGGGCAGCCATTGCTGGAGTTTTTTGAGCCCACAGCCCCTTTATAAATGAAAGTAACACCAGGTGAACAAGAAAATACAATGTAGTGGGTGAAAAAAGCAAAAGAAAATGAACATAATGGACAAAGTCGATGCAGCATCCATCAGCAGCACTGGAAAAACAATAATACGTAAAAGAATATTGCAGTTAGGTCTACAGGTGAAGCATGCAAGATGGCATTTCAGTGCTCTTGACAAGAGAACAAGTCTTCCTCTGATAAAAGACGAAACATTTGACTTTAATAAGTAATAAGTGATTAACTGCATTTAAAGAAGTTATGCATTGATGCATTTACCAAAATTAAATAATGTACATTATTTCCACATTAAGAAAATTATGTTCATGTCAGTACAATTACAATAATACACAAAAATCAGAGACTAGATGTCATTTAGCAAATGTTCAGTCAAAATAGCTACTAAGAATAAATTTTCTATTTTTCAAGAGATATTTGTGAGGACATTAGATGTAAGATACTCAGCTTGGATGAAGACAAGGAAAGTCAGAGCAAAATAAGTGAAAAATGGGAGATTCTAAAACTGAAGTTCCAAAAATGATAAAAAGCAAAATGGGACCCCCTGCAAGACCACCAAAACTTCAGATAAACAGCACTTAAAACTTTCATCTGTAAAAGAGAGGAGAAAATCAAGTTGCTTCAGATCTGAAAACATCCACAGGTGTTTCTGTCCATCCTTCCACTGTGAGAAGACGACTCAGCACTATGAGTCTGAAAGGATGTGTAGCTGTCAATAAGCCTCACTGAGAAAAGGAGACGGACACATCAAACAAAGAAGCTGAACAATGGACCGACCACCCCAGAGTCCAGACCTCAACACCACTAATTGTGTTTGGGATTACTTGGATTATGGAAGTAGAAAATGACAAAACCTTTACTAACCTCTACAAAAAACATCTAAGACTGAACTTCAGAGGTGTAGAAAAATATTCATGCAGATTTCTTTGGAAAATTAAGTGTGAGTCTCATGAAAAGAATAATAGCTGTATTAAAGACAAATGGTGGACACCAGTCCTCTGGGGTCCACAAACACACCTGCACATCCAACATGTTACATCTACATATGTTTCTTCATCTTTGTGGTAATATAGTGCAGAAATATGGTTCAAACATTTCCTGAATCTGTACAGTCACACTTTCCATTCCACCATATCACGGGATCATACGGAACTCACATCCGGAGTTATGAGCCTATGAAGAGGGGCTGAGATACACATCATCTGCCTCTCACTGTGTGTAATTGGTGGAATCATCTGTCCATCTACATTCAGTGTGAAACTGACCAATGGACACTCAGGAAATCACACATAATGTTGGAAACCATTCAATCTTCATTCATTCCACATCAGAGACACATGTGAAATGGCATTTCACAGCTGCTGACGTTGCTGCAGCAGTTTTGGAAATTACTGATATGAAACAGGCCTAATCATGTTTTATGCAAGAGCCTTTAAAGATTAATTTAAGAAGGTATGCAAAAATCAAGAAAATGCCGTCAGACTCCAAAGGACTAAATACTGAATAAAACCACATTATATTTAGTTGTTGAGTCTTCTTTTTTTCGGCTCAGTATATGCTTTCTGCTTTTGTTCCTTACACTGAAAAATGAATGAATCTGTTCTTGATGGTTGCTTTGACTGGAATTTTTTGCAGCACTGTATGGGCGTACTAATGTTTGGCAATAACTGTCTGGATGTAATACATTGTATTCAAGTGGTAATGATTCACTTTGAATCAAGTAAATTCAATGCATCTCTTTTTGTCAGTCTAACAAAACGCCAACTTAAAAATGAGACAAAACAATAGACTTCAGCAGACAAAACAGTCTGAGGTGTTTTGTGTTTACGATTGAATGGCTCGCCAAAATGTTTGAAAAGTGGTTCATCTGATCTCACTTAAGCGATTTTTTTCCATCACAGGCGGATTATGCTAGAGATTATTGTCTGGAACCGGTGTAGTCTCAGATCTGGCAGTTTCTGCCTTTGTCTGCTCGGCTAGCTCTTTGTCAGTCAGTGGGTTTGAACGGTCTCCTCACATGCAAATCGCTGGTTACGCCACATGTCCTTCTTTTCTTGCTATAATAGCAAATCCCTCACATTGTTGTCTAAAAAAGGTAAGCTTTGATCAAATATGTCTCCTTAGCCTAATTTCTCTTCTCCTCATTGTAATGCAGATATAGACTTTGAAAAAGGTATTATTGGCACACTCTGTCACTACTCATCTTTTCTGCTTTTCACTCTTTCTCAGTCTCTCTTCTTCTCTAGATGTCAATTTTTTTTTTCTTCTAGATCACACTTTTTTAGAGACTGTGTTGGAGTTGCACTAAAAAAAAAGGAATTGAACAGAAAGTGCAGACTTTCAGCTTTAATTTGAGTGTCTTTGCATTTAAATCAGGTGAGCGGTGTAGAAATTATAACCATTTTCATACATGGCCCCCCATTTTTATGAGCTCAGAAGAAACTGGACAATTGTCTACTCAACTGTTTTATGGCCAGGTATGTGTTTTCCCTCATAATGTTGCTTAAGCAAGCAGATAAAAGCTTTAGAGTTGCCACATTTCAAATGTGGCATTTACATTTTGAACCTGTTGCTGCTCTCTCTCCATGTGAAGAGCTGTCACTCCCAGTGAATAAAGCCATCATTACACTGGAAAAAATCAAGACAACCCAATCAGGGAAAAAGCAAAACATAAGCTTAGACCGAATCAACTATTTGTTACATTCTTAAAATGAAAGAACACACTTGTGAGTTCAAAACTACCAAAAGGCCTAGAAGACCACATAAAACAACTGTGGTGGATGACAGAATTCTTTGCCTGGCGAAGTCACAAAACACCCTCACTGGATCAAGAACACCCTGCAGGTAGTAGGAGAATTTGTGTTAACACCCAAGAGAAGACTTCACCAGAGTAAATATAGAGGATTTACTATAAGATAAGCCTCGAAAACAGGAAGACCTGGTTAGCATTTGCCAAAAACATCTAAAAAAGATTGATTTACATCTTATATTCAGAGGACACAAAGATCAACGTCTACCAGAATGATGAAAAAAGTATGGAGAATTGGAGGAACTGCTTGTGAGCCACAGCAAACCACCCCATCTGTAATACATGGTGGAGGTAGTATTACGTTGTGAGCATGTATAGCTGCCAATTGAACTGCTTCCTTTGCATTTAATGTTAATGTGACTGTTGACAAAAGCAGTAGGGTGAATTCTGAACTGCATAGGGCTATTTTGTCTACTGAAGTTCAGCCAAATGCTTCAAAAAATCATTGTGGAAAAGAACATTGACCCCAAATCATACTGGAAAAGCAACCCAAGACTTTTTCAGAGCAAAGAAATAGAATGTTCTGCAATGGCCGAGTTGACCACTTTGGGTGTAAATAAACTAAATTAAACCTAAAAGTCTACACTTTATTATTTTATTTCAACTCCAATATGCTATAAGAGACAGCTAAAAAAGATGTCCAAATATTTAAGGACCTGAAGCTCTTGCTTCATGGTTTTAGCAAAGTCTTCAATTGATGTAGAACCTTTACATTACATTGTAGTCCATTGTAAAATCTAAAAATGTTTTTTTTCAAAGTCATGCATCTCATTCACAACATTATTAAACAAAGCATCCACTGAAAGAATCTTTAAGGAACCAGAAATGTTCTTTAATTGCATCACTCATCTTCAAATTCAGCGCATTTTTTCCCCATTTGCCAGTTATGACTAATGTATTTATCATAACCCGCCATGTCAAGGACTTCGTGGCCGGCTGAGTGGCGCAGCAGCGTGGGTGTTGGATGCAGATGGCAGTGCAGTGCATTGTGGTCTGCGGGTGGGCAGAGAAGCGGGCAGGCAGGCAGCTGTCGTCCAGAGAGCCTGTCAGAGCGCTGATGTGCTGGCCGAAGAGAGGTCAGGGTGGCCCACCCTGCAGCCCTCCTTCTCAGCAGAGAGAGAGAGAGAAGGAGAGTGATGGACAGCTCCACAGGACTGGACTCTGCAGGACCTCCAGGCTGCTGAGGAAGAGATGGAACAGATGCTGGAGGCTTGGTCTTTCACAAGCACTGTGGAAGGCACACCAGTAAAATGATGCACTTCAACCAGCTTCAAAGGGAATTTTTATCATAAAATACATACTTTTGGATAATGGAGTAATGAAACACTTGACCAGATGATGTCAGTGTGTTATGGTGGGTAAGTTGATAAGGTAGCTGTTGACGCACTGATTGTGCAATCGTGGTTTGAAGGTTAGTCTGCACTTCCCTTATTTCCATATCATACTTTCTTAACACTTATGAATGGCAAAAAAAAGAGCCTTTTTATAATTTTATATATTTTTTCTCATTCATAGCTTAAAGGAAAAAGTAAAGCAATTCTGTTGAAAGCACAGATTTTAAACTCTCTGTATAACATTTGTGTTTGCGAGTAGATAATTAAATGAGATATTTTTTATTTTGAAATTTATTTAAATTTGGTGAAATGCTTACACTTAAACTTCCATAAATAGAGAGTTATTTTTATATTTTATATCTAGAGTTTCATAACATTTGCAACACATTCAGTTTACAAAACAAAATCATTAAAAATGTAAGTATATGTTTACATAAAGAAGTATATTATTAGATTTGTAATAACCTGCATTTACATTCAGTTTACACTTGGATTACCCTCAACAGGTTCAAATCTACACTTTCAACTTTTGATTTGTTAGTAAAAAAAAAGGACAAAACATGGCAAAAATGTGAAGCATGTTCTACAAAACAAGACTGTAACTTTCCATTTAAATCAGAATAAAAATATATCCTCCTTAACTTATAAAAAACAAGTGTAGCATAAATGGAAAACTTAGAATCTGTACAAAATTTAACCTAATTTGAATGAATTATGATTCATGAATGATGAAAATAAAATCATGGCTTCTTAACCATTCTCTCAATTTTTGCACATCTTATCTCGTGATAAGATGGAATGAAAAGGGTGACTCTACAGATTCAGTAAATATTTGAACTGAATTTCTATATTTCTGTATTATCACAAAGATAGAAAACGTAAATACACCGTAAAATGTGGCTCGTCTGAACTGCCTGAAAAAAAAAAATATATATATATATATTTCATGTGGTAACAAGTAAATTAACAAGTTTTATTCAACCTAAATAAATACTTTGAATGAACAATTCTTTCAATCAATATAGTTTTTTAGGTTGAATAAAAGTAGTTCAATTGCTTGTCACCACATGAAGTATTTTTTCAAGTAGATCCATCGAGCCACTTTTTACAGCATAGAAACACTAAATTTCATGCACGGCCATGTCCGTGGACCCCAGAGGGGCTACCCCCCACCCCCCGTTAAATATAAAATAATGTGGTGGTTTTCCCTCCACTTGTGTCGGCGAATATAGTGTCCCATAAGAGTTACATTTTCCTCCAAAATATGGCAAACTGTAGATGCACTACCTTGCAGAACAATGGTTTGTAGATTCTTTTATATATTCACTGTAAACACTAACAGTTTTTCAATTACATACTTAATATCCAACTTCCTGCATGCTGCAGTACATCTCCTACTGGTTTTGCTGTCTGCTTGATATTTCATGATGAGCTGTAATGAATAGGTTAGACATCCATTCATTAGCCATAATAACTTCCACCCAGCAGAAATTATGCCTTATGAAACCAAGAGCTGAAGGACAGAATTATCTTTCAAAAGGCAAAGTTATGAGACAAGACATCATTGCTCAGTCAAAATTGCTTATAGCAAGGTTCTACTGTGGTACATCCTTATAATAATCCATGCAGATATTAATGATTTTTGGGATTTGTACAATTTGGGAGAATATATTTCTCATAGCCGCCTTCCACTTTTAACAGATTTTACTTATACTTTTACTTATTTGTATCCCTATCCACATTACACCTCTTATACCCTATGGATATGAGTTAAATATAATAGAAATTGATTCAGAAAAGTACAGTATGTGCTGCCAAAAGTATATTTGCATTTAATGTTCTTTTTTAACTTTTGGCCAAAATGTGAGTATGTAACAGGTAACATGCTCTATATACATACATATGTAGAAAGAGTGTTGTTTGTTCAAAAACACTGCTTATTATTGTCACTATGCTGCAACATAACTAAAATGGTTAATATTTCATTTAACACTGAAATTTGGGTCAGTTTTGGACAGACTTTTTTCAAGCTTGAGTCAGTTTCAGACTCAAAACATTTTGATAAAATTTTGTTTGCTTGGGTCGGTTTTTTTTGTCCAAACTGAAGCCAAGCCCTATAAAATTTTGTGGAAACCTGACCTGTAACATCAACTTTCTCAACCTGGACCAAATTGAGTGACTAAATCCATGATGGGTCAATTTAAGTCAGAATTTTGTTGAGCATGGATCAGTTTGGGACTGAAAACTTTGGACAAAATATTTTTGGACTAAACTATGTGTGGCTTGGGTCAATTTGGGACTAAAAACCTATTAATGTGGTTCAGGTTGAGCCTGGACAAAATTTAAATGTGCTCCTGTTGGGTTTGAGCTCAAAATTTGATGATATGTTTCAGGTTAGGTTCAGACTTTTTTTGTTGGTCTTTGGTGAGGTTCAGACTTAAAATTTGATGTGGTTGGGGTTAGACCAGGCTCAGATGAAATGTTGTTGGGCTTGGGTTGGGTTCAGACTCAAAACTTGATAATGTGCTTTGGGCTGGGTCAGCTTCAGATGCAAAACTTAATGATGTGGTTTGGGCTGGGTTGGGTTTGCACCAAATTTTTTGGGCGAGTCCGGACAAAATCTTATCAGGCTCAGGTTAAGTCTGGAATCAAAACTTCATGTGTTTTGGGATGAGTTTGACCACAATTTTTTTAGGCTCATGTTGACTTTGGACTTAAAATTTGATGATGTGGTTTAAGATTGGACAATTTTTTTGTTGGGCATCAAAATGTGATGATGGGGTTGGGTCAGACTTGAGCAGAAGGTTTATGGATTCTGACCAAAATTTCATGCTTAAAGCTTTGTTCACTACTGCTTTTTGCCATAAATCACTGAGATTAACCCCTTAATATCCCAGGCTTATTACATACTAAGCCTTAATTCAGTACATACAGGGACTTCAATGCAAACTGAGCTTATGTTATCAAATGTGTGACATAAAATGAAGTGTGTAGTAAACTTTAGGCCTACCAGCACTTTGAAGGATACCTACATATAGACCTTATGAAACATAAGCACTGAAAAACATTTAAAAAGAAACACTTGGCTATATATAAACAGTTTATGTCAGTATTTGCAAGATATTCATGTTTTATGAAGTAAATCGCATTGTATGGATATGATGACTCTTAACCAAAATGGAAATTAGTTCCATTCGTAACATTATTATAAGATATTATTCCCAAGTAATGTAAATCAAGGAAAAAGTCTACATAAAAACACACATTTTATGAAAGATGCCCTTAATCTAGTGATATGAGAAAATTTACAAGACAATTGAATGAAAATCATTACTTTATGTTCAGTATGTTCTTAACTAGACCTCTGCCTTAAAATTTCTACATATCAGTGTTATAAATAAATAATAATGAAAAAAAAAAAATGTCAGTCACTTTACTTTAAGGCCCCTTTAGTCAGTGTAAAGTCATGTACTACATAAAACATCTTGATCAAAATCATCTTGCAAATATTGAGATCAGCTATTCATATATACTCAAGTATATGTTATTAAATGATTGTGAATGTGTTATGTGCTTATGTAGGCAGCCATCAAATAAAGTTTTCCACATTTTTAAATTGAATTGAATTGATTTATCAAGTATTATGTTGTGTCAAATATACAGGACAAGGCAGCAAGGGCTGAGATCAGTGTTTTTCCTTTAGTGAGCAGATTTGATACAAAACAGCACTGAACTGGCACTGCGCTCTTGTTTAATTGTCGGAAGGGATTGTTGCTTGTGGGCATATCTCTGTTGTTGTTTTTTAATCCATGGCCGGAAGCCGTGAAATGAGATCAATACGGTGTGAAATACAGTTTGCTTAGGCTCCACTGTGAACTACAGCATGTTTCTTGTTGTTAGCGTGCTAGCCTGGGCTTTCCTGTTGCCAGACATGTGGTGCCGTGTGGGGAATGGGCTGTAATTGCTAAGCTACAATGCTATTATTTGGGATGCTGTCAGATTGCCGTGGAACTTGCAATGTTGACGGATTAAACACACTTCATGGTAAATTCAGATGCATATACTCTGACACTCTCTCGCTGTCTCTGCGTCTCATATCAAACACCCATCCCTGTAACACGATCCCTATGCATTCTGCCCTGTCCTGAAGTCACCGGAGAAGAGGCGGTGTCCCAATTCTTCTCTTTTTCCTTCTTCCATATTTATTAATTGGACTTTACTGTATCAGCCGTTCAGAATTAAGGCCTTCTACCTCTAATGCTGCCGATGGCCTCTGGAGCAGCGAGCTAATCAAATGCACAAACTCCAACCGCATTACCGCTTTAACTGACAGCGCCTTAAACATGCAAGGGCAATAAAAAAAACCAGGTCCGGATCATGCATTCATCTCCCTGCAGCCATCCACCAGAGAATAATGAAGGGAAAAGGTTACAGATTGGAGCCGACTATGTGTGCCCCATGCACAATTAGATAATAGGGGCATCTGATTGTGCATATAGGGGTCTGGGGAAACATTCCACAGAGAAACAGAAGAGAAGAGGGAGGAGTTTTGTGAGACTAAGTTGACCCGTCCATGCTTTGCCTACGAATGTATTCCTTTTTGATTGCTACCACTGTGAGCTTTGCAGAACATTAGGAAAAACTCAGTCCAACATACATAGAAACTGTAGAACATAATTTGAATATTGCTGAAATCTTAAAATACAGATCTTGTCAAGACATGTCTGGATATTTATTTTTGGAAAATGTTGCTTCTATGTTTTTGGTCTGGCATACTTGTGTGCTTCGACATCACAGATTCAAACACTGTTTTCTGTCAGAAAATAAAAGCATGAAAAGCTGCCATAGGGCTTTTTGAAAATCCACCACATATCACTGCTGTTGGAACAAACCATCTCTAAAATGGTAAATTTGCAGGACAAAGAAAAAAAATCGTATAATTCTTAATTTTTGGAAGTCAATAGAGAAACTTTTTTTTTCCCAAGTCATATTATTTGTTCATCAGGACATTTTCACACAAACTGCCTTTTTCAAATTATGGCAAACAAAAATGAAGGTTTTGTCACAGCAGCAATGATATATACATATGATGGAGATCTTTGAAATTTATAAAACTGTAAAATTAAAGTCAAGTCAACGTTTATATATATTGCACTTTTTGCAATAGGTGTTGTCGCAAAGCAGCTTTACAGAAAAATCTGGGTTTGAGCCCTGAAGACCAAGCCAAGAGCAAGAGTGCCAGGAAAAACTCCCTAAAAGCAAGAGAAAGAAACCTTAAGAGGAACCAAGGCAACATGAACATTTGTATAGTTGTGGAAATAAACATTATAGTACAGAGGACTGTTCATAAGCACTCCAGCTCTGGGGAAGTAATTGTTACGTTAGCAGATGTAATCTAATTTTTTATCTCTTTTCATTAACTAAATGGGATTTTTACCAGTGTAAAGGCTGTCCAGCATCACCAGAGTAACTAATAAAGAATTTATTCGTGGGAGGAGGATGGAGAGATGAACTGCTCTTAGTTCTCCATAATCAGAACAGTGATCAGTCAAGCACAGCGATGAAGTCCTGAAGGTCCTGGCATGGTTCTTATGTAGCTGCTGTACAGTGATGCAGTGTGACAAAGATTGAATGATCTGAGTGGGTGTAGCCCCCCTGCCCCAAGAGTCACAGCTGGCCTGACCTTCCTAGAGGGCAGGAGAGAGTCAGAAAGGAGTGTGTGTGTGTGTGTGTGTGTGTGTGTCTGTCTGTCTGTTTGTTTGTTTTCATACATTTCTAGGACAAAAAGAGAGGGTTAGGTTATATGGTTAAGGTTAGGCTTAGGCTTAGAAAGTTCTAATATATAGGTACATATTGTATGATCTCATTTTATAATAAGTGGCTATAATAACTGTGTACTTACACATTAACAAAACATGCAACAACATGTAAATTGACTGTTATAGATGGATTAGAGTAATATTAGTGGATCGTTATATATATATATATATATATATATATATATATATATATATATATATATATATATATATATTAATATAATGTACACTGTGCAGATCCAATGTACGTTGGTGGAAAAATAGGCAGCTCACATTAATGCATGTGTAATTACATAAGAGATAATATGCTGTGTAATTTGTGTAATTTTATTAGTAAAATGTTGATACACATATACTTACCTAAGCGGTACTGCTGTAAATGACTTGTAACAGTGCATACATGTCCAGTAGTTACATTATTGTTGAATGTGTTTTAATGTGAAACTATGCAGTTATGTGGGCCCAATATTGTTATTACATGTAGGCACTTATCTGTTTTCTCTGTTGGAGCAAAATCTTATATCTCCAAAAAAGTAGTGACTATTTTAGGAGGAAAAAAAAAAACTTAGCTTCAAATAAAAGAATTTCTTTCTAAATTTGAACAATTTTTATTGGTCCGTTCATTATTGAATTTTTAGATTTTCACACAGTATGTATACACTGAATAATGTATATATTAGTCACCTTGCACATTTAAGGTGGTAGTAACTTCAGGCTCCAGAAAATGGCGTTGCATGAGGATGATCAGGTTATAAATGCCTGCAAGATGTGATTCATTGATTGAGAAGAGGTGGTACAGTGCAATGAATGTCTCATTCGATGTGTGGAAAATAGGTCACAAAGCCAATGTTAATGATTGGCAAAAAGGAGTGATTGCATTTGGGTGTGCCAAAGGCCACATTGTGAATAAATTCACAGCTTGTGAATAAAAACCGTATCACTTCTAGGCAAGAACTGCTTTTTGAAATATTAAAGTAGTATATATATATATATATATATATATATATATATATATATATATATATATATATATATATATATATATATATATATGAGACAGAAATACTTACATATAACCCCATGTCTCAACACTATATAAAAACAAAACTATGTTGTGTGTGGGGGTGTGTGTGTGAGTGTTTGTGTGTGTGTATGTGCTGTTGCAGACTTCAGCAATCTGGCCAGCTAACAAGGCAGGTGCACATTGCCCCTTGGCCTGTGAAATTTTTCGAGAAGAGCCTCTCCGCATTATTGTCAAGAAGCCTCCATAAGACTGAGCTGCCTGGGCTGTAACGAGAGCAGGTAATCCACCCATAAAGCTTGAGGAGATCGGGGACGAGGTTTATGGGGAGGCATTAGGGACTGAATAACATGTTTTAACGATCAAGCTGACATGAGAGGAGGGGTTGTACCCTTTCTAATAGGGGTTTAGGTTAAGGCCAATGCTTGTTCAGGGTCCCACACAGAGGCGTGTCATCTCCTGTGAGGTCATAGTGGTTGACTTCACTTGCATTATACTCCAGGTATTGACAAGAGCATGAAGCTGGGGCAGATGGCTGATACTCTATGTCTCTTCATACATTCTCTTTAATTAGTTTTCACTCATAGAAGAAATGTGGTTTGAATTTAATTAAATATCATTATTTGTCTTGTCCATCCAACAACAATATCAAAATTTATTTCTGTGTTTATTTAATTAATTAACAATTAATTAATTAACTATTACTTATTAATGTATTGATTTAGCATTTGTTTGTTATCAATGCAAACATGCATGTAAATACACATATTTACATTATGTAAATTGAATAAATGCTGTATAATACAGCCAGATTACTAAGGAGGTTTATGTTTTGCCATCATCACCGTTATCTTTACTCTCATTATAGTAAAACAGTCTCCCATAAAACAGAAGGGATGATGATTCTCATTACATTAAACATAATGAAATTAGACTATATTATTTTATTATTGCAGAGTTATTATCATTGTTGTGACTGTGTGTATGACTTTCAGCAAAACATAGTTATACTTATTACATTTTACACAGTGCATCCCTTAGATATATTCAGAGATATTATAGTCATTCTGCTATGAAGACGATTCAGATTGCTATTATACAATAATTACATTGTTACATGATGACATTACATTTAAATTTGATTCACATTCTCTACTGATAATGTTCAGTTTGCACTGCTGACTTTTTCCTCTAAAACTACAAAGCAAGACTGTATACACTACAATAAAGTTTCAGTAAGTTAAATAATCATAATAAACACAAATGCAGTATGAATTGAAAGTTTAGAATCTGCACTTTCAGCAGATTTTCTCTGCTTGTTTAAATAAGACCAGATTAGTATAAACTATGGGTTGTATAGACCTCTAGTTGTCATAGTCAACTAGTCGACTAGCAAACACACCAGTGGCTGCTGTCGGCAACAGTTGATTAGTTGAAGACAGAAATAAAACAGCTTTAAAAACCACAGTAAACAGCAGGAGAGGAGAATATAAATCAGTTATTCTGCTAAACACAAATAATTAAGTACTTTATCTGTGTGGAAATATTACTTGAGATAAATCCACTTCCACTGCAAACTGCATAAAGTTGTGATAAGTACAGGCTTGCTAGCCTGACTGGGTAGATTTTAAAAACTGCCATCCTTGTGCCATTTTAGTGACATACAGTACAGCCAATTACAGAAAGTTTAGCGTGATGTGTGCAACAAAAACAAATTCATATTAAGCATCTCAGGTCAACAGTGACGTGTGCAACATCAAAGGACGTCATACATAAAAAAATAAACATCTTGTGAACGCTGCATGCTACCGACTTTGATTTTGTTGTGGAGTCAAGTATGTTGGCCAATCATAGGCTGTGTTCCTGACTTGCTGATCAATCAGAGGCTGTGTTGCTGACTTGTTGCCAGAACAATGCAACATTTCTGGGCAAAATGAAAATACATCTCTTGCATGCAGCACTTTTAAAATATTATTTTTTTTTTTCTATGATGTCCTTTGATGTTGTGTATGGCATCATTGATTGATTGATTAAATTAAGTGGTGTAAACAAGAGTTTTTTTTTTTTGTTTTTTTTTCATGTTCATGTATTTTAACTGTGAAAGGCCAACATTGATAAAACCACTGCACAGAAGCACAGATAGCAAAAGCCAGTTCAAATTCCCTATGAGATGTGAAATTGAGAGTGGTGGTGATTTTAGCTTGCAGTTCACATCAGACAGTCTGTATAGTTTGACCAGGAGAAATGAATGGTTGTGCAACCACTATTAAATACTCATGACAGCATAGGTGTGCACATTGACTTGTAGCAAAAATTGCAGTTAAGAATAACACTCAGAAGCTTTTAGCAAGCTGGCTAACTCTGCCACAATAACAATAAAACCACAAAAATATAGATGGACATTTCATCTAATACAGCCTTCTGGCTCCATGTGCATCATACTGTCTGTCTTATGTGTTTATTTATAGTCAGTGAAGAAGAGATTTATAGTCAGTGGCTTGTGCTTAAACATTACTACAATTGTCATTTTCTCTATGTTTAATCCTGCTGCTATGCAAAGCCTCCTCCTTTCAGTGGTCAACACAGTCAAGGTGGTAACACAACAGGTTTAGTACTCATATTGGTGTGTTTTTTCTCACCAAAGTTGAACGTGATGTGAAGTTTTGCACACAAATTTCATTCACTCAGGACATCTGTGATGTGAAATCACTTATCAAGGCAAATTCTACCAAAGTTTATGAGAAGTGTTTCTAATAAGGTGGCCAGTGAGTGTCAGAACATGAAATTCAATCACAACTCAAGTGAAAATGGGCTATTCTGTTGTTTGTGTTTATGCTGCTTGTTTACACTTGCACAATAACATACAAATACTCTCACACATGCACTATTTTAGTCTTGTAACTGATATTAGTTTGTATACTGTCCTCAAATTAATATCTTAAGTTATAGCTTGTCTGATCCTCATGCAGAACCTTTAGTTTTGATTTCGGATTGATTTTTGGTTTTGTGTTACAAGCCATTACACATGCACAGACCAAACAATTAATAGTTACCATGTAGACTCACATATGCAACATTGACAACAACGGCAAATTCCAAAAGCCATTAATCTTATATGTAGCTCTCATAATGCAGCCGCTTCAAATAATTGCTTCTGTTTTGTGAGCAGGAAATTCAACAAGCTTAGAAGCGTTCTTTAAAAAAAGAAATATTTGTATCACATTCTTTCAGCTTCTTTTCAGAGCAAAATAAGAACTTCTCTATTGTGCTTGACTGAAAATAACATAACAAAGTGAAGGTATAACACAATAGATAATCAGACGACTTGATTAAAGTTGTAAATGCTGCACTCTGCAACGAGAGGTGATCATTAAAGATAATCTGCCTATAGTCGCTTGGCAACCAGTTACTGTTTTGTTAAATTTTATATAGTTTTTTATTCTTCTTTCTCTCTTTTTAACACCTGAACGGCTCCTAGACTCTAATAAAGGAGTCACGTTGGCTGCATTTCTCACATAATGACTTATTCACCTTTAGAAAATGAACATACGCTATACTCGGTTTTCTCATTACCTTGAAATTGAAGAATTATATCCCTCCGTCATAACGAGCAGGCGAACGTAGCTTGAACCATTTTACGGACATCTGTATAAACAACTTAATTAACCATGTGAGTGATGAATTGGACTCTGTTGCCTGTATTAATACTTTGGTTTCTTAATTATACAACCGAACGTTGTCCTGTCTTTCTCTTGTCTCTTCCCCTTCCTCCTGGATGGAATAATAGAAATTGAAAATTTACAAAAGGGAAAGTGCATTTCACAGTCTACTGAAGCAAGACAAGCAATTTGAAATTAATCAAAACATAATACAGTTTATGATGTGATAAAGAGGCGGCGCCGGTTGAAGAAAGCGAAGCTGTTTTTTCTGACGACGCTACTGTCCCACAGCTTTTTCTTTCACTTTTCCATTACGGCATCTCTGAACTCAAGGATACGGATCACATGTTTACATTTAGTTTCAGTATGAGTGTAATTCCAAAATCAAAGTTGCTCCATGAGAGGGTTGGCAGGGGTGTGTGTGTGTGTGTGGTTGCACAGGAATGTCCACTGAGCTTGAGAAATAGTTTTAGAAGCAAAGGCTCACTTCATTTTCTGAAAAGAATGTGTGGTAAGTGTGCTCCTGTGAGTTTAGACTCACCTGATCTTAAAGATGTTTTCATCTAAAGGCTTTTAGTGTATATGCTTCAGCAAGAGTTCTAGCAATTTCTAAGTGAAATTAACACTTCCTCTACAGAGAACCCACTTCGGCACATTTTAATGCACAGTTGTTGCTCATTTGCATACAAGTTATGGCACATTTTCTTATTTTCACATATGTTTAAGTAGTAAAAATAGACATATAGTTTATTCTCTGTAGAGTGTGTCAACTCATTTCCATTTAGAAAACCAAGTAGAAAACCAAGTGGAAAACACACACACACACACACACACACACACACACACACACACACATATATATATATATATATATATATATATATATATATATATATATATATTCTCATTCTCAGCACTGCGGCGATTAGGGCATGTCAGTGTGTGCTGTGCTGGTACAGGTTTAAAACAGAGAGATTTTTAAACATCTCAATGTCACTGCTGGACTGAGAATCGTCCACCAACCAAAAATACCCAGCCAACAGCGTCCTGTGGGCACCATCCTATGACCACTGATAAAGACCTAGACGATGACCGACACAAACTATGCAGCCACAGATGAGCTGTGAATGGACAGTGTTTAAAAGTTCCAGCAGGACTGCTGTGTCTGATCTACTTTTACC
This sequence comes from Colossoma macropomum, assembly GCF_904425465.1. Classification (NCBI taxonomy): domain Eukaryota; kingdom Metazoa; phylum Chordata; class Actinopteri; order Characiformes; family Serrasalmidae; genus Colossoma; species Colossoma macropomum. The sequence continues at coordinate 24,297,255 of NW_023494794.1, forward strand.
AGCACAGCACACACTAACACACCACCACCACATCAGTGTCACTACAGTGCTGAGAATGATCCACCACCCAATAATACCTGCTCTGTGGTGGTACTGTGGAGGTCCTGGCCATTGAAGAAGAGGGTTAAAGTATGCAGAGAAACAGATGGACTACAGTCTGTAACTGTAGAACTACAAAGTGGACCTATATAGTAAGTGGAGCTGATAAAAAAGGACAATGAGTGTAGGAACAAGGAAGTGTTTCAAATAAAGTGCTTAGTGAATGTATACGTACTAGCTAGGGAAGTTTTAGGCATCTGAGAAAATTAGATTTCAATAGGTATTTATTTGGTCAGTAAGTGTTCATATGCTCAAAATGCCCCAAACTTTACTATAAATACAATTAACATCAATTTAAAAGTAGTGATTTTATGCACATTCATTTGTTTACTAGTAGATAAAGATCTAGTTCATCCAATCAATCCTATTATAGCTAATCAAACGTGCAGCTGGTGAAATTGAATAAAGTCTATGTGATGGCTGTAGGCATTCAAGAAAAATCTGGATCCAAACTTCGTTCATCAAACTAACTTGCAAAACTACTTTTCAAAAAAAATAAAAATTTCCATCACAAATCTTTAGAAGAGAGTTTTGTAAGAGGGAATAAAATGTTGATTAAGTATAAATTATCTAAAATTTCATGTAGTTAGCTGTGCTGAGTAGTCAATGTTACATTTATCTGAAGGACGGAGAATTTCTACATTAGAGAGCTGAGTAGTTTGCCAAAAACCACAAAGTAGCCCAGAGTCTGAAAAAGGATGGGACCTACTCCAATGCTAACTGCCTCATCATGACAGCAAAGCTAATGCAATATAATTTTACCCAAAATCAGAACATCCTCCAGTTTTCCTGACCCACCATCCTCCCTGCTTCTTTTTACAACTTGACCACTGGCCATCATGTATCATTTTTCATGCAAATACTAATCCAGTACATCCCCTCAAAAGTACAGATGCAATAACCAATATTAATCAAGTCTTACCATAAATATGCTGTTATGATACAATATACAAAATATCTGACTCTAAATCAACTTTGCTAAGGGTTCTGACAACTGACAAACACGATCCCGGCACATAACCTCACTTTGCGGGCCAATGAGGAGAGTGTCCAATTAGGGATGTCCTGGTTCAACTGGATAAATCAAGGCTTATTAGCCTGTCACAAGAAATGAGTGGGCCAGCCATCTTCAGCAGGCTCTTGATTGGATGGGAACAAGTCTGTTCTTCAAGCAAATGAGCTAGCGAGAGGCGCAATGTCACTAAAGGTGCCCTTCAGCGCTCTCGTGGAGATGCACACTTCTGAAGAAGAAAAATCTTTCGGTCTTCACAATGATTTTTTTTTTTTAAACAGAATATATTAACTGCAGTGTTGAAGCATAAAGAATACTGAGAACTTTGGCCTGAATGTTTTGAAGAAAAAAAAAAACAAAAAAAAAACACTTCCTCAATAAGATTTGCCAAGGTTTCTTGGTAATTGCAACCTCTGTGTGCTCAGCTAGAGACGGCACAATGTTCTTGACTTTTCACTTTCAGAAACTGTTTAGTGTTGTCATATATTTATTTAGATTTTTGTGCCTTTTTTCTAAGGTTCTTGGCATGTAATGCTTCACTGAAAAGCTCCATCGAAATGTTACTGACCTCCATACTATGGTGTGCACGTATAAAGATTACTCAGTGTATGACCTCGTATGTGGCGCCAAAAGGGTTCTTGTTTGGTTCAGTTTTCTTATCGATCACAATGCCTTCATGATGCCCACCATTGGACAAGGCTTTTGAAGGTTCATTCCATAACAGCGAATAGTTGATTTCACCATCACTGTTCAAAGCACCAATAAAACAATATGCCAACACATTTAGTAGCTGATTTCGCCAGTATCTCACTATGGTAAACATCTCTATCCCCTGGAAGGCTAGCATTTCATAACATGCTCATTATCCTATTCTGTCATTACATTGCTCAGAAGGCTCTCACCAGCCCACTGAGCAGTGTCTCGTTTTTCACTCTGGCTATCAATCTCTTTTTAAAACCTAACATGCTATAAATACCTTGGAGTCCCCTATCGCTCCTCAGAACAATGGCAGGGTGATGACAGAAAGAGAATTCTAGTTGCTGCTAACCTACTCCACAGACCCCCCTCCCCTTCCATTCAATATTCCCCCAGCTGTCCTCTCCTTGCTAAGAATAAGAATGATGCTCTGGGTCCCCAGGGGGCCACAATTGGAATCCAGAGCGGGAGATTAAGGAAGTTTCCATGCTATTTCAGAGGGTCTGGCTCTGCAGTGGGTGTCCCCCACCTGGCTGGGTTATTTCTGCACCGTGGCTGCTCTGTGAACATGTCGGGGAATCCATTCTACCTGTTTATCCCATGGCCGTGGCGGTGGCTTACAATGGGGTTTGTATGCCGATTACAGGGTTTTTTTGTCCTCCTGGTCAGATTGGCTTGCTCAAAGGATCAAAGGAAAAGTTCTGACACTGCATGACATATTGTCAGGTATAAAAATGGACAGAAGTATGCTACATGACTAAAGACAGCGGCAGCATTGTGAAGCCTGATCTATGTCCGGCTGTATGTAAATTTACAGCAACTTTTTTTTTTTACAGCATTCATTCTGTAATGTTTGCTTACATTAATTAGATATTGTATTGTATTTGTACATACATACTGTATATACTGTACATACTGACAGTAGTACATTACTGTAATCAACCTCAACAACATCCTCTTTTCTGAATATTATATAGGTGTGCATAGTAGGAAATTAGCAGCAGTTTTAAAATTGCTGTAGAATTGCATCTTAAATACATTTTAAAGAGTCAAAATCCTAAGAAAAAGATCAATTGTTTAAATTTGGTTTCTCAAAATTACGAACAGCTATTAAAAAAAGCTAAAAGGCTAATGTGCTCCTGTAATAACGTTACTAAAAATTAACTCATTACATTGATATACTGCAGTATATAAAGTAACAAGGTCACATGCATGTATGCATGCATCTGTAACTATCATTGCGATAGTAGTGATACTTAGATACTTACAGTGTTTCTACATTAAACTGTGCAACATAATGAATTATATATATTAAAAAAAATAACCTAAAAGTTTATAAATGCACTTGAATATCTCATGCTTTGTTTTATGTTGTACAGGTTGTGCTAGGAAGGCTATTATGCTACTACAATGCTAGACTAATGCTAAACTTGTATTTACTCTGGTTTATAGATAAAAATAGATTATTAGTTCAGTTAAATAAAGGAAAAATGAAAACAAAATTCTATTGCAGATGATTCTGTATGTTTTGATGTGTTAATACTGTGTTATTACAGCAGTATTACAGTAGTTATACAATATACTGTTTGATATAGTATAATATGTCCATACTTTTCACAGGATTCAACAGGAGATACTGTATAAACATCTAACGCACATTAAAACATTTCATACTAGTTTGAATATACCACATCATTGTAGAAATGATAGATTTGGTAACACTTCATTCAGATGGTCTACTGTAGATGCTTTTTAAATGCTCAGTCTGTGTGTCAGTAAAATTCAACTGAATATCCATTAACTTCAAGTTCAGTGCGAAAGGGTTTATAATTCTTTCCTTAACCTCAATCTTAGTCATTTCAGTCAGTTTTCTAATTTGCCAACAAAGTGCTTAAAAACTCCCAGAAAAATAGCAAAAAGATAACAAAGTATTTTGTGCAAATTGTGCGACTGTAATTCCTTTGCTACTGTTGTAATATTATAAGCAAATTATGAAGTCCTTGAAAATGTAATTGAAAGAACCAGCCAGATGTTTGTGGTAAAAAACAACAATGAGGCTTTACTTATAAAGGGTTTGACAACACTTGTAGATGGTAAACAGGCATAGGTCAAATTCAAAAAAGACAAAATACAAAAAAGCACAAATGTAACAAAGATATGATCAGGCAGCCAAGATCCAAAAAAAAAGGGAAAAGGCAAAAAGGCAAACCAGGAAGTCCAGAAACATGATCATGTTCACAATAAGACAAAATAGCACACAGGAAACTAAACTAGGACGAGCCACATACAAGTGAAACAGATCAATGTTTAGATGATAGAGAATGGTGATTGGTGGAATGTGGAGGTTCTCAACCTCTGTGGGGTTCTGGGAAATGGAGTCCTTGGGTGAGTAGGACAGTGCATGACAGTAAAATATGCCCTGAATCAACTCAGATGATCTATATTTTATGAAATGAAAATAAGGCAGCAATTTTAAACATGATAAAACACCAAGATAGGACAACTAATCGTTTGTACTGGTGTTCTTGCCTACCACATGCAAGACTATGGCCAAGTGGTTAAAAGAACCAGCACAGTTTTTTGGCTGCCATATAATCCCTGTACGCTTAAAATCCCTGTCACAACTGTTAACGATAATGTAACATGATGCTGTTCTATTACTGAGCATAATCTGTGATGACAGCATAAAACATGACATGTTTATCGCATGCTTATGTCAAGGTTGTGTAACAGGTTTAAGTAAACCGCTTTCTCAAGCTTTGTGACAGGATTGAGGGGTATTTTGGGGAGCAATGATTCAGTACCCCCCTGTAGTTGGGACCTGTCGAAAACAGTATGCCCTACAGTGCCGGAAACCACATAAGCAAGTCAATTACTTAACAACTCAACATAGTCTGAAGGGTAATCACTTAGGCATGTAGTTAGCAGAATGCTAATTAGTCAATCTTAGGTCGTGGTACTTGTTACCCTTATGGCTCCTTGTGGCTCCAGTGCAAAGCTAAAAAACAAACTTTAGACACTAAACACTCCTTGGCTGATCGACTGCATTTGAGCTACAAGGAAAATTGTGTAAACTTGTTTTTTTCACCAAATTAGTCCTTGCAGGACAGCTTGTAGGCACCAAAACAGAGAATGACCTCAGCTGTCACTTTGTTTTCCCTCGTAATCGGACAAGTTAAACGTTGCCCAAAAACTGCCTGACTCCACAACTGCATTACTTCATTACGCTTTTATTTACGGTGCCGAGTCCCAACAGCGAGCGTTTTTCCCTGGCTTTTCTCTAATATTGATTCATGTTTGGGACTATATGAGCGCTAATGTACAAATCAGTATTCATCTGAGGAAGCCCCATGCGCTGCAGCTGGTTCAAACGGATCATAGTGAGAAGCCAAATCAAATCTCATTACAGCCTAGTATTGCTTAATTGCTCTTTCAGCTTTGATCATGATTTCCCAAGGTAACCAACTTTTCTAATAAACTAAATGCCTCTCAAAGAGACGCCTGCGATGGGGCCCTGGGTGATTCAGGAGGATTAGATGGTGCCCCTCCCACTCCAATAGACCAGGCTGTTGACTGACTGACAGAGGCTTGGCTTCAAGCAGCTCTGGAGCAGATTTAATTTGAGCTTTTGATAATGGCATTAGCGACAGTTTGCAACATGTGGAGCTGCTTCAAACTTAGCGTGTTATCAGTAAACGTCTGGTAATTTATGCAAAACGGTGTCTGATGCATGTTCAGTCTGGTTTCATGATAAATTCATAGCACGCTCGACAAGTTGACCATTTTAAAATATATGACACTGAAGAAATTAATTGGGAAGATAATTGGAAATGCACCGTAAATCAACCTTAATCCTTAGTAGTTGCACTTATACAGCAATAACAGAGCATGCTGTAGGTTCATTTTTTATCATTTCTTACTCAAAACAATTTGAAACAAGATCATAAATTTTGTGGAAAGAGCAGATACCACATATGTGTCTCTAAACAAAAGAAAAGATATTTTACTACCACTTGAAGTTAATGGTCAGCAGTCTTATTCTGTGGAGAGAAACTGTCCTTAACACTTTTGCCATACTTTCAATATTGATCAGTATTGAAGCAAAAGAATAATAAAAAAAAACATGTAAATGTAATTACTATGTACTTACTATGTACTTACTATGTAACTCAAAACATCATTTAAATAATATAGCAAACCAAAAGTAATAACTTCTCAGGATTTTTCAACTTTTCATGCAAACCAGTCGGTGGCAACTTTAGACACTGCATACTCTTTAATCAATCGAATTAAAGACTATATAGTGATGGGAGGCATCATACTAGAGGAATCTGTTTATGAGCCATGAGATCACACAGTGGTTTTGAAAGCATGCATGCACTACTGTTATTTGGTAAGAGATTTGGATCTGTCTGTTGTCTAAGCTATGGAATACACACTGGAATCCTGTGGTGGATTCCACAAAGATGCCAAAAATAACCTGATGAAATATGTTAGTCATGGCATTCAGCTGGCATTAGTGCTGAAACATGAGTGCAATTCAAGTCTCTCTGTTTTTATAATCCAACACCCAGAAGGTATTCACAGAGTTCATGTCTGCAAAGCGCTAGACTGTGCATACATCCTTCCTTCACACTCAAACAAACACACACACAAACACACACATAAACATGTCATGTCCTATATGTATATGCAAGTACCTATAAATAATAAAAATGTCCCATGTATGAGACAAATCAGAATCAGTATCAGAATCACTTTATTTCAGCATGTATGTTACACATACAAGGAATTTGTGAGTGCACACATGTATGACATGTAACATACTAAACACATTAAACAGACTAGACAAGCAAACACACTGTTAAAAAAGTATTTAGCTACCTCTACATTGAAGCTCTGATAACATATGCTATGAAAATATTATTTACAGAACATTGCAGAATGATATGACTAGCATGAAATACCTATATGTAAGCACTTATGTGTAATGATAATATGTCTATGTTTGTTATACATGTTCCATAAGCGGGTCCGTTCTGATGACATATTACACATATATTACATATGTACTACTTATATATGTAATTAGAAGTCATTGGCTACAGATCAGATAACGGAAGTTTCTTTCAACTATTCAGATGTGGATATGGATGCACATGAACAAGCAAAGTTTATGGTGAATTGTGAGGTCTTCTATAGCACTGTGTTGCTGTGCTATAAGGGTTGCGAACTGTTTCCTATCCATCACAAAGTAAGACATATGTGGTAAAATTCAATATACATCTTTTTCGCATATGATATTACTTCTTTCTGAATAATGCATTCATATTTGGTTACAGCCCCACCCGAACAGGTTTAACACCTCTGTCAAATTGCACATAACTCCCTAAGTGATGATAAGTTAACATATCCTCTACTGGAAACACAGAGAAAAAATAAAACATTAAATTTAAAATGTGTCAAAAGCTTTTTGCAAGCCATAACTTATGCTTAATTCTTTCCCTGATGTGTTATATTTTGCAAATGTGTGCATTAATATGTGCAGAAATATGTTCTCTGTAGATGATGTGAACTTATTCTCACTTGGACAAAATAGTAGGATTTGACCAGGGGCGCACAGACTTTTGAAAATTGTTAATTACATTGTTATTTTTGTCCTGAAAATCTACATACACGCACAAACATACCCATAATACCTGAGTAAAAACCCACAGCATCCCCCTTAACTCCATTTATTTATGTCCTTCCCTCTCATCCCATATGGGGATTGATGGATGTTGCACTTATAGGCTGTTCTGAGAACAGTCTTATATCCAGTATAATGTAAGGTGAGGAAGTTTCTAATGGCTGAAGCTGTTTGCAGATCAGCGTATGTGTAAATGCAGGGAGGAAAAGCAGCCGCATGCTCTACATACAGTACATTCCTCCATTCATCCCCTGCTAAGCCCGACGTTTCTTCTTTCTTTACTGGGCTAAACGCTGTGTATGGAGGGAACAGCTGGGCCTGATGTGTCAGAGGGAAACAAATGCATAAATAAAGTGAACGAAACAGAGATGAGGGAAAATCTCCCCATACGCCAGCCTTCCCACTGGAGTTTACCACTGAGGCTGAACCCCCTGCTGCCTCTGTCTCTCTCTCTCTCTCTCTCTCTCTCTCTCTCTCTCTGTGTCTCTTTCTCTCACACTCTCTCTCTACAAGTCCAGTCCAGATATAATATATATATATATATATAAATATATATACATACTTATATATATATATATATATATATATATATATATATATATATATATATATATATATATATATATATATCATTTCATATCTATAAATTCATGGTTGTAAAGAAAAAAACTGTTAAGAATTTAGAACATCTATAAAAAAATTCCACAAAAAGGCTATATTTTTATCTTAGATACCGACTCCAATGTCCCAGACGAATCTTGGATGTGGAGATGATTTTTTTTTTTGCCTTTTCATCCCTCTGTCCCTTATTCCCTCTCTCTCTTTCTTGTCCTGCGGTGAATGGAAATAATGTAAGAAATGCTATCTCCCTCTGTTTTTTTTTTTTCTTCTGTTTTCTCTTTCCAAAAGCAGAGTGAAGGAATACATTACACTTTTTGGCTGCAGCGTAATCTGCTTAGTGTGTTTAACAGAAATAGCTCTGCTCAGAGTGGGGAGTCTGTGGATTATGCAAAAGCAGCAAATTGCTTTAGAGACACCTCCACCGCTGCTTCCTGCAAACACCTTTGTGTCTCTCCCGGACGATAAAGAGACAAAAAAGGCCGCGTCCTGGAGTATTTATAAGTGTAGTCTACTGCCTCACTGTCTTTTATTAATCCCTGTCTCCACATGTTCATATGCAGTGCCAGAATGTATACAGAAAGATAGAAAGAAAGACAAAAAGAGACCAGCCACCATAAATATAGTGAGTTGCAAATGTAGATTCATGTAAAAAAAACAAACAAAAAAAACAACGAAAGTAATAATAATAAAAAAAAATAAATAGAAAATATTCATGGAAAATAGATAAAAAATAAAAAATAGATAATAAAAACACCCAGATACCCATGTTTGTTAAAATATATATATATATATATATATATATATATATATATATATATATATATATATATATATATATATATATACACATGAGTATTTACAAACAGACATCTAAATGATCTAATGATTTTGAGAGTCCATCTAATTCTATATGTATAAATGCCCACAAATACATTCACAAACTTCTTTACAATTGAATGTGAGATATTAGAGATATTTGTACAAGCCTCAGCAACACCACTGACACACTGATACTATCACCAGTACAGTACAGTGACACTGTAGGTGAACCGCCCAAAAAATATCAGAACTGACCAGTGATTAAGAGGATAGAAGAGAAATTGTCAATGACAACAAACAGACTACAGTCTGTACTTGTACACTTATACAGTGGACCTATAAGGAAAGTCTCTTTAATAAAATGGCTAGTAAGTGGAAATCTAGGAGGCTCTAGTAAAGTGGACGGTCAGTGTACATAAATGTAGATTAGAAGCATGGCCCTTGAGATTGGTTTGTGTGCATTTAAATGGAAGATTTACACCATGATTATAGCCATTCACCAAAATCCCAAGGCATAGTGGACCAGGTAATTACAATGCCACTAACAGCATTCATGTGGTGTATCGTTGTCCTCACCTAAAGCATGTTCAGTCTGGTGGTAAGGATGGCCAGGGTTAACCCGGTGAAAGGGCTGTGTGAAGACCAGCTGTCAGTTGTCTAGCCCTGCTCTGACATCAGGCCTGGCGCTGGGGTCTCCTGGGTGTCTGACTCACTCTCGAAGGCCTTCGGAGCAAGGCGCCTGGAGCCCGCTGCTCTTTTATTAGATCACTGGACTCTTCTGGGCCACGGTGAAAATGTCAGCCGCAACACCAGTCATGTTCACCTCCACAGGCCCCCCAAGCCTCAACTAGACCCCTAGAGCGTTCAGCTGCTGCCGCTAGCCTCTTTGGTCCCTCTTGTTTGGCCCCTGCTCCAGTTTTCCCTTTATCTCCATGCTTAAGGGCTCAGAGTCTGGCTGGACAGCTAAACCGTAAAGAACGGCAGACACTGAGGGGAGGGGGAGAGAAGGGATCGAGGGAGCTTTCCTCTGAGGCAGAGAGAGAAATAGTGACTGCAGCAGAATGACAAGTAGATGCCTTCAAAAGCAATCATAAATCAATGACATGACATGCTGTTTTGTTTCTGTAAAGTGGCCACAGGGTCATGCTAGCAGGGCTAAAGGCGCACACAGGGATTACCCCCAACAGTTAAGAGTTAATTCATATACAGTAAGTCTCTACTACGCTTAGAGTCATTTTAAGGCATTCGGGGGGCTTGAGCTAAGTCTGTATTGGTGCCCCTTCTAGACACCTATAAATGAGCAAATGCGTTTGTCATTAAAACTGAAATCTCTGAGGAGTTACTATTAAGGGGTTCTTAATAGGTTCTTCTGTAAAGCAACTTTGATTTAAATGATAAATTGGTCTTTGCATGATTAAACTGTTCTCTATTATGAAGAAACTTTGATTTTCAGCCATTGAGTACAATTTATACATTTTTCAGTAGATATTTTTGAGGTAAGATATTAGGTATGAGTACAGACCTTTACATTACATTTACATTTATGGCATTTGGCAGAGGTTCTTAACCAGAGCAACTTGCAATTTGATCATATTACACAGGAAGGTGAAGGTAGAGTTAGGAGTCTTGCCCAAGGACTCTTACTGGTATAATGTAGACGGTTTGCCAAGGCAGGGGATTGAACCCCAGTCTACAGCATAGAAGGCAGAGGTCACACCTCCCTTAAGACCTTAACATCAGTGAATATGTTTGGCATCACTTGGATTGTGAGAAGCTGAAAATTCAACCAACTTCTAAGACTGAACTTTGGAGGTGTGGAAAAATATCCCTGCAAATTTCTTTGAAATATATATTTTTTTTTTTCAAAAGCTGGAAAATGAATAACTTGTATTTAATAGCTGTTTAGACTGGAAATTGAATACATGAAGGCTGATCTCTGACTTTTGCACAGTATATCTGGGTAGTACACATTTGCATGTGTGTGTATGTCTCACGTTACTCTGTCTCATTATTCTTCCTGTTGTTCCAGGCATTTAGTTTCAGTCTTTGGGGAGGTGTGACCTTGACACTCATCTGTGACTCAACTTCCCCCCATCAGACACACACACACTCTCACTCTCCTTGCCTATTTAACAAGCCTAGACAAGCTGTCAGGCCTCTGAAACTCTCTTATGACCTCTAAGCTAAGGACAGGGAGGATAATGGTCTTAACCCTTGCTCGATACATCCAAGCACACGTATTCGTTTTCCTCCAGCGTCAGATTGAGAGGGACCAGCTGGATCAGGTAAGGAGAAGCTAAATGGATAACACAATCATATAAGGCAATACCGTGACTGCCCCAGACAAAGATGATGAATTGCATTGTGTGCTAGAACTGAAAGCGGTTGTAATAGATTAAAATGGTATTTCTATGCGGCCCCGTCCTATGCGCGCCCTCACTCTTGTAAATGAAATGGACCGGGTTCATTAATTCATCATTCATCAATTGCGGGGAACATTAGCGAGAGGACTTTCAAGAGCAGGCCCCAAGAAGAAGGTACCATTAAACGTCTATGAGAAATCTAACAAATGTATGGGTCCTGTTGCAGAGTAACCATAATTGTAGTGTAATGTGCGAGGACCGCTATGGACTTCAATAGGGTCATGCAAATCTCACACTCATACACTTACAAAATATCAAATCTATACTCTGCATTCACATTTAATCTTATGCAATCAGTCCACTACTCAGGTCTGTCTCAGTCCATCACTATGTTCTGACATTAACCTGCACGAAGGTCTGCTGGACTGCTTTCTGCTGCCTGATATGCCAAGCATAGAATGTCTGGACTGAGCTCTGACTTCTACTAATTGCAAATTCTTGTAAATCCTTGTTGGCAGATCAATCCTTTTCAGACATGCATTCATAGCTGCCTGTGCCTGCACTGAATCAGTAGAGCTGCATATCAACTACATGGCTTATGTCTTAAGTTGAATTCTTGCTCTTCATCAGTGGTCAGTTCATGACCATAGAATCAGTGGGATTTTTGGTTTCTTAGCATGGCAATGACACCAATGTGAAAAACGTCCAGCATTACTGCAGTGCCACATACAAAATTTGATTTTGGTGCACGTTTCAAGTGTTTTGTTGCCAAAGAGGTGGTGTCTAATCCATGACTACTAAAATGCTACCATCTTCTTCATATCAACTGTTCCTCCCTAGATAAATCGTTGCTTTCCTGACCACCATACTCACTGTGATTAGTAGTAAAATACTAATGGATTCTCATCCAGGCAGGTTCACTACGGCTCTGGTTGTTTTAAACTTCTTAACATGGATCTGGACATTTTCAGGCCCGATTTACAAAGATCAATACACTTGTCCCAATTTGTTTGTGTATTCTCTAAACTTCCCCATGTTGATGAATGATTAAGGGAATTTGGCCTCTCTGGCACAGCATATGTATGCCGCATTTGAACTGGAAGTCATGAGTGACTACTTAAGAGTTCCTGAGCACTCGGGTTGCCAATTCCCATTGGGAACAATGGGATTATGCTTCAGTTACATTTTGTTCAAACACATTTCAAAGGGTTCCAAAAACTGTGATGTGGTTTTGTTCAAGAAACATTTCATGATTAGGATTTTTGTTTTCTTGGACTAAATTTACTTTGATTACAGGTTATATTTCACTCATATTTTCAGTATGAGATCACATTAACCACAAAGACATTATTTCATGACCTTTTTACAAGTGTTTATTAATAATTATGCATCTGACTGTAAACAGTGTCTGGTCAACATAATAAACATATCGTATACCACATGCCATGTGGTCAGAAACTGGTGAATGGAGTAGAGGGCAGCTGGCACATTGAGCTTGACAACAGATGGGCTGCAATCTGTAATTGAACACCTATAACATGTAAAGTGAACCTATAAGGAAAGTGTTTCTAATAAATTGGACATTGAGTGTAGGTGAGAACGCCATCCAAGCCACTTAAACACCTCAAATCACTCACAGTATTTACATAAAATGTCAGGAGGTAGAGGAGGCATTCTGATATGAAAGCAGAGATAAAGCAACACACAAGCACTCCAACCTGCGGTCACTCCTTGCAGAACGATTCCACCGTGGGGTTTTTTGTTGTCATGGCAACGTCCATGAAATCATACATACTGTAGCACCTTCATCGAAAACAATATTGATTGCATTCCAGACCTCGCAGCTTCAGCCCTAAAGTGCAATTGCTAATTAAGAGAGGTTACCAAGGGCACAGTTTAGAAGAAAAGAATTCCAAACCTGCCACTATTCCCCTTCAATTCTGTTCCAATAACAAAGCGTTCACATCTGAAAAACACGCTAAATCAATTTACGCACACTTCAAACCCGGCGCAGGTCGACAGCACTGCTGGATCAGAAGTCGACCGGCAGAAGGAGGCAATTCTTTCTCTTTCCCACACTCAGATCTTTCGGTCACATTTTTGCTGTAGAAGGAACGAGTTGATTATAATGATTTCTTTCCACCAGCGCGTTTTCCCTGTCATTGAGCGCCGCAGTTGATTTGCTTGACTGCACATTGATTAACCTCTCCGAGTGAAGAAAAGATTTGTAAGGATACCGAGTGGCTCTCAAAGCGCTTCCATCAACCTTTGTCGACGCGCTCTCGCCACACGCCAACTCATTTCCATGCGAACAAAGGGGCACGGATTTCTCCATCAGCAAATAAATATTTATGAAGTCTTTAAGTTGAAGTGCCCGGCGAAAAAGTCTTCTCAATTACACAACTCATGACTTGCTGGGATCAGCAAGACTCTCTGAAATTGCAGTGGTTTTGGTCTGGGTAGATTATTTATTTATTTATCTTTATTAACTGTGGTATTAGTGAATATATCAATCCTGTCATAGCAAAAACCTTGCAATGGTATTTGTGTGTGCTGTGTGTGTGTGTGTGTGTGTGTGTGTGTGTGTGTGTGTGTGTGTGTGTGTGTGTGTGTGTGTGTGTGCTAATGTCAGCCACATTTTACACTGTGTGAGCATTTCATGATGAATGGACCCATAGAAATGTCTCAAAATTACATCAATCTAAAATATGACTGTATGGATGAACTAAGCTGTGTTCAAAAGAATTGAACAGTGAACAAAATAATTGATGCAACACATGAAATACGCAGATTCAGGCCAATTTATCAGAAACACCTGCCGTATAGGTCTACTATTTATGTTGACAAGTATTTACTGTAAGCCAAAAGTGAATCCCTCTAATTTTATTGTTAAGTTTTGGTGGGAAATAAAAGGGCTACATTCTTGGAATGTCCAGTGGAAAACTGTAGCCTTCCAATTCCTTGGGACTTTAGGAGCTGAACTGAAGGCCTTTCACAACTTAATTAGGATCTGAGAGTGGAATCAACCAATTTACAATGGGTAGAAGCAAGTTCATGACAAAAAAAACTTCAATGTTAGGCCTTCTGGATGTTTTATATACATCACTGACTGAATATGAGCAGTAGTCTAACCAGGTTTTAGTCATTTTTTTAAAACACCGGTGTCTGCTCTGTATCAGGATTCTTTACTTAAAGAGCCACTATAAACTGTTATATTTTACAAGGTAAAATATGTAGTAATGTATGTTATCAGCTTGAGATAAAACTTCTGAAACTAATGAAATTTCTTTTACAAGCTTCAAATGTCAGTTTTTAATCTAGAATGGCCAAAAATTATTTGTGCTTAGTGCTAACAAATTACTAGACATTTTTAGGTGTGCAGAAGACCAATCTCTAATAGTCAGGGTTCCCACTGTAGTTCTGGATTGTCAGTTTTTGTAGAAATGTAATCACAACAAACGTTTGTGAGATCACTTAACTATAAACAAAATAGCACATTATTATGAGGATGCTAATTCAGAGACTAAAAAAGTAAAACTTATTTATAGCTCTGTAAGTATATTTCTGTGAGTATATTTTATTTATATCAGTAAGCATAAATAAGTAAGATGAATGTTCAGATGATCATTTATTCAAAAGCAGCAATAAATTCTGGATTATACACTCTTAAAAAAGAAAAAAGTGTGTAAGCGTTCCTTATTCGAAGCAATGGTTCTACTTTTTATAGCTACTATGAAAAGGGGCTAATGGCAAATGGAATAGTTCAATTGTGAAAACAATTATCTCCATTTCAATGAATTTTCATAAATCATTTTTTTTTTTTTGTGTGCATTTCTGGTAATAATCAATCATGTTGTTGCTGGGTTGTATAGATTAATTAAAAATAACTACAACCCCATTTCAAAAAGTTGGGATGCTCTGCAAAATGTAAATAAAAAGTTCAATGATGTGCAAATCATTTGACCCCCTAAATTTAATTGAAAATAGTACAAAGACAACAAATCAAATGTTGAAACTGAGAAATTTTATTGTTTTTGAAAATATATGTCCATTTTTAGTTTGATGCCAACAACACATTCCAAAAAAAGTTGGGATGGGGGCATGTTTACCGCTGTGTTCCCAAACGCTTACAGAATGTTGTTAAAAGAAGAGGTGATCTTTTTTTGGAATGTGTTGTTGCTGTAGTTTTGAAAGTGAAATGTTTTCCCATTTTCATTTGATATAGAATTTCAGATGCTCACCAGTTCATGGTCTCCTTTGTCATATTTTTCATTTCATAATGTGCCAAATGTTATCAGTGGGGACTGCAGGCAGGCCAGTTCAGCATGGAGCAATACTGTTATAAGACATGCAGAATGTGGTTTGTCATTGTCTTGCTGAAATAAACAAGGCCTTCCCTAAAAAAACATTGTCTGGATGGCAGTACATGTTCTCAAAACATTCATATATCGTTCAGCATTAATGGTGCCTTCGCAGATGTGCTTGTCACCAATGCCATGTGCACTAATAGACCCCTATACCATCATGAATACTGGCTTTTGAACTGTGCACTGATAACAAGCTGAGTGGTCTTTAGACTGGAGGACACAGTGTCCATGATTTCCAAAAAGAATTTAGATTTTTTTGTCAGACCACAGAACACTTTTCCACTTCCTCTCAGTCCATTTTTAATGAGCTCGGGCCCAGAGAAGGTGGCAGTGTTTCTGAATCCTGTTTATATTTAGTTTGTTCTTTGCATTTTAGAGTTTTAATTGTTGTCTTTGAAGTTTTCAATGAGATATAGGGTTTAAATGATTTGCACATCATTGAATTTTGTTTTTATTTATATTTTTCACAGCATCCCACTTCAGCATTTTTGGAAAAGAGGTTGTAAATAAAATACAAGCAACTTACAAAACTAAACCTTATTGATTATTACTATATTTTTTGTTTGTTTGAAGTTTTTTGGCAAAAGCAGATAAACCCATGGTCATTTCATGTTTCAGAGTTAAACACAGCCATTTAATGGATGTGAGCTTCTTTGAAGTGCAATATCTAACATTCTTTAACATAAACAATCCAGTAAAGTGCTTAAAATTGCAACAAAAACAGCCCAATAATGGTCAATATTAAACATCTATAAAATCAGACCTCGGAAATTCCTAAGGCTGAATCTGAAATGACTCACTGCTCCCTATATATTACATTATGTGAGTTATGAAATTTGGCTTATATGTTTAGAATAACACACAACCATCAGCTTGTTTTTAAAGGATGGCTTTTGCAAATTAACTCTTTTATGTTGTGTTTAGTTCTACCTAAAACCTCTCTGAGCATGGTTCTATATAACACCAAAAGGGTTCCTAAGCTTGACATCATAACAACAGAAGAACCCTTTTTGGCACTTTATAGAACCATTTTCAAAAAGTTTCTAAAAATCTCTGTGGTCTCCAACCCGAGTCCTGGAGGTCCACCTTTCAGCAGAGCCAACCACTATTTGCCACACCTGCTCCAGCTAATTAACCTCTTTCCAAGTCTCTGATTGGTTGGATCAGATATATTAGAGTTAAGTAAGGGGCAAGTTATTGGATACAGGCTGGGACTAAACTCTGCAGGAAGGTAGCTCTCATTTCACTATGCAAAACATTTAAGCATGAAATACTTCTATATAGAACTCATGGTTCTAAGTACAACCAATGCCTTTATAAAAGAACCTTTGAAGAGCCATCTTTTGTAAGAGTGCAGGACAACACATTCAACATGTTTCTAAGTATTTTACATTACAAATCACAGCATTTCTTTTTCCAGCTTTTCCACAGCTTACAGAAGTATAAATAAGCATTGCCTTTTTAGTCTGTGGATTAGCATGCTCACAGTCATTGCCATGTCATTATTTTGCTTTCAGTCACATGATCTCTAGAGGGTTCAATTTGTCAAATTGGCACCATCTGTGCCAGCATGTCAGCTTCCATCCCTGCGCTTCATACAGCGTACAGCAGTTACATTTGAAATTAATAGGTGAGCTAATCCACAGTACTTTCCTTGAATATTTATATTTGGAAGTCTGGGGCACGTGCCAGAGAAAGCACATTTGATGTCTACCTGTGTTTGATGCTCAGGTTTTATGAGGTAAAAGTGCCTGGAGGACGTCCACCCTCGTTACGCTTGCTCTTTGATATCCTTCCTCGTCTATAAGGTTTTGATGAGCCATTGCGCCTATGTTCTACGTTCAGATGCACCTTTTTTATGACTTACAATGAATGTTCAAGGACCAATCTGCTTTATATGTTACCTTAAGTGTAGTTTGCTGAAGAAACACGGTCTGCGGTTTTATGTTTCTTCTCCAGTAACGACAGGATTCAGGAAAAAAAAGAATGAAGTGGCTCGCCCAAATTAAAAGAGACCCAATTTATACAACCCTGCCAATTTCACAGCAGTTAATGCCCACCTGTGGCAATCTCTCCGACAGTAATACTTGAGTATGATGAATAAACTGTTTGAAGCAGGTCTCCTTCTGAATACCTCTCTAACACAGAAGCTTTAAGACCACCAGTGAAGTCTACCACTTTGGCATAGCACTTACAAAGACATTTTTACATGGGTTAAAACAGCTTCAGCATAATCTAGTCCAGCTGCTGTGCAATGCTCTTAAACCCACTACTTATCCCTTGTTATAGTCATCTCAAACAACAGACTGTGATACAGGTAAGCAGCATATACATAACCTCATATCAGCATTGTCTGGAGTGAAATCCTCTCTGAAATATTATAGAGAAATAACTTGTGGAATGGGAGGTGTAAAAAAATATAATAATGAAAAAAAACAAAAGCAAGACAAACAAATCTACTGAGGGAAAGAAAATTTGGCAGGAGCTTCAAAATTTTAAGCCACTACTTTGCCTAAGGCCAAGTCATAAAGTATGCATTGCCCAAAATAATTTCAATATGACTGCTGGAAAGGCAGTTTCCCAGCAACGCTGTTTTAGACTAAATTAAACTGCTTTAGTTTCTTTTCTTTATCATGACTCATGATAAATTCTGCTTTTTAAATCAAGGACTCAAGGTCTACAACCCTATGAAAGATACAAAAGCAGGCACTATATAGAAACTGTTAAACACCATTTAAAAATGCCGGCTGCTTTTTACATTGCGTGAATGGATAGCCTCATTCTGCTGGCACTGTAGTGACTATTCCACTATTGGAGTGGAAATCAAGTTGGATATTTTTAATGAATGCAATCCAATCACTGTAACTCTGTTATCAGATCGACTAGAACACTGTTTGCTCCCTGTGTATGAAATCTTGTGACTCTGTTTTGAGCTGCTAGTGAGCAATGAGAAGTGAGAACCCCCTGCTGAGAAAACTATTCACACTTCTCCACAATGATGGCCATACTGAGATGAAGCAGACACACAACTGTAGCTTTCTTCATATTAAAGAAACATGTGAAAGTGCCAATCCAGTTTACTTCTGGTTTTGTAAATCATACACACACTTACTTACTTCCAAAATAGGTAGAAATCACATTTTATAGCTACTATGAAAAGGGGCTAATGACAAATGGAATAATAAGACATTTAAAAGCCTTACTTTTCTCTAGAGGTACGCAATCAGAATCAGCCAAGAATGGAATCAGATGATTTTTCCTCCAAATGTCCATTGGCCAGTTTAGTATACTGATTTTGGCTGATCTAGGATGAAGTACATGATGTGAGGCAGGTAACCGCACAGTGTATTTGAATGCTACTGTTGCTTCTTACTTTTGATACAACATTTTATTCAATCAATGTCATTTGATTATGTTAAACTACCAGTTTGGCTCATTAGAGAGCAAATCATGTTAAGTATATTGTGTCTTTGGCTAATATAAAGTGCTAAAAATGAGCAGATGTGGTTAATGTGTTCATTTAACCCACCCAGTGGAAGTTTTAGTCAAAAATATTTTGTTATAATAAATAAATAAATAAATAAATAAATAAATAAACAGAATCAGCAAAAAGTGTATGATTTTTGCATCCTATGTTTTTTCCTGACCATGATGATATTTAAGGAGAGAAGCTAAAGTGGCTATAGGTAAGATGGTCACATCACATATTATTAGCCTAGCAGACTTAATCTAGCAGTTGTTGCACTGGGTGCTCTCAGTCAACTAACTGTGAGAACAGCTGAGGACAATAGTTCATTGTTGACGTCGTGTGCAGCCATGTCTATTTTGGATTTCTTCCTTTTATAGTGCGCCATAGGCCAGACTAGTGGGCCTGATCTCTCCTCCCTGGGGTGAGATGATATAAAAGCTTTGACGTACAATCTCAGCCTCCGTGCCCTGAGCTTCCACCTTCTGCCTGACCTGCTCTCACTGTTTCTGCCCCTTAGCCAGGATCAAGGAGGCTCTTCTTGTCCACAGCACCATGGCCCCCAAGAAAGTAGAAACAAAGAAACCGGAACCCAAGAAGCCAGAGCCGAAAAAGGAGGCTGCCCCGGCCCCAGCAGCTGCCAAACCGGCCCCTCCAGCAGAGCCTGAGCCTCCTAAGGAGCCTGTGTTTGACCCCAAGAGCATCACCTTGGAATACAGTTCTGACCAGATTGAGGAGTTCAAGGAAGCGTTTCAGCTGTTTGACCGCACGCCCAAGGGCGAGATGAAGATAACCTTTGCTCAGTGTGGCGATGTGATGAGGGCCCTGGGCCAAAACCCCACCAACGCCGACGTTCTGAAGGTTCTGGGGAAACCCCGGCCAGAGGAGATGAACTCAAAGCTGGTGGACTTCGAGACCTTCTTGCCCATGCTCCAGCACATCTCCCGGTCCAAAGATCAGGGCAACTTTGAGGACTTTGTTGAGGGCCTAAGAGTCTTTGACAAGGAAGGCAATGGAACCATCATGGGGGCAGAACTGAGGCATGTTCTGGCAACTCTTGGAGAGAGGATGACTGAGGATGAGGTTGACCGGCTGATGGCAGGACAAGAAGATGCCAATGGCTGCATCAACTACGCTTCTTTCGTCAAGCATATTCTGTCTGGTTGAATTGGATTTATAGAAAGCATTGAAGCAAAAATGTAGCCAACAATTTCAAAGCCTGTCTGAAGGATATGGATGTGGAAGGGGTAAATCAGTGAACTGGACTTATTAAAATAAACCGCAGTATTTAGTATTTTCGTTATTTTGTAGCTCACTTCATCACTTGATATTCCATCACCCCAACTTGTTTAGCACCTGATCAAATGTGGACAGAAGTGTCAAAAAGTGGGTGGCGATTTGATTTGTTTGGATTGGACAGATACAATGACTGTGGCCATGTATAGGTTTTGTGCATATTGTCCAAAATCAAATATGTTTAGCAGGAAACATGCATGCAATTATGAAAGCATTCAGACGTAAATGAGACACTGTGCATTCATCAAGAAAAAGATGCCATGTTAGTGCAGTCTGAAATATGTTTTTAATGTTACCTTACATAAGAAGCAATATTTCCGTCTGTCAATCAATGCAACAATAAATAAATTCATAAATAATCTCGCTTGCTGTTTATTTGGAATTCTCAGTGTCACTCACAAAGGACATGGGAAAGCATCAGACACTAAAGCACTCAAACACTGGGGGCAGCATGCAGGTGTAGATGACTGCTGATGCGATGGACTAGTCAGATGCCATAAGATCAGATTACATTTTTGGAACTGTCTGATAAGGAACTCAATGTTCTGCTTTTTATGGAGCTACAAAAAACTGCAGTGTCATCTTTTCCATCCTGCATTTGCTAAATCTCCAATAGAAAATGATCCACCTTACAAATAAAGGCACCAAGAAGGGTTTTGCAGCAATGCCATATAACAACCAAATTTGGATCCCTAATGCAGTGGTTCCCAGACCAGTCCTCAGATACCCCATATGGTTGAGATTTCTTGTTCCATCACAACTCACAATGCATTGAGGTTGAGCAAAAATGTGGACTGTCACGTGATCCCTGAGGACCAATTTGAGAACCACAACCCTAAAGAACCTTTCACTTGAGTGGTGTGGATTGAGTTTCAATTGAACCATCCATTGAAAGGTATCCAAAAGTAGATCTTCTATGGTAGTGCTTTATTTTGGTACTTTTTTAAGAGTGTATGATGCACAGTTAGTTGAAGATGAGTGGGGACGATATTCAGTATATATTTCAAAGTTAACTTCTATATCATGTGGTGGGTTATAAATAGCTTCTCAGCAGTGAAGGTCTAAGTTATTCTTTTGGTTTTCCAAGAAAATAGTCGGAGGAAAATATTAAAGATTATAAAAACAAGCAAAAGCTTAACTTTTTGTTCCATAGAATCTCAGTGCTTTGAGCATGATGGTTCATGCATTTTTAATTCGGCTCTCAGTTGCGTACTGTGGCTCATTGAGGCCAGACAAGGTTGGGGGACTGACATCAAACATAACTCACCCCAGTCTCGCACCAGCCTCAACTTTATTTCTGCACTCTTAATGCAGTGACCTTTAGCCAGGCAGCCCAGAGAGCGGGAGAGAGAGCCAGCGAGCCAGTGGAGAAACCTCAGGATTTTGCTTTGATGCAATTTACAGGTCCCCCTCTATTCAGGGGCCAGGAACTGGGCCTGCGAGTGCATGCATCAATGGGAATGTGAGCCATGTAATCTCAGCTGAGGAGAGGCACACAAGCAGACCTCCCAGTCATGGTGTTGGGCAGAGAGGGGAGGGTGAGAGAGAGAGGTAGAGAGAGGGGTACTTATCAGACCTTCCCAGGCCCCCCCTCCCTGTCATCAGGCAGACAGCTGCTTCTTCCTACTCGATGATCCCTGGTGTCAAGCAGTCCAAAGGCCTTGAACATGAATTTCACAGTCCTGGACATGAGGCCCAAAAGAGGCACAGCTTCGACCAAAAAGGCAAAGCAAAGCCAATTTAGAGCGGACACAGTGGCATTTTCATCCAGATTTGACCGATAGCATCTTTAGAGAACCATTTTTGTAAAGGAGATGTGTATATGGATCCTTTAAAGGCTTAAAATGTTCATTATGTAAAAGATCTCTCACAGATGGTTTTCTAGAACACATTCCTAACCTAAATTACCTTTCAACAAATGTTTTGTTGAGGAACCATGTTTGTAAATAAGATGTGCATCTGTGAAGAACTTTTTAAAGACCCAAGAGTGTCCATAATGTATATATATATTAAGCCAGTTATACTAGACAATGCTATAGTTGGTCCATCTATTTGCAAAGGGCACTACAAACAAAACTTCAAATAGATGGAAAATGAATAAAAGATGAATAAAAGATTTTGAATAACAGTAGCACTTTTAGCCTCCCTGCTTGGTATAATGGTATTTTAAGCAGGGTAAGAGTTGGTATTATTTTATGTTGTCAAAAAAGCAAGCATGAGATAAATGAGACCTCAAGCACTTAACGCAGCAGTTCCTCCCAAAATCAGATACAATTATGACTGAGTTCTCCAAGGGAAATTTGTGATTATGCATTGAGGGAAACTTCTACAGTTTGACTGCTGTAATAGCTTTGGCAAGAGTATTTATAAAAAGACCGCTCCTGCTTTAGAGATATAGAAAATATTGCTTGTCTCCATGGAAACTATGCACAGGTAAGTGGATTGTGTGATATCTTGAGTATCTAGACAAGTTCCCAAATGCAAATACATAAATAAAAGAATGGGATGACCTTCTCCTTTTCTCTCTACATAAATTTTCTAAATTCTGTAGACATGCCAGGACTGTTTGCATAGTTTCAGGGTGAACCAATGTCTTCGGCAGTTCTGACCTGTGGTCACCTGGACTGGCCATTGTCATATCAGATACAACATTGCTACTAACAGATACTGCTTCCATCAGTTTTTACATGCTTTCACAATATGCTCCAGTAACAGCCTTTGATGTGCTGTATAAATGTTTGAAATAAAAACAAAACGAACAAACAAACAGACAGACAAACAAACAAATAAATAAAAAGAAGAATGCCTCATACTTTGGTGAAAATAGGTTTGTAAAAAATTGTCAACGGATAATTAAATTGTATTCTTTGTCATTTAATAACTTTTTTTTCCTTTAATAAGGTTTTTTTTTTGTTTTGTTTTTGTTTTGTTTTTTTTGTTTTTTTTCCCTAAAACTTAAACATTAAGAATGAAATGTTTGATTTTCTGTTTGTTTCTTGACACTGAAAAAATGAATAAGTATATAAATAAATAGTATTACTGGCTGTTTTTGACTGGAAAATGAAGAGTGGCTTCTAACTTTTAGGTATAAAATAGCAAAAATGATTAAAATAAAGGAATATGACAAATGATTCCGATTCGTTGGACAACAGTCTCTGCTATCACCCAACAGATATTTGTATATATACCAGTAATAGGCCGCTATGGCCCTGCAGTGAAAATCTACCGAATACATTCTTTAACACATACAACAATTTTTGTCCTGCAATTTTAGTCTAAGGCAGAAATATCCAGCGGTTCTCTTCCCCCCCAGGGGCTTCTGGCTGTGGCTGAATGTTTCAGGTGACAGTGGCCTGTGACAATGTTATCTGGCAGGCCCTGGTCAGCGTCGCCCACAGCGGAAACTGCTCGGAGTCGATAGGTAACCACGCTGGAGCCTGACCGCCTGCGTCCCTCAGCCTTCAGATGACTACACACATAGCCTGGCATGGTGCAATTGTCCTGACACTATTACTGCAGAGGGGACAGAGGCATGCTGATGTAACGGCTGCTGAGATATGGAAGTGACCTCACAATCATGTTGTCATGGCGAGCTTCTGGAGGCGGTTGCCACGGAGTAATGAGGTCACTTCTTTTGTTATGCACTGATGGTATCACTCTAAACACATGCTGTACTTTTCAAACTTTAATCTCTTTTTTCAATCTATGAAATGAAATGTTAACTTTTTAACATTTAACCTCGTTTGCATTATTATTCAGCTATTATCAGTTATTATTTAATTACTTTGATGCTGATTAGTTGGTTTATTGTAAACAGATACTCCTTAAATGGCCTGGACTCACAAGCCAGTACAAACAATTATTAGATGAACAATGATGTACACTGTTGAAGGGTTGGCTCTTCAAGTGTTCTTTAATAAACACAATGGTTGTATAGAGAACCATAAGCACTCAAAGAATAATTTTCATGCTTAAATTGTTCTTTTCATCACGAAATATGTTTTTCAGATTGATGGACAATGTGTTGTATATGGTTCTATACAGCACCAAAAAGGGTTCTGCAATTGTTACTGTATCAAGCTTGTAACAATAGAAGAACACCTTTTGCTGCCATACAGAACCCTTTTCAGTAAGGTTCCATGTACTTTACGCCATGCTAAGATCCTTTTAGGCATGCAAATGGTTCTCTGAGTGTTCATGGTTCTACATAGACATTGTTTTTACTAAAGAACGCTTGAAGAACCATGTTTTCATATAGCACCAAAAATGGTTTTGCTGTTACGGTGTCAAGCTTGTAACAATAGAAGAACCCTTTAGGCATGCAAATGGTTCTCCGAGTGTTCATGGTTCTATATAGAAGCACTGTTTTATTAAAGAACCCTTGGAGAGCCATGTTTTTTAAGAGCATAGCTGTTATCACCTGCCAGATGTTAATATGTTGTTGCTGACAATCAATCAATCAATCAATACAGTACAATACAATACAATACAATACAATACAATACAATATATCCCCAAAATGCAATGGTGCTACGGCACTGTGAACTGTTTTTTAAAGAGTGTGGCTGTTAAGCTCTTTTGTTATGTATCGGCATCACTCAATATGCATCATATCTTCAACTTCTGTTATACTATTCGGTAACACTTTCTATGAATGTCACATTTGTAAGCATCTATAAACACATTTATAACATGTTATAATGCCTTGATATGGCATTATACACATGATTATAAACATTTGTAAATGAACTACACTGGATTACACTTCATAGCCATGTTTATTATACGTTATGAATTGTTAATATAATGCATTATAAGTAGTGTTGATAACGTTATACTGTCAGTGCCAAAGAAGTCAGTCCCAGCTTGGAGAGCATAGAGACAAATACCAAGCTAACGGTGGTGAACATTACCTTTCCCACATTGGGTAAAACACTGATGGCAGCTCTAGTTTAAACTCTGACATTTAAAGCCTGTAATGAGCTTTACTGTGAATGTTTTAGTGTTTCAGTAAATCCTTCAGTAAATACTTCAACTTGAAGCCTCACTCTGAACACTGGAGGAGGCTTTAGTACAGTACGCTTCACTTTACTTAGAGCGGACAAATATCACTTATGAGCTCTTATAATTTGTTATGAACAGTACTTATAATGTGTTATGTTAACAATTCATAATGCATAATAAGCATGGCTATAATGTGTAATGTATTTTTATAAATATTTATATCCATATGTATAATGCCTTATGAATGCATTATAACATCTTATGAATGTGTTTATAGATGCTTACAAAGGTGACATTCATAGAAAGTGTTACCTACATTTCTTTTTTCAAATTCAATAATAAAGCAAATTACACAGAATCAAACACCACTTTAAGACCTAATAATTAACTCTTTAATAGTTTTTTTTTTTCCTTTTTTTTTCACATGGTCTTGGAATCAATGCTTCCAACGTGCAATTATTGCACCGCCACAAGGTACAGATGCCAGAAGTCATGCCACTCTGTGTCTGTAAGAAGCTTATGCTCTACTGCTGCAGAAGGGATCCAATTCTTGTGGATTTACTGAGTCAGTTTGCAGGTCTTGCAAGAAAAGATTAACTTCTGAGAAACTTTAGGAAAACTGTTCCAAGAAAGTAATGACTGAAATTAGACCTTGTGCAATGATTGAGTTAGCTCACATTACTTCTAAATGGAAGAGGCATGATGCAGGTGCGCTAATCAAACCGAAATAATATAGTGCTGATTTTCCTAATGTATTCACATTATCGCCTCAGCATAGAAGCACATACACCGCTGACTTTAGTTCTTAAAGCAGGCTCTTCATCTTAATTATTCAGCTTTAAAATAAGCCAAAAACCATCTGCCTGTAAATTACAGTGGCAGGGTGTTGATTGAGGTTTGCATTTGTGTTCAATGCAGATTCACACAGTCTAACACAGTCTTCCAAACTGATTTATGGTCTGTTTCCTTTGCAATCTAGCAAGTAATTTTGTCTGATTCTATGTTCTAACTGTTTATGATCATTCTCTACTTACCTATATTGCCTATTATGTAGTGGATCTAACCCCTACATCAACCAGGCAAAGAAGAAGTAGAATAGATGTATATTTTTACAGTACTGCGCAAAAGTCAGAGACCCTTCATTTTCTATTTCAAAAATTGATTAAAAGCTACAGAGAAAACGGAACTCCTAGCAACCACCTGGTAGACCTGGTAGACACCAAAACCCCCATCAGATAAACAACACTTAAAGCTTTTGTCGTTGAGAGAAAATCAATCATTTTTCAATTTTTGACATAATATGAAAATGCCTGTTGTTCTTTACATTGTTTGCAAATTTCATGATGAATGGACCAAAAGAAACTGACTTAGAAAAAAGTCTGGTTCCAGTGACTTACTTTAAAAGTAAAGATAAAAATAGTAAATTTTAAAAGTAAAGTGGATCAGACACAGCAGTGCTGCTGGAGTTTTAAACACTGTGTCCACTCACTGTCTGCTCTATTAGACACTCCTACCTTGTCAGTCCACCTTGTAAATGTAAAGTCAGAGACGATAGCTCATCTGCTGCTGCACAGTTTGTGTTGGTCATCCTCTAGTCCTTCATCAGTGGTCACAGGACAGCCCACCACCCACCACCCAAATAGTACCTGCTCTGTGAGGGTCCATGAGGGTCCTGACCACTGAAGAACAGGGTAAAAGGGGGCTAACAAAGTATGCAGAGAAACAGATGGACTACAGTCTGTAACTGTAGAACTACAAAGTGCACCTATATAGTAAGTGGAGCTGATAAAATGGACAATGATCGTAGAAACTAGGAGGAGGTCATAATGTTATGCTTGATTGGTGCATATACATGTACATTCACTAAAACACCAAAACTGGACATATGAAATGTGTAGTAAGGTTTTATGGACTGATGAGGCTGAATTTATGATTGGGATTACCTTTGGATAGTGAAAAAAGCAGCCAACTTCTGACTAATGACTGAATTTTGGAGGTTATTTCAAGACCATTTTGACTGGACATTAAGTAACGGAAGGGTAGTTTCTGACTTTCGCACAGTGCTTTATAGACTGCATTGTGAAAACCCTGATATATTATACAACATTCTTTGAGAATTAGACATTTTTAGAGGGATTTCCCTGCCCAGTGAGCCATCTGATGTTCAAATGTCACAATGATTAAAAATTAACATTAATTGCAAAGCACTCCAAAGTCATGAGAACACTGATGACTTTCTTTTTCCTTTAGCTTTTTTAGCATTTAGGTGTGAGAAATGCTAAGTAATTATATTTTACTATTATCCATACAAAAAGCTCCATAATTATTGGCACCCTTGGTAAAGAAGGCCAAGAAAGGCTGTGAAAAATGTCACGTTTATCTCACACTGAATGAAAATCTAACCTTGAATAGTGGTAAATTTGGTCCAAGAAAACATTTCTATGCAAAACTCCAAGAGTAATAATTATTGGAACCTCTGCATTCAGTACATTGTACTGCCCTTTGCCAACATAATGAGTCTTATAGAGTTGCATTATATAGAGCCTATAATGTTTGATGAGATGGTTATAGAGCAGTCATCAAAAGTGAACATCTCTAGCTCCTCTAAGATCCTAGGTTCTCTCTTTTGGATTCTCTTCTTCAGCTCATCCCTTAGGTTTCCAATCATGTTGAACCTGGAATGACCACATCAAAAGTACAGATCTTCAACCCACACTTAACAGTGGACATGGGGTTCTTTTCTGTATAACCTCTTATTTTTATGGCAAACCCACCATAATTGCTAGTATTCATCAATAAACACTGGAACAGTCAAAGTTCCAATGGTGCCTAGTGAACTCCAGGTGCCGGCATTTGTGGTTAGATAAAAGAAATTTTTTGGCATAGTTTGTTGCCATGGAGGTGGCCTCTAACTGCAGTTTTAAATACTTGGTTGCCCCAAAATGCTATTATATTCTGTAAATTTCCTTCTGTAATACCATCTTCCTCACTGTGTGTGATGGCAAAATAAAATCCATCTTTTTTCCAGGCAGGTTCACTACAGATCTGGTTGTTTTAAACTTCTTAGTTGTTGTTTTACTAGTGGATTTGGGCATTTTCAGACAAGTAACTATTGTTTTAGAGCCATTGTCTTATTCATGAAGGTCTAATTTGTCTCATTTCACTTGTGTATTTTCTTATTTTCCCCATGTTGATAAATGATTAAGGGAATTTGACATCTGTCACCTCATATTTATACCCTGATGGAACAGCATGTCATGTAATAACCTCTTTTGTAATAGTACCAGTCATTATGACATTAATAACACTTTTTTCTGCATTTTTTTTCTTACCAAGGCTGCCAAAAATGATAGAGCAGACTGTTTATGTTTCTCAAGAACCTACACCAGAATTTTTCTAACCTGCGTTTTTGTCTGGTTTCACAATATATTACTTGGAAAAATGAATTAGATTTTTTTTTTTTTCCTCACTTCAATTTTTTTGGAAGATTTATTTAAACCAAAATGGACCTGGTTCTTGAACATATTAAGCACAGTACATCACACACATATATATATATATATATATATATATATATATATATATATATATCTTCCTTCAAAATGTAAAGACTTTTGCCCTACCTCTAAAACATCTGTTGATTTTTGTTTACATCACTATAGCAGGTGTAGCAGTTTTGTATCAGTTTTTGATATCCCTCTCCCACCATCCCACCTATGACTGAGTGAAATTAGACCCTCCCTGAAATCGTGTTTTGCTCAAAAATATGGCAAGGAATGGCAGATAAATGCACTGTGAGTTCAGATTGGTGATGACTTTAAATTCAGTTCTCTGTGATTTGGCAATTAGTCCTCTTCTAAAATAGACCCTCAGTAGACAGAAAAGAAGATTAGATAAAGGTTAAATTACATTTTCAATAAGAACTATTTTCTTAACATTAAGAAATGCCTTTCAGCTCCAGGAGCACTGCACAACGATAATGGTATGCATCCAATTAGCTGAAATCTTTAATGGGCCCAAGGCACACAGACGTATTTGGAGCTTCTGTGCAGTTTGCTTAGTATGTGTTACAGAGAGAGAAGGAGAGACAGACAGAGAGAGAGAGAGAGAGAGAGAGAGAGAGAGAGAGAGAGAGAGAGAGAGAGAGATCAGTCTTCAGGCAGAAGTACATCAAATATTTTGCAGGTGTTTGTATAACAGATCCTGAACATCAGGTTAAACTAAAAATGGCATTTCACATTAAAACTTTGCCCAGGTGTGTTTAAACTGCTATAATAAGCAATAATGACTAATTACTCTTCTACAAACCTGAATCTATTAAAGAAATGACTTTATCTGTTACAAGCAGATAAGCAAAGAAAGGCAGATTTGAGCCAGATTTAGAGGAAGAGTGAGTGCTTCTGCTAAAACGCTAGCGTGCTGCATTGCTAGCATAATGACAGTCTTGAGAAAGATTTGTTGCTGAAGACTGAGATGGAGTCACTGCCATAAAATGAAGTGTGCTACAACTAAAGACACACAGAGAGAGAGAGAGAGAGAGAGAGAGAGAGAGAGAGGGAGAGAGAGAGAGAGAGAGAGAGAGAGAAGGAGAAGGAAGTGGAGAGATAATAGAGAGAATAAAAAGAGAAAGAGAAAGGGGAGAGGGAGGACTGAGGGAAGGAGGGAGGAAACAGAGAAAGGACAGAGAGAGAGTAAATGGGTGAAAAAGAAGAACTGAGAATAAAAAGAAAGAAGGAGAGAGGAAGATAAGAAAAAGAGAAAAGAGAAAAGCTAAGGGGAGAGAGGGAGAGAAAGAGGAAAGAGAGTGAAACAGAAGTGAAAGTGAGAAAGAAAGAGAGGAAAGGAGCTAAGGGGAGAGAGAGAGAGAGAGAAAGAGGAAAGAGACAGTGAAACAGAGAGGAGAGAAAGAGAAAGAAAGAGAGAAAGGGAGAAAGGGAGTAAGGGGGAGAGAGAAAAAGAAAAGAGAAATGATATA
This sequence comes from Colossoma macropomum, assembly GCF_904425465.1. Classification (NCBI taxonomy): domain Eukaryota; kingdom Metazoa; phylum Chordata; class Actinopteri; order Characiformes; family Serrasalmidae; genus Colossoma; species Colossoma macropomum. The sequence continues at coordinate 24,327,662 of NW_023494794.1, forward strand.
TATATATATATATATATATATATATATATATATATATATATATATATAAAGAGAGAGAGAGAAACAGAGAGAGAGACAGAGAAACAGAAAGAAAAAGACAGAGATGGAGGAAAAGTGATGAAGAGAAAAAGAAGAGCTGAGAGTACAAAAGAAGGGGAAGGAGAGACGAGGATGAGAGCAAGAGAGAGATAGAGAGAGAGAAAGACAGAAGAAAGAAAAGACAAAGAAATCAAGAAACAAGGAAACAAGGCGATCATCAAGGCGAGTTCTCCATTCATCTGTAAATGAGGAGCTTATCAAGACAAAAACAATAGCAGTTTCCCGTAGAGGACGCCAGATGGAATGATGGAGTTCAGGGAGGAAACCTCGAGAGAGGTGTAGAAGGCCAAATCTTGTGGGAGGTGCACATGATGTCTCTTTAAATGGGCCAACAGTGTGGAAACTTTTAGGGGCTTTTTTTTTTTGTATTTTTATTCTTTTTTTCCACCACAACTTTAAATAAGCAGAATACTCTTGAATTAAACTACGGCTGCAACTATAAATTATATACTGTAAATTTAGATCTTTTTGACAATTAATGGAGTAATCTGAGTTTTACAAAAAGGCCAAAAAATTACAAATAAATAAATAAATAAATAAATAGGTCAAAGGTTAAATATAAATGGTGTCCATTAGCCTCAGTACACTGTTAGAAAAAACAGATATGGTATCAAGGTACAAACAATGTAAATGTTCCCTCAAAGGTACAACAGTGGTTTGAGCCTTGAGGATACCACCCCAGTGACAAGAGGGGCACTGTCCCAGTGACAGTTTCATACCTTTTTTTTGAGAGTGTACCCTCAAAACGTTACATGAAATGGTTTTTAGGTCCAACTTTGTACCTTAAGTAAGTTTTTTTCCCACAAAAGGGAAATTTATTTATTATATTTGTACATTTTCATGACCTAATGGTTGAAAAATACAATGAAATAAAAAGAACAGGGACTAAACAGGGTGTATGGAGTCAATACAACTTGCAAAAATATGACTGCAATGAAACAAAGTACAGTTATGTTCCCTAAAGGTTCAGTTATGTTCCCTAAAGGTGCTAAAGACGTGCCCTTGAGCGTACCACCCCAGTGCCAGGAGGTGTACCGCCCCAGTGACAGTTTAGTACCTTCTTTTCTGAAAATTTAGGAGCATTTAAAACATACATTATTATCATGCAAACTGTCAACTAACACTGTTGATTCATCAAGACGATCAATCAAAGATCAAGCAATCCCGTCTAATCAAATAATCTTAACAGCCCAAAATGAAAAGACAACACATTTTCTCATTTTAGCTTAAGAATTCCTTCTATTTGTCCCAGATTTAAACTTTGTTTCTGATCCATTCCTCTAATCATTCTGTATGCACTTACATTATGATGTATCTATAAAAATACATTTTTAATGAAACTGTATTTCGGGCGGATCCTCTCACCTACCGTGTCCTCGTAAACCAGAATAGGCCGTGACACAAACTGCAAGGTAACAGTTGATTTAATTTCCCAGCTGGGGAAGAGAAAGAGGGAAAAAGCCTCATTGGTCTACAGGAGGGAGTAATACCGCCTGACCCAGTGGACTCACTTAAAGTTGGAAGCTAAATTAATTGGCATTCTCCTAGGCACCAAGCAAGTGGCATCTTCTCCTACCTTATGCCACACAGGGCCGGCGACATTCTTAGCTATTGCTGACTCGAAGGAATTGAGAATATATATGTCCAGTAATGAAGAGCATATTTGCTTGGTAGCCTGGTTTGACCAACCTGAAACTGTTCAACAGTGGCTCTTAGTCAACGTGTATGGTCAAATCTTGTGCCTATACACATTTCACTGATGGTTTCACTTTCTTCAAATGTCTTCTTTATGCTATAGGGTCAAGATGTGGATCTTTACTAGCTCAACTGTGCTTTAACTGGGTGTGGTCTCCCTCATAGCTACTGTTGCTAGGTTGGACAAGCTTTACACAAGGTAAGTAAAATTCCATTCAACCTCATCAGTAACTTAATTTATGTCAAAATATGAACAATTTTGACGTAAGCGCGCTATGAAGTTTAGAGTTGCTACATTGCATCATATTTCCAGTTTAAAATGGTACATAACCAAGCTGGATTTGTGTTTTGCTGATGCTAATCAAACTACACTAGGAAACGGCATCAAATTTGCCACTATATTAAAATTAGCTTGTTCAAAAAAGATATCTGTGAGTCAGATAATGTAAGGATTTAAGTTAACCTTTATGTTTTGAGGAAGGTTAAGCTTGAAAAAGGCTATTCACATACACACCTTTTTTTTTGTTGTTCATTTTTTTCTTTGCTTTTAAGAGTGACATTTCATGCGATATATATATATATATATATATATATATATATATATATATATATATATATATACATGAAATGTCACTCTGTCATATATATATGTATATTATTTATAATGGATCATATTCTACATGTACAGTTACATTTAGGCGTTTTGACAGAAACTGAGCATGGATAGGTGAAATGAGTTCATTTCCAAAAAATGTTGTCTCAACTTATGTGAACTGTGTTGCTGGCATTACATTGAAAAATATATAGCATATATTTTTCAAAAACAAACAAACAAACAAACAAACAAAAAAGAAATTTCTTAGTTTCAACGTTTGATATGTTGTCTTTGTCCTATTTTTATTGTTTTTTTGCACAGCATCCCAACATTTCTGGAAACGGGGTTGTTAATAGGTAAACCTTTGAAGACCTCTAAAAGAAGAAAGTCTGAGAAGACCCCAGTGATGCAGTGTTGTTTTCTATGACCAATCAGGTTTTTCATGGAAGACAAAAATGACTCAAAGAGCCTACTGTGTATATGTATATATATATATATATATATATATATATATATATATATATATATATATATATATATATATATATATATATATATATATTCATCAGTTCAGTTTATAACACCAATGCCATGCCATACTTTTCTCTGTGTACATTTGAGATGAACTTTGGACACATTAATAAACTTAAATTGACTTGACAAAGAAAAGTTTGAAAACAGTTGTAAATTACTGCGGGTTGTGTTTAATAACTTAATTAGGTTTATATAGTAATTCCAGGCGGTTGCTAAGGTGTTCCAAGCAGTTGCTATCCAGTTACTATGCTTCCTGCTTGCTGTTATGGCATTGCCTGACAGTTGATAGTTCAAAATTATGATACCAATGGTGGCTCCTAAGGTGTTGCTAAATGGTTGTTAAGATATCCTATGTAGTTACTAAGGTGTTACAAATGTGATTGCCATTTTATCCAAAGGTTGCAAAGGAGTTGCACTGCTGTTTCTATTGTATCTTAGATGTTTGCTAGGGTGTTGCTAAGCAGTAGATATGTTATTCCAGGAGGTTTCTATGGTGTTTCTAGGCCATTGCTAAGGTATTCCAGGTGATTGCTAATATGTGTGCATATCTGTGTGCTAGTATGTAATGTTGGGTCTGTGATCCTGCAAAGTTTGGTAGTTCTAGCTTGAAATCTGTGGGCTGTAAAATGTTTAATTTTATGCATGAATAATAAAAGAAGAATAAGAAGAACAGTACATAGTTCACTTTGTCTAGCCAACTTAACAAGCAGAGGTAGAAATGGAATTTGAAACACACCAACTGATGGCACTGTACCTAGAAAATGTTTGCTAATATAAGAACAATTGGAAGTGAAACTCTAAAAAAGCTCACCAGACTACTCACCTATATTTTAATCCACCAGAATATATAACTGGATATTAATCTATGGAGTATGTTGTAATCAAATAAATTTTAAACTACTGACTCCATTGATTAAAATACAGTAGAACCATCTACCTCTTTATTGGCACATGTGGCACACTCCTGAGTCACTGCTTTAGAGAAGCACTTACAAACACTCTGAGATAATGGCTGCTCATGCTTAGAGGTTCCGTGTCTGACTTTTATATCAGACCTTTTACAAGTACCTGCAAAAAAACCTGAAACGCTTTCTGTTATTTGGCAGAGACATTTCTCAACACACTAATATGTTTACTGGCCACATTATCAAATACTTCTCGCTTGCTAGTGTACAGTCAGTTGCCATATAGTTTGTGTTAGCCATTCTCTAGTCCTTCATCAGTGATCAGTTTCTGACCACAGAGGGGATCTTGGCCAGATTTGTTTGGGTGGTGGACGACTCTCAACCTAGCAGCTTAAAATGGTCATCACACAAGTAATATCTGGTCAACAGTGGTCCAGAAACTGGCCAAGGATGAATTACATAGAGGTAAGTAAGCCCCCCCGGACAAGAAATTAGTCACCTTGCATGTTTAAGCTGGTAGTAACTTCAGGATGATTGGGCTACAAATACTTGCAAGGTGTGCAATGGGATTCATAGATTGAGAAGAGGTGGTACAGTGCAGTGAATGACTCAACGGATGTGTGGAAAATGGGTTGCAAAGCAGATATTAATGATTGGCAAATGGTTTGATTGCATTTGGGCATGCCAAAGGCCATAGTGTGAAGGAAGTCGCTGAATTTGCAGGTGTATTGAAGGCCATATGAGTCTACCAGCAGTGGCAAAAATCCCAGTCTACAGGAAATTCTCATCAGAATTGTGGCTGAAAGACAAAGCTGACAGATAGATATCACCGGTGTCTTTCACAGCGGTGAATAAAAATTTCTGAAGTGTTCTTTCAGAAATTGATTGTGAAGGACCTGCGTTGACTTCTAGAAGCAATTCGTGTCTAAAAGCGAATCAATTTTTATTCACAAGCTCATTGGTCAAAAAATTAATCACCAACTTAAACATGCAAGGTTTTTGTGCGGGGAGCTTACATTTATACACTGTCCAGCAACACAAGCTACAGTCTGCAATTGTATGCCTGTATAGCAGACCTATAAGGCAGGTCGAACTCATGAGTGGCTCATGAGTTAAAGCACCCTGTAGGGGTTTCTAATAAAGTGGCCAGTCAGCATTAGTACAAGGTAAGGGTTCAAAGAGAAAAGTGGACAGTGATTGAAAATTGACTGAATGGGGCTAAAAATGAAGGCGAAGCAAAACAGTCTGAAGATCCTTGAAGAAACTTGAACAGTTAATTTGATTCTCCATGTGAGCTGCAAATGTCCTTCTAGCAACAGCCTCTGGTCAAATACTGTAGCTTTGATGCCCAGCGCTGTGAATATTTATCTTACAGATTCATCCTACCACCACCTTTCCACCTTTACGATGACTTCCTTTTTCATACCTCGCCGACAGCATCAAAGCTCATAATCCGTACTTTACAATTTCCCAGTCAATGTTGTGATCAAATATATGGATTTCTAGCCTGGTTAGAGAAGATATCCTTGAGAGTCTGTGTGGTAAAAATGTTTTGGGTCACATTTTTATTTTTAGTTCAGCCAGAAAAAAAATGTGTTAGTTAAATAAGTTGAAATAACAATTCAGATAAGTGAAAGCCTTCCTCAATACAAATGTCATTCACACTTCAAATCAAACTGTGGCCTGTCCCTTCTTTACAGGATGCCTGCCAGATTTCAAACCATGCAAGCTCAAATAGGACTTCTGATTTACGATGCTCAAAATAATAGCTAGCATGACCAAAATAAAAAAAAAAAAACTGTCCACAAACCACAGCATGTTTTATTTCATTCAAATGAAGACGTGACCACATCAGGACATGAGGGCCTTTGGTTGCTCCTGGCAACGGAGTCCTCAGCTTGATGCCTGCTTTGTTTCTCTGGAATAACAACCGAATCCCTGTGTCTTCCGGCACCGCTAACAAATCTTGCGGTGCGGAAGAGCTCCAGAGATGCTTTACTGCCGGGCTGAAGCTTCTCACGTTGTCCGGGCTGTCAAGATAAGACCTTCTGTTCTGTTTCATTCTCTCTCTCTCTCTCTCCCTCTCCCTCTCTCTCTCTCTGTCTCTCTCATCCCCCCGCCACCTCTCTGTCTCTGGATGTAATTTTACTCACCGTTATCCCAAAGTCAGCAGCAACTGTCAGCAACAGTGGTTTTGAGCGAACTGATAACTGCCTGTGTTTGCTCTAGCCACAACTCTGACAAAAAAACACCAATGAGATTACCTTCCCTGGTTACTGGCTTCAGAGAAAAAAAGCATCAGATTAGTCGTCTGATAATCACGTTACAGTAAAAAGCTTCCTGACAGCCGTAGCGTGCAATCCTTCAGAGCTATTATTAACTAATGGGATGTCAAGGCCATGTTTACTTATTATGTCTCCCTGCCACAAAAGCAATTTGTCCACATCTTCTGAACTTTTTCCTCTGTGCATCTGCTTGCTATTCTGACATGTCTGCTTTTTTGGCACACCTCTGCTTCTCGCCTGTAGCCATGGTTAATTACTCGAAAGTTTCACACATCTGCCAAAGCTTTCAGATCCAGATGCTGTCCCGAGGATTCGATCAGGAAATATTTATAACCTGCTGTGTCAGACCACGCCGGCAAATTAAGGCAATTCCTCAGGCGTCCGTCTGAAAACAGATGCTACATCATCAAATAGCCAACACTGTGCCAGTCCCCGAAGAGCGCAACTCATTTCTTCTATCACTTTTCTGAGAAGACGGAAGATGTGTCTGTGTTAGACAGCCAATCCGTTGACACTGCTCAAGAGTGCATTGCAGGGTCAGTTGGACTTTTTTTCAGGTTAGATTGAGCAGATTGTTTTTTTATTTTGTGTCTGGGAACAGAGGCAGGTAAAATATATTTGAAAAAGGCATTAATCTAAAAACAATGTAAAAGTTTTTTTTTTTTTTTTAGGGTTTTTGAATGAGTTCCACAAGGTTCCATTTTAGGGCAACTGTTTTTCTCACTGTTTTTTCACTTTATCTTTTGTGTTAATTCCTTTCAGTTTATGTTTTTGATTTTGTTTTAAAAATATGACTAAGCAACCATTTAGAAAACTGATTAGCCATAAAATGCCAACAGGGTTTTTGAATGAGTTCCACAAGGTTCCGTTTTAGGGCAACTGTTTTTCTCATTGTACGTGATACCTCTAGGAAATCCATTGTGCTGAAGACACACAGTTATATATGTCCATGACAGGAAAGCTGACACTCCATCAACAGGCTGTAAAATAGTGTCAGATATTTCTCAGTGCATGTCACAAAATCGTTTGCACCTTCATCAGGACAAAGCCAAGATATTCAATAAATTACAGAAAAAAGGAGAGGCCCCTTTCTGTAATGCTTCTATATTATAGAAACTTGCTACCTTTCACAATTAGGCAAACAAGGTAAGTATATGTTTTTATGTAACACTTAAACACATATCATGATAATGCTTTATATGAATACTGTTCTATAAGCATCAATAAACACATTAATTAGCTGTCACAATGCAAACATAAGACATTTTAAACATGACTATAAATATTTATAAATATTGAGGCAATGCTTTTTATGAATCCTGTTTTATGAGCATCTACAAACATGTTCATAAAATGACATAATGCATTCATAAGGCATTAAAAACAGGACCATACATATTTATAAAAGCAAATTTTATAGCCAGGTTTATTATGCGCTACGAATTGGTAACACAATGCATTATAAGCAGTGTGTATAACATTATGTTGCCAGTGCCAGCTTTCAGAGTGTAAAATGAGACAAAAAAGTTTATTTACGCCATGACACTTCCAAAGTTTTTCTTACCATGGGTGTTGTTATGGCTGCACCTTCAGGGCTTTAATCCTGAATGTTCAGCCCCAAACACGTTGTGCAGCCCAAAGTTATTGCTACAGTGCACTTTCCTTAACCACTGCTCTCACTTTAAAGTACCTATCAGGCTCCTCCCCTGAAACCCCCTCTGACATCACACTGAGCATGAAATTACTGTAGAGTGAAGGCATGGAGAGTGAGGAGCAAGTTGGTCACATGCTACCATTGTAATTTTCTCTCTTACTGGTTCTTATATTAACCTTCACTTTGTAGCATCACTAAACTACAGTATGCTAATTTCTGCTAGCATTCTATTGGATATGCAGAGCTAAGTTAGCACCCAGCTAACGGTGGTGTACATTGACTTTCCCATGTTGGGTGAAATACTACTGATGGCACCCCTTGTTTAAAATCTGACATTTGCAGTGTTTCAGTAAATCCTTTAGTAAACACATCATCTTGAAGCCTCACTTTGCTTAGAGCTGACAAGTACAACTCACAAGCTCTTATAATATATGATATATTTTATGAAAACTACTTATAATGCAACAAACAATTCATAATGCATAATAAGCATAACTATATAGTGTAATGTATTTTTATAAATAATTATAACTATGTTTATGATGCCTTGGGAATGCATTTTAATGTGTACTTAAGTGTGCTTAAGGTTCTCATAGGCATAATATTCATAGAAAGTGTGACCCATATCTTGTAAAATTTAGCTTTAAATTGAAAACAATTTTTTTTTGTATTTTTATCTTACTCTATATGTTATATTAATTCATTTTATGTTTTTGATTTTGTTAATATTGAAGGAGCCTTTAGTACAATATGTTTCACTTTACTTACAGCTGATTAATACAACTTACAAGCTCTTATACTATGTTCTGAACACTACTTAATATGAACTATGTTAGCAATTAATAATGCATAATAAGCATGACTATAAAGTGCAATGCATTTTTATAAATAATTAAAGCCACGTTGATGATGCCTTATGCATTATAATGTGTTCTTAAGTGTGCTCAAGGTTGTTATAGACACAATATTCATAGAAAAGTGTTAATATTATATTTCACTTTTTTTGTTTTTTCACTTTATCTTTTGTGTTAATTCATTTCAGTTTATGTTTTTGATTTTGTTTTAAAATATGACCAAGCAACCATTTAGAAAATTGATTAGCCAGAAAATGCCAACAGGGTTTTTGAATGAGACTCATTGGTTCTAAACTTCAGTTACTCACTACCACCCTCTTCTGAACAAAAAACAATCATCTTATGGCATTTTATCTACATTTTACTCATTGTTAGCTTCTGTTATCTGCAGATCTATAGGTACAAGTTGAATTCTAACCCTTAGCCTTCAGCCCTTTACTACTTTCTGCTGCACTCAGCCTTTGGCACTTTGCTGCAGACACAGCTCAAAAGTTTTAATTAGGGCTCCACTTTAGTCACGTTAAAGATTTTCTTTCTCATACCTGCAAATCTACAGTCACTTATGAGCAATTTAATCCTGCTAACAAAGTGCTAACAAAAAAAGCACTGACTAAACTGAGCTAGTTTTAGCACTGTTACAGTGGGGATCTTTATACTATGTTTAAATGCTCAAATTAGCCAGCATGTAGAGGAGGAAGCTTGAGGCAGTGGCACTTCCTCCTTGTGGCACAGTCTAATTGGCATTGGGTTACATGGGCCTAGCAAGCATTGGTATATCGGTGGCTTTAGCGCTAAAGAGATCATGATAGTGCCACTTTTTTTTGTCGTGGCGCTTTCCTTCGAGACCAAGACAGCCCAGGTTTAGCCTGAACCACGTAATAAGGCCCTAAATATCCCTAAGGTTTGCCCTAATGAGGGGAGACTAATGGCAGATGGGCAAATTCGAAGAAGGAAATTGAACCCTGGGGTAATGGATGACCTGCCTGTCCAGATTTGCCAAGGGTATTTTTCACTATGTTAAACCACTGCCATGTCTAATGTGAGATTCAATTGGCCATGCTCTTGCTCACCCATGCTATCCCTCATGTCATGCAAAGCCAGTTGTTGACCAATGATGGAACAAGTAAAAGTGTGATTTTCTGCAGTTTGCTTCTATTTTGGAAATTAATAGTTGTGGTTTAAACTTAGAAGTCAACAGTTGTTGCAGTTACATATTTTACTACACAGCATTAACATAACAAATTGCATTTCCATTCAATTTAAATTTTAAATCGACAGCTTTAAGTTGGCACACGTGACTTTTGATTTGGTTACAGTGTTGCAAGAAAGTTGTAAACCCTCTAGAATTCTCAGAATTTCTACATAGATCTACCAAAAATGTGATCAGATCTTCATCTAAATCATAAGAAAGGATGAAGAGAATCCAATAAAACAAATATCACAAACAACTGTGATCTAACAAACAACAAAGTGATCCAGCAACAATTGTCCTTGTTTGCAAAAGTATCTGAGCTTCTGCTTTCACTTCCTGACCCACCTGAGCAGCAATGACTTTAACTTTTTTCTGGAACTTTGGATCATTTATTGACTTGAAAGAATTTACTTAAGCAATAGAACAAGAGACGGAGTATGTTATCACAAAATAACATCATGGCTGTGATTTGGTCAAAGACACAAGCCGAAGGCAAGCCGTGATGTTATTCGCGATAACACACGATCTCGAGTGTTCTACTGCTTTTATACAACAGCTAAATAAATACAGTAAGAAATTAATAAACTGGGCCGTGAACGCGGCATTTAATATGTTTTAATGTTAGCGATTCCTTCCGCCAAATTATAGTTCCTGTCAGAGTAACAAACTCCACTCACTCGCTGCACAGTCTGCTGTAAGCCTTGCATTTTGAAGTACGGACTGAGCCATAAAACTGACGCAATATCAAGTTTAGCTCAGTTTTGTCAATTTTTGCTAGATCGATATTAATGTTGTTTTTTTCCAGTCAGTCTGTAAAGCATTTTACAGCCCATTTTGTTTGGCGAATGGTATTTGGTTCATTTCTGGCTGACTCCAGGTTGTTTAGCTGTTCTTCTGTCACAGGTGCCGACTGAAAAGCTTGCTCAGTGGTGATGACAGTGGGAATTTAGTGTCGTCTCATCTTCAGAGTCTGACCAAATCGGCTGTCGGTCAAATGTGATCTTAAAAGTATCCATTTTCTGTTTCTGGCAAAGTAAGAAGTAAAAACATTTAAATGGCTTGAGTGTCTCCTACGGCTGTCAAAGTCATTACCTAGCAACAGTGTCTCAGCAGAGTGATATAATGTTTGTTACAAAACGTGCTGTTATGGCGAAATAACATCACAGTTAGAATGCTTCTCAACCAATCAGCTTGCGTGGCTGGAACTAACTGTAACTATAACTTCTAACAGAACATCTTTCCATTCCATCGTTTTGGTTGGCTTTCTTGCATCAAGACCTGTCACAATGTTTCTTTTAGTCTAGGTTTGGACTTAGGTTTGTAGACAGGCTGATGTTCATCTGCTGAGCTTCAATTCAGCTCAGAACGAATGCCCTGACATTGACCTATAAAATTTCCTAATACAATCTTGAATTTATAGTGCCATCAAATGATGGCAAGCTGTACTTAGCCAATAGCAGCATATATAGTTCTAAAGCATGACACTCCCACCACCGTGTTTCACAGGATGAGGTTCTTGTGCTGGATTTGTTCGGTTTTTAACGTTTCTCTTAAAAAAGCCATGGAGTTCTATTTCTGCCTGATCAGTCAACATGATTTTCTTTCTGGTTATCCAGGTGGTCTTTAGCAAACTTAAAACAGGCAGCAATGTTCTTTTTCGGGTTTGAAGGCTTCCTCCTTACTGTCATTCCATACACACTCATTTTTGCTCAGTGTTTGCTTAGTGGTGGACTCATCAACACTGACATTAGCCAGTGACAAAGAGGTACTCAGATTTTTAGATATTACCCTTCTTCTGTTTATTGTGATCTCACAGAATATTATACGTCTTGCTCTTGAAGCTCTTGCAGTGATTTTTGTTGAACAAACACTCCTGGGGAGAGTAAAAATGTTCCTGAATTTTCTTCATTTCTACACTCTCTGCCTGACAGAGACTAGTGAAGTTGTGTATCCTGTTCCAGCCTGATGAGCACTGACAGCTGTTTTTCTGAGATCCTCAGAAATCTCTTTCAACTGAGGCATACCATGTGCTCACAAATATGTGTACTGAAGACCACGCTTTGATAGTGCTGACTCAGATGGATATTTTATAAATATGGCATGACCACCCACACTCAGTCTTGATGGTCATCCAATTGATTGTCGCCTCCTGAATCTTATTTTCCACTATATTGAAGTGATTATGCTAATGTTCAAATTTGCCAAAAAAGACATGTGGCAACACAAAAAAATACATGACTTATTTTTGTAAAAATCATATAAGCATGGAATGTCATATCAATTACTTTCACTCGAGATTGTTTTTAATTCAATGGCCATTCAAGTCGTCTTAAAGGTCATTCATAACTAAAACAGAAAGTTTCTGTTTTTTGCATTACACTGTAATTTTTACCTTTTACCCAAATTTTTGAAGGCTTGAATTTAAAATAAAGGGGTCACCAAACTATAAATAACATAGTTTGGCTTTTCACTTAAAAAAGAACAGGTAGGAAATAAAATAGAAAAGAAAATTATAGACAATCCAAAAAAGGATGTAATGGTTAATATATGTTTTTTTCACTGGAGGTGATCATTTAATGTTGGATCACGCTGTTCAATAAATAAATAATATATTACACGATTGTTTGTGTCATTTGTTCTATTGGGTTCTATGTTCTATTCTTCTCATTTAAATGAAGATCTGATCACATTTTAGACCAGAGGTATGTAGAGAATTTTAACCTACCAGCATCACTGAATGTCAAGCAATAAAAAAAAAAGTAATAAAAACTTCTACTTACCAACACAAATCTAGTTTAAAATCTTCATTTTTACTGAAATTCTCGGCCAATTCCAGTGAGCTACAAGTGAGAAATCATTAGTTCTAAGGGTCAAATGTGGTGAAAAGAACAGGAACCATCTAAAATAAAAGCTGTTGTGACCATACAGCTTCCCAACTAGGTCCACGCTTAGATCGCTCAGCTTGAGTGCACGAAGCACACAAGCTTGAACGTGTTCTTCACACACTCCTTACCTCCTACTCAACCACGGCTTACATAACGAGAAAAAAGAAAAAGCAGTGAAAATCTGGCTAAACTTGCAGACGCGGCCCTGAGACCATAAGCAATGATGAACCGCTTCCATTATTTATCACCCTGCTCCGAGTCTTAAATCAACATCAGCGCTATGGAAAGGAAATGGATCTTTTATCAAATAAGCAGCAGTTCATCGCCTATCGCTTCCACTCTGCTGTTCCTTAGTGGGAGACGAAGGGCTGGAGAGGAAGGAGGGAACTCAATGTTCTTCCGCAAGAGGAACAGGTCAAGGAGGTCTCCGTTCCACTTATGTCGGCATGTGACGCAGAATAAATTGGGCAGGCTAGGGGAGGGGAAAAAGCGGAGATAGCTTTGCTGGGCGGCTCCGAGGGGTCAACTCCTCCCCTGCTTTGACGGAGGAGTTTGGATTAGTTGTGTTTTTGCCGCAGTGTTGCATGTCACACCTGTTACTGCTGGCAGAAAATTAGGATAGGGTCGACGTGATCTGTGATGTTTTGCAGAACAAATAGCTTTCCATCCAAGCATGATTCATTCATCTCCAGAGTGCATGTGCCAATCTTTTTTTGTAGCAGACACGTGGAGAGGTTTACAGGAGCTCTGACTGAACACCTATTAATAGTTTCATCTTAAATTCTTTTCTGAGCTGCTTGTCTTTCCTTTGGTTGGACTGATCACAATGTTCAGATGGAAGTCTGCTTTTGGGCTGAGATACAGTCTACAGCTCATGATAAAACTGCAAACGACTTCATTTGTTGTATATCATAACTTACAAACACAAAGTATTGTCTCAAGAGAAGAGGTATAAAGTACTTTTGTCGAGTTTTTGAAAAGAATTAAGTCATAGTAATTTTACTTTCACTTAAGATTATTTTTTTAATTCAATGGCCATTCTGTTTTAAAAACTACTACACATACATACAACAAAAACAAAGTAAAGAAACAGAAATAAACACCAAGTGTAGCTGGTTTGCTAACTAATCTTAGCTGCCTTGGCTAAGTAGCTGCTTTTGGTACTTTTTGTGTTTCATTTTGACAAAGCAAGCTCCATGGTAAATGCTACTATTGCTTACCTTCACACTGTAAAAAAATTAAAAAAGCTGTCTTTTTACAGGTCATTTATAACTAAAACAGAAATTTTCAGTTTTTTTTTTTTGTATTCCACCATCATTTTTACTTATATCCAAACACACAAAGTGCTTGCAGCTGCACTTGTAGTCAATAGTCAACTTCTTAAATTTATTTTACAAAGTAGAACAATGTAATAAATTAAATATATTTTACTTAGGTTACATCCATAGGATGTTTTTTTAAAATCTGTTAAGTGCCAAAAACTTTTACCATGGAGAGAAATTCAAATATGTTGTTAATAACATGGTAAATATATGATATGTTAAGTACAATATGAAATTAGATGCCGGTGTAGTTTAAAAAAATGTTAGCGAACACTCTAGGATAAAATTACCTATACATTACTCATGAGATACTTTTACTTTAGCTTTCAACTTATACAGCAACGTTAACTGCTAGCTATGTGCTAGAGTTTCCCAGAAATGTTGACTATGAACTCGACATGAAGAGAGTTCAGGTGCATGAAAGCTGAGTTACTATGTTAGCTATGAGTAGCTAACAGTGACAAGTCAGCCATGATAATTAATGTTGAATATTTATTGTTAAAAGATTAGAATGCTTTATAAAACACAGCTCATTGTGTTATGTGAGGCAAAAGCTGAATAGAGAAAATGTGTGTCACCCATAATTCTTTGAGGATTAATTTGTGTTAATTCTTTTAAAATTTTCTATCAGTCCTTTTCAGTACTTGTTTTATTTTTGTTTGTTTTTGTTTTGTTTTACATCGTGATATCAAAATGCCAAAGCAGGTTTGAACACTTTTTTTTGTATTATTTTGTTTTATTTTATTTTCATCATAATTTTGTTTGTTTATTGAAATTTTTCAATACAGCCTGTACTGCTGTGACAAAAATGAACAGGTGGTCATTAAACATGCCGCCCCATTAGGTAATCTTCTGAGGTTTTGCCCTACTTTTATGGCATTACAATTTTTAATCCTAGTGATCCCAATGTCTAAAATAAATTATTGATTATTATTTGCAAATTATTATATAATTTTTTTTGTTGATACTGCTAAATCTGTCATCAATATTGGCTGTTATTATTATTTAACAGATAATGGATGGGTTCTAAAGGAGCATACAGAATTTTTTTTTTTTGTTTCTGGTTTGAGTTAAAACTATAAAATTATGGAATGTTCTGTATATAAAATGAGCATTTTTTCTTCATAGTTCATTTTTTTTTCACATAAGCTAATTTAGCTAAATAAAGCTAATGTTCAAGACAAGCTACTCCATTAGCATTGATAGCATATAAATCCAGTGATAATCCAGTGAATATTAACTTAAACTTTTAACTACTATAACAGTAGGGTAGAGTGGCACACAAGCACTTTAATTTTTTGCCAAATAATGTTTAAACCAAGCAAGATAATTTTTCAAAAACATACACATTTCTGCTTAAAATGAAAAAGCAAACTTTGTTACCAGAACCTATCCTTTCTGAATATTTGAGCCAAAAATGCAACTGTGACTGAGGGGACAGTTGTATCAGTTGCTAGGAAACTCTGGAAAGCAAATACAAACACTTAATTCAGTGCATGTCTATGTTGTTTGAACCAAATGAGCTTTCCAACCTAACACATGGTTACAAATGCATCAAAATAAATATGACTTGTGAAAACAGGCTGTGTCAATCTCTCAAATGTAATTTACAAAGTAGAAGAATGTAATAAATTAAATATATATTTACTTAAGTTACATCCATATGGTGTTTTTGATGAATCTGTGAAGTGCCACAAACTGTTTTGAATTTTTAATAGTGGGTTATGAACTCTCATTGTTCACTTTGGGAGTCTTAGTTGTAACACTGTGTTTAACTATACCATGTGAAGGCTGTACTTTAGCCTCATTAGCTTAGCCTGTTACTATGCTTCAAAATAGTGTTGCATTACATCCACCAATAGTGAGACTAAAACAACACAGAGTGAATTGAATCCAGTAAGCACAAACATTTATGATGAAAATAAGTTGCTTTTATGGTACAAGAAGAGTCTTTAGAGAGAATATGGAGAATTGCTGGCCAGATGGCTGTCATAATTCATAGATGATGTTGCTATGGGAATATGAGAAAGTGATCAGAAGCAAATTCTACTTGAGCCTATTTAGCTTTGCAAATAAGTCATGTTACATTTTTGTCCTGCATTAAGCCTATTCTGACATTAGTTTCCTGCTCAAGAGTGGGAATCCATGAACGCTTTGGAGCCTCTATCTTCACCGTCTCACACATGATGAAGGCACTTTATTGAAGTTCTCTGATAAATAGGGTTTTATTGGGTTACACAGGAGCCCAGAATGAAACTCTTAGCAATTATCCCCGATACTCCAATTTATTTCAGAGTCAAATCATTTCTCCATACTCTGGTTCTGGTGGCCTCATCAGCATATTGGGTACTCTTGGCAAAATGGATTTGGCTGGAAGACTAATAAAGTCAAAATCAAATAAACCACTCTGAGGATGTGTAAACCCCCCCTCAGCGGGGCTGCTCAGCCCAAATTTCCATAATGACTCCACGGCAGTGCAATTCCAATACAGCCTTAAATAGACTAACTGCAACAATACATTTTGGTAAAGGTTGGAAGAAGACTGCTCTATAAACAATCCCCCAAGATGTCCTGTCTTATTCACTTATTCCTCTTCTTTAAGCAGTCTTAGTAACCACAGAATAAGAACTGTTTAAAACACGGGCAAATGTAAAATAGTCTAAATAAAAATTAAACTATTTTGACTTATTTCAAATGTGTCTGACATGCAATGTCAAAATATTGAGTTTAATTTCAAGAAAGCAATTCTTTTCAGGGTATAAACCATTGTTTTGAGGTATATAGCCATAATATTGACATAGCAAGTCATTATTTCAGGATACTAAGATATTATTTCAGCCAGGAAAGACATGTTGGTGTCTGAAGTTTGCTTCTCTAGTTTTGCAATGGAGCTACAAGGCTAAGTAATAGTAGCTAATAGCCTAGCAATCAGCGATCAAACCATATGTATGCCTAAATCATCATGGTGAGTTTTTATCTCAAACAGTTCAGTCTCCAAAAAGCCATTAAGTACAAAAGATTCATTTCTCAAGAAATATTTGTAAGGATATTAGATGTAAGACAATGATTAGAAATGATTAAAAACTACAAAGGAAACAAGGCTCCTAACAACCACCTGCAACACCTGGTAGACCAGCAAAATAGCCCCATTAGATAAACAGCACTTAAAGCTTTCATCTTTGAGAGAGAAGAGAAAATGAAGCTGCTTCAGATCTGAAACATCCACAGGTGTTTCTGTCCATCCTTCCACTGAGAGAAGATGACTCAGCGCTATGGGTCTGAAAGGATGTGTAGCTGTTAAGAAGACCTCACTGAGAAAAGGAGACACATCAAACAAAGAAGCTGAACAATGGACTGACCACCAGTCCAGACCTAAACATCACTTACTGCGTTTGGGATTCCCAGGATTGTGAGGAGAGGACCATCTTCTGGTTATCTGCTATTCCCCTAAAACTGAAAAGATAAATGATGGGTGGTCTCTGACATTTCCATCATATAGTAGTTGTAAAATGGTCAAATAAACTTTCTTCATGGCAAATTTGTCTTTACATTTATCTGTTTTCAGTAGATATGTAACGTATTGGAGTGTTTTGGTAAAATATGCATATTCTGGGCTCTACAGAAGTCTAATAAAGGGAAGATAAGTGTGAAATATTAGCAAGAGTTTTGCTGTGAGTTTCACCTTGGCAGTTATTCATCTCTGTATCATAAATGCCTTTTGGTGGGTGCTCAAAACTGACTGTCATTCCAGCATGAACTTGCCTAGGGCCCATATTATACCTGTGATTGAATTATACTTTCAGACGCGCATTCTCATTCATTGGAAATAATGACCATTTGCTCTCTGAATAATCCTTTCTGAGTAAGTTGTTAAGTGCGGCTGCAGAATGCTGACAGGCCAGCCTAATGATGGAGTTCAACGGTTCAAGCAATCAACCATCCTGTGCTGCTTTTCACGCTGTCAAAATTCAACTTGATTAATCTCACAAAGTTCTATAAAGCATAATCTCAATGTGTGCTCACTGGCATCAGTGCAATCAATATCACAATTCAAAAGCACACAAAAAGTTATTTGCCCACTGCATACACAGTCCTGAAACCCATATTTCATTCCAAACAAGATTTTATATTAAACTTCTTTACCCTCTTGCAATCTCTACAACAGCTTTAAAACATGACGAAAGTCTTGACAAGCTTCCGCAGCCAGGTCTTCTCACCCTGGACATCAATCAACACCAGCTCACCTCCAGCAAATGTTCACACTCATTTCACTCATTGTTCAGAGTCAGAGAAATATCAGGTCAGCTCACTGTGCTCCAGCAGCAGCTGCTCAGAACTGTTTCTGATGTTGAGTATATTTTCTACAGAGGAAATGAACAGAAATTGCTTGTGTTATGATGTTATGTCAAAATATTGAGCTAAATTTCAAGAAAGTAATTCTTCTGAGAATTTAAACCATTATTCTGAGATATACAGCCATTATTTTGACATAGGAAGTCATCATTTCTGGATACTAAGATATTATTTCTACATAGTAAGCCTGTATTGTAAGAGACCAGCCTGTGCCACTGGCCGCCACCAGAGGGCGATGGCGGCAAGGTGCCATAAGTTCAGGGAACTCCAATTCCCAGAAGCCCTTGGGCTGATTAGGCCCAACCTGGCACACCTGTGGACTCCTCTACTTAAGGCTGTGGCAAACAGCAGCTCTTTGTCACACCTTTGTAGAGGGGTGACTGGTACGTTACTTAGCCCAGGTGGGTATTTAAACAGAAAATAAAAGAAAAGAGGGCTGGAAAATTAAGAGAGAAATTGCCCCAAAACTACTTAAAAACCGAAAAGCTGGTTGAGCTCTAAGATATACAAAAAATGTTTGTTCCACAAAGAGCAAGCAGATGAAACATAAAGCCCACCTTCCTCTCATAATCACAGAGGAAGTGTTTGTTTTGTTTTGTTTTTTTTTTGCTTTCTGATTACCTTTTATTTCACTTTTTTTATCTCAGCCTTTGTTTGAGCATGCTATTTTCAGCCTCCCCTTTGTATGCCTTTTTCCCGCCATTTTTTACTTCCCATTCGTTGAAGTGTTTTACCTGTTTTTGCCTGTGCTTCCCGATGGCACAGCAGTAACTCCTCGGACCACCAATCAGTACATCGGCGGCTCTGAGCCACCTCAACTTCAACATGCACGACCACCAAATTCACACTCCATCATCTCAATTAATTAACTTAAGACACTTTCTCATGGATCTTCCTCTCTGCACTTGGGTCTGCCTCCCGTAACATGTATTTGGAGAAAATAAGTTGATATTTGATAAAATGTCATAATTAGACAAAATTCTGAGAAAGTTTGGCAATATATTGAGAAATCATGAGTAAAAAAAAAGTTTGTTAATTTAATTATTAGTTGTTAGATCTTTTGACATAGTAAGCCTATATTTTTGGGTAAAGATGATTATTTTGAGAATGCAATTATGCAATTATTTCAACAAAATAAGTAAAAAAAAAAAAATAAAAAAAGTGAAAAGTCATTGTAAAATAATAAGTACTGCCCCAATGGGCTCCTGTGCTGAGCATCCAATTCACACTTAAATGATATCACTTTAAGTGATATCATTTCTATTGTAGTCATATTTAAGCACCGTGTTAGTGGAAATTATGTACTGTACTACTGTTATATGTAAGCACTGTGCCAGTGTGTGAATTGTATTGTATTTTTAGCACTTTAGGGAATACTGTAACTCAGAGAGAAATTCAAAATGCCAATAAAACTGATCCTGACCTTAAAGTAATGATTTAGGCATGCACTATGCTCATTAGTGGACTTCTTGTTATCTACATTAGCCTCATGGCTCCATTGCAAAACCAAAGCTAAACTTGAGACACCAAAAATTTCTTGAACGATTGACTACATTCGGGATAACTGGGGAAACTGTGTAAATGTTATGTTTTTTTATTATTATTTTGAGTTTCTCTATGGAAACACACAGTTCAACTTTAATACATCAGTCGAAAAACAGCACATTAAATCAACCATATCCAGTTTTGAGCAAATGGCCTCCCAGCTCTGCCGTCTACCAGCCCTGGTCCATGCAGGGGTGACTGAGCACACATACACAGAAACCATTTGCAGGGAGACCCTGCTTCAAATGGGCCCCAGCCCAGAACCTACAGACCCACCTTTCATTTTCCATTTCAATCAGCAAACGCAGTCATTACCCCACCCCATTTACCGCTGCATTATGTTGACAAAATAGCCCATTACTTCCATAAGTTTGAGGAAAGCAACAGGACTTTTTGCCTGATTTAATTTGAGGCTTCAGCCAGAGCTGGAATTATGACTCCAGAAATGTTGCTCTGCAGGCTTCATTTACTCGGTGCATAACATGGGGCCATAAAAATAACTAGAATGTGGATATTCACTTCTCTCTCTCTCCCCCACGCAAACACAAATATGTACATACATACAGCTTGGACAGTATTGTTGAGAGCGTGAAAGTGGGTGGTTTTTGTGCAATGAACGAAACAGAAAACAGAAGCTAATATAACTTTACATACACAAACGCTCTGCAAGCACAAACCAAGCACTAAATCAACAAAGGTTTTATACCAGTAGCCAAGCACTGGCACATGCTGGAGATTGTACTGCCTGTCCTGCAAGCTAATACAGGCAGCACAACAAAACTAAAGCATCTAGCTATAAAGTATATATATGTTTTCACTCACTTCATGATTTATTTCTAGCAAGGTGTGCAATACAGAGGGTCCCAAAAGGTCCAGGACCTCCTAATTAACCTCTTGGACCCCCTGAAAGTCTCAAAATCAAATTTGAGAGGGTCTCTGAACACTTATGATGTTTATGCTGCTTGTTAGGGCTAAATAGATGCCCAAATGCAAATTCAGGGAAAGCTCATTGTTTAACCTGCTTCATCCACACTCTGAGAACTTTTGCCCTTGATATTCTTGAGTAACTAGAGATGCAGCACTGCTCTGCCTCAGGGTGGGGCTGTAGCAGATTGGTTTACCCAGTTAGTCCTTCATAGCCTAGCGAGAGCGAGCCAATATGGGACTCCCCAAATAATGGGGTACTTTGCACACTGATTTTTAGTAATATTGATTTTAGTTGGGGAGAGGCATTTAATAATGTTACAACAAGTGCTGTGACATTAATAAATTAAATAAATAAATAAATAAATAAATACTACTTATTATATCGCCCTGCGATGGACTGGCGACCTGTCCAGGGTGTATCCTGCCTTCCGCCCAATGACAGCTGGGATAGGCTCCAGCACCCCACCGCAACCCAGAAGGATAAGTGGTTTAGATGATGAATGAATGTATGTATGTATGTATGTATGTATGTATGTATTTATGTATGTATGTATGTACTTATTATATCTTTTAAACTGTAATCGGATGTCACTAATCCTTACTTTACTTCTAATTTACTCTCTAAAATGTACACAAATCTGTATCAACCCAAAAGTACAATGGAAAACAAAGTCTTCTCAGTACTTTATTTATTCAGTGATATCCAATCACAGTGAACATCATTTCACTATTACTGCCTTAGAACAGACCAACATTAATGCTTATTTGGAGGTATAGCTGATGGTATTTGAAAACCTAGAAAGTCCCAAAGCAACCTTAATCTTCATGGATAAACCTGAGCATTTGCTGAACAAAGATTCGAGTCTGGTCTGTGTAGATGAGATTGGAGCTCTCTTTTGTTCAACCAGTGAAACTTTACCCATCAGTTTCATAATAACAGGTTTTGTTATGCTGACATTTGCCTTTCTAATTTGCAGTTAACAGAAAATTGCAAGTCTTTGACACAGGCTGTTTTTACTAATCATGTGCTTTAATGCTTTCAATTTATTTTAAGAATTTTTATGCCACTCGTCTAGGCAATACGGGAGATCATGCAGACCCTGACTTGCAGGTCAAGCTGAAAATACAAAAGGCTTGGTGTTTTTTCTTTTTTTTCAAATCTGTCTCCATACTATGATGTAATAAAAGAGTAAAACTAAACTCCTATAGAAAAGTTACTTTTGTCACATATGAGCTGTATTACAGCCACAAGTTTAAAAGTAAACACATGAATGATGTGTGATCATGAAATGGGTGTGTGATCACACTTTTTTTTTCACGAGCACATTTTTATACATCGCACATTTCTTCAGGTGTTTCTTCTGTAAAGGGATTCAGTAATAAACATGATATTGAACATAAATTTGACGTTTTCAAAAAGCTGTGCTTTGCCTGTCCACTTAACCCTGGAGATCACTTTCAAAAACTTCCATTTTTAGTGACTGAAAACACAGGCGTTGTGCGGAGGAGAGGCCAAAATGCAGAGAAAAAAAAATATCTAAAATTTTAAAAATAGCTGAATCCATATGAATGAAGCCCTAGATCGAGCTTCTTTCAATATGATTTATTTTCTCTTTTTGTCATATTTTCAACATGCCAAATGCCAGTAATAATGGGTTCATGCCACCTACAGCAGCAGAATGTCATGGCACAACATTTTGCTTAACCATGAAGTAAATAAGAAAACTTAGGAAGGAAAATCATTTAATTAAGGTGAACTTATTTGTGCTTGAACAGAAAACAACGCCTTATGTTTGGCCTATGTTTCAGTGTAGTCACAGTAGGAGTGAACTTTATAATACCATGGCTGCAGTCAGGGTTGGGCAACATACTTTAAAAAAAGCAGAGATGGCTGAAATATGCAAAACACTTACACATATTTAATAATGTATTCATTTACAATACTTAACATCTCCAGAACACATTTAGAAAACACTTACAGTATATTTTGGTAAAAAAATATGATAACTTTTTTTTTGTTTTACTCAATTCATACTGTTTCTCTGTTTGGCAGTTTTATTCATGTGTTTATTCTGTCCAGTATGTTTCATGAACAATGCCAATATGTTTAAAATCAATGCTAAACTAACACTGCTGAGAAAATTATTAGTTTTATCATAATTTTAAAGAAGCTCAGTAATGCTGAGATTAATAACTGATCATCACATGGACTTAATTTCTATATTCTGAATACATATTTCCAGTATTTGTATTTCATTTCATGCCAACCCTGGCTACAATCTCAATGACCCTGTGGTTTTAAATAGCCAATATGCTATTAAAACATGTGAGTGAAGAGCAAGTAAATCAAAGTGAATTCTCATTTCATTTATACAAGAAATACCTTGAGAGAAAAAGATAATTAGTAACTGTGAAGAACAGTTTGCCCAGTTCGTTATTTCAGCAAGGCTTATGCAGACACATTTTTCTGTGAGAGCTCTGTGTGTTAGCTGATTGTAAGAGGAGATCCACAGGGGTCTTAACCTATGTAAACTCCATCAGAGAATATGAAGCTGGGGGTCAGCGGTGCATGGGGTCAAACCAACACTCAAGGAAATGAAATTAAACTGCCAATGATCTAAGGCGCTAAGATGTCCAGGTCTGGCAGGAGAAAGCAGAAGATCATTAAGAACCCACAGAAATCATTGCTGTTATTCAAAATCAAATGTTTTGTTTTGTATTTATTTTTTTTTAGCTAACCAAGACTCAAAAGGAGAAACTATGTATGAGCATGAGAAAGAAACACAAACATGAATCAAGACTTCAGAGGCAAAACTTCCTAAGAGCATAAGGAGGAACATCTGGTAAGATCCAGGACTGAAAAGTAAAAACTTATTCATAGCATGAGAAGGAACCACTAGGAGAACCCAAAAATTCTCTAAGAACATATAGAAGGAACATCAAGGGGAACCAAGAATCAAAAGGAGAGTGTCCCTGAGAGCATGAAGAAAAACCACTGAGAGGAACTCGTCCTCCTTTAGACTAAACTGGATAGCAAAATTACAAAATCAATGAGATTTATGAGAATTTTGAATAAAGAAATAAAACAAGCTTATATAAAAGCATCGCCTTCAACAAAGAAAACCAATGACTAACCTGAGACGTCGATCAGCTGACTGTGAATTCCATCTCTAGACTACAAATTGAGGTAATTGCAATCTTTTAGCTATGGGGACATTTCAAATTCCTTCTGCAAGCAGATTTTGCAAGTAGCTGAAAAGTCCCTGACACAAATCGAATGCATATTTATAACTGTGCTGCAAAGAGTAATTTTGTGCCTATTTTATCTGCTCAGTCTAAAGCACATCAACTATCCACTGACTTCCCATGTCACAACCTATACGAGGACATTTACGCTTCCTCTCTGTTTCCATTACGTCCGCTCTATGAAACGCGTGTTTAGTGTTGAAGGCTACTGCCGTGCATCAAAAGACGCTAGTGGGCCGTAGATTGAATCCTATTTTGAAACACTGCTGCCAGAGACGCTGAACCATGATGCTTCAAAGCAGCTGTGGCAGAACACAGGCTTGTTTTATGTGGCTCCAGCTTCTCGACCCAAGCTCGTATCAAAAGCAGATTTGTCAGCTCCACTCCCCCTCACAATGATGTAGAGCATGCCTAGGCTTCAACGCACTGCAAAATCCCACTTCCCCTGAAAATACACCCAAGCAAGGTCAACCCACCAGTCAACTGCTCTGCTCCTGACCACACTCTTTAAAATAACAGTGCCAAAAAGGGTTCTTTGGAGCGACGCCACAGAAGAACCACTTTTGCTTTTCTAGAGAACTTTTCAGTGGATAGTCCAGGCCAAGAATCTTTCTCTTGAAGAGTGGATTTGCTCTGAATCTATCTTGAGGTAGGGAGTCTTTGATTGCATTTATATTGCAAGGCTAGACTGGCATCTGCCTGAATGTGCCACTCATTTGATGTTTTCAGAGCTCTGAGCATCTTTCATCTACTCCTAGATTGGATACAAAATGGATACATGGCCATGTGGTCGCAGTGAGAACGGTCAGATCACAATTCAAGTGATTTTTATTTACCTTGTCCTGAAGGTCCTCACAGGGCACAGGTATGATCACATTAATGAGAGATATGGATTACATATACATATTGCTGCTGTTGAAACAAAACTTCATATCTCCAAAAAGGTAACTTTAGAGGACAAGGAAAAACATTCTTAACTTTTAATAGAAGTAAATGGATAAATAACTTTTAATGGATGTGATAACTGGACAACAAAGCATTTAAACTTTGGTGCTGGCAAAGATCCTTGAGAGTACCTTCAATGGCAAAGAAAACAAATGGATAATTAACCAAATCAAGCCTCACCTCTCTCTCAAAGTCCAGATAACCAAACTGAACCTCTCTATTCTGGACATATCATGAGAAGAATCAGTTCATTGGAAAAGACTGTTATGCCTGATACAGTTGAAGGTAAAAGAGGAAAAAAGGATAGCCTGCATCAAAATGGATTGACCTAATCAAAGGAATCATGAACAAGCCATTAAGAAGCCTAAAGACTCAAGCAGAAGACAGGATATTCTGGAGGAGCACTGTCCATATGGTTGTCGGTAGCTGGAATTGGCTTGACGGCACTCAATAAACTAAAATACAGAATTGCGCTGAAGTAACATTTAAGCCACACAAACTCAGTGAACTCACTGTAGACACTTGGAGTCTTACCGAGGGGGAAAAAAAAATCGACGCCTATGAATCAGTACGGCGAACCCCAAAACAATCCTGACACTTAGGAAAGAAATTGATCGAGCCAGACCAGGCAAGCCAAACTCTAAAGAGTCTCCGAAGCTTGACCCAACCCAGAGTGGACTTGTTTGTGGTATTTGATGCTCCGCTGCAGTCAACCTTTCTTTGAAGCTGCCCGGGACACTTATTCAGTGCGGTAACCTCTGTATTAAATGTCATGCCTGAAAGCATCTTCACTCCACCAGAGATGAGGAGTGAAGACCACAAAGGTCCAATTGCCAAAAAACTGGCCTTTCACTATGCCATTCTCTGGAATTGGGTCAGCACTCAGGTGTACACTTAAACCCTAAATGCTGTGGTACATATGAATTGCATTTTAGTTGCAAAATAATGAACTAATAATCAAATGTGGATATCAGAACACCCAAGAGTAAGCTGGCGGCACGGTGACGCAGTGGGTAGCGCTGTCGCCTCACAGCAAGACTGGCCTGGGTTCGATTCCTGGCAGGGTGACCAGGGTCATTTCTGTGTGGAGTTTGCCTGTTCTCCCCGTGTCTGCATGGGTTTCCTCTGGGTACTCCGGTTTCCTCCCACAGTCCAAAGACATGCAGTCAGGCCAGCTGGACATGCTAAAATTGCACCTAGGTATGAGTGAGTGTGTGTGACTGTGTATGTCTGTCTGTCTGCCCTGCGATGGACTGGCGACCTGTCCAGGGTGTATCCTGCCTTCTGCCCAATGACAGCTGGGATAGGCTCCAGCACCCCACCGCGACCCAGAAGGATAAGCGGTTTAGATGTATGTATGTATGTATGTATGTATGTATGTAATTGCTTAAGCTAACCTCATTGTAACGTGTGTGTGTGTGTGTTTTGTTTTTTTTTTTTTTTTCAAATTTAGAAAAGAAAAGCACAGGTGATGCATTTCAACATTATTTAAATATAATTTAATAATGTATATATCACTGTTGTTGGAAGAAAACCTTGCATCCAAAATGGTAACTTTACAGGAGAAGGGAAAAAAACGTTTTGTTCCGACAGCAGCGATATATAACTTCTTTTTTAGTATTCTTACTAATATATATTTCAGTGTATCCTCAGTTGTGTTTTCTTAAAGTAAATGCATATTAATTAGTGATATTGAAATCATAGTGAATCAATCCAACCAGTAGTGTAATATATTCCAAGTGTAATAACAGTTATCTACAAACTGCATACTTAAACCTGTAACTTAAGTTCACCAGAAACTAAATGCATTTAGTGTGTATATATAATCACAGCTTAATTACAGTTTAAATACACTCAAGTTGTTAATCTCTCCAAAAATACGACATTGTTTTAAAGTTGTTTGAAGTGTGAATATAGAAAGCCTAAACTTTTCATATTTAATAGACTCAAAGGCATTTTCCTTTTAAAAGGCAGACTAATGGGCAAATTAAACAGTACTGATAATAGATAAGTATGATTAAGCAATCTTTGTCCAAGAAAACAATTACATAAATACGTATCTCAATTTCTTGTTTGTCGTTTGTAACTGCGTCTCTGTTTTACAATCAAAGCAGACAGAGATACATGGCGAAATGCAATTTGTGTTTTTAATCAAGCGGCGTGCACACAGAGGATGACAGTTTTGAAATTGTTTGGAGAGACATTTAAAAAGGTTTCATTGTTATTGCATTTCGAGTGCTGTCACAGCGAAGGTTGCGTTACTCCATTCCTATTCAGCTGTGGCAAAATAATCAATCCGCCCGTGTTTAATTAAAGGCCAAACTCGTATTAAACCCGTTTTCCATCAAAAAAAGGAAAAAAAAATAGTGAATGTTGAGTCTAACTCTTTGTTTGCCAGAGAGCTATTTCTAGGGAGAAATAGTTTGACACTGTTGGCATTTGTTTGGATGTGTGACCTTTTAAACATTTCTGAAATCTACAGCAATCTTGTTTTCCTTCACGAAAGCCCCCAGATGTGACATCGGAGGGGAGAAATCATTGGGAAAATAACACCGAGGCCATGTTTTGGCCTGCCGCATTGTCTCAGAAACATGTTTGTCAACTGTTTCTTTGGCATGAAAAAAGACACTGTGGGCAAGATAAAAACCCCTGATGGGTGCGGGGAAGGAGGCGGGGGAAGTTGCAAAATGTGACAGCTTTGTTTTTCCTTTTTTTTTCCATTTGACATCCCTCAAATACAGTCAAAAGAAAATTAATTTCTTGCCAGTTGTCTGAAACTGAGAAAATAAAGCTAATTAAGTCAACTAATCAGGGCAGAGACATGAAATGATTAGACTTGCAAAGGATGTGCAATGCTTTGTTATTATTTTTTGTTGTTGTTGTTTGCATTTGTCAGATGAATGAATGAATTGTGAGCTGTGATTGAAGTGGAAAAATAAGTGCTATTGGTGTGCTTATGAGTTCATAAATTTCTAACTTTCAGGGTTCAGATTGGAGCAGAGGTTTTGGGGGTCTCCTGGTTGAAGATGTCACTATGAGGTGACCTATTTATTGATGAATACTGTTGACACAATACATTTTTGAGAGGTTTAATCTTGTAGTCATTAACAATTATTACTGAGCAGAAGTCATTTAACTTCATCTGCCCAATTTTAATAGATTCTTTTTATTGTATCTTTATGCTGTCTCCAATAAATGTGTAATTACACATTAACAATACATGCAACAACAGTTACTACACCCTCAACCACTGGTAATATATTTACTGTTACAGATGATATAGTAGTCCGGCCTCAGTTTGTACTCACGTAATTACACAAGTGAATCTTAATCATTGTGTAATATGTTTAATTAAATAACAGAACATAAGCTGTTGCAACTAACAAGACCCACTTGTGTAATTCCGTAATTAAAAGCTGACATCGATACACATGTATTTACGTAATGTTGGAGACAGGACATAATTTGAAAACACTGGTAGCCTATGGCTTGTCCAGTGCTAGACCAAATAAGAGCCTCAGACAATCTCGGGGGCAGGGTTTTGCTCATATAAAATATCATATTAGACGATGGTATTAAGTGGTTGGTGGTTGAACAACTGTGGGAACTACAGCTTTTTTCTATTGGCCTACTGGTCTTCTCTAAGTCAAACCTCTAACCTCTGTCTCATCAACTTATCCACTATAAACCAAATGAATCATATTTCCAAAATACTGCACCTAGTACACTGATGAAAATGTTCTGGGAGTGTCCAAAATTGGTTGGTGTATAGAATTTTACAGTGAACTTGCTTTCTCAATTACAAGATATTAACATTCCATTGTCACCTCATCAATGGCAGGGAAAGGCAAGGCAAATTTATTTATGTAGCACTTTTCATACACTGTGGTCATTCAAAGCACTTTACAAATGATGAAATACAAAGACAATGCAAATTTAAAAAGTAGTGCAATGGAAAATAGAAAAAAAAATGATTAAAACATGATTAAATTAATTTTAAAAGAGAAGAAATTAAACATCCAATTAAAAGCAAATTAAAAATTAAATAAGGAAATGAAAAATGCTGTTACATTATTGTCTGTTGAACATTAATATTAGATACTTGCTTGCATATGTCAAATTATATAATGACAAAAAAAGACTTAGAACCCAGGGATCACCTCACAACTTTCGCATACAAATTTCTGGATATTTAGATTACAACATATGGAATGGAATGGAATGGAATGGAATGGAATGGAATGGAATATCTCATAGTTAGGCTTAACAAAGAAGCATAGCAGCCCATTATCAGTAAATGGGAGAATTTATATCATTCCATGCAAGAATTTTCCAGACTACTTAAATAGAACACAGATTTTTACATTATCAATTTTTACTGGTAGTTTTCCAAATGGTAACTTTTCAGACTGTGTCAAAATTTCATGACAAATTCAACGGGAATGGTCCTGCTTCTAAAATGTTACTTTGGAGAGAGAAAGTTTGAAATCTTTGTTTCAACAGCAACAATAAACTGCACTACTGTAATTCATCTGTAACAATCAATAGATCATTAGTAGTTACATCCATGGTTAATGTTTAATTACACAGTTATTAGAGACAGTACAAGTACAACTGCCATTTTTATTTATATGGCCTTTTATATGACTTATATGACTTAAAAAGCTTACAAGAAGACATATTAGCAAGTAAGTTTTTGTTTTTGTTTTGTTTTTCTTACAATTCATAATGTCCCTAGTTTCCTATGGCCTTTTTACCTCTTTGTACTGTTTTCATGTAGGTCAAAGTGAGTTTACAAATCACTGCTTTTCTTTTGGAACTGAGATTTGTTCTTTTTTAGATTGATGGACTAATATATATATATATATATATATATATATATATAATTTTCTAAGGGAAGGCTGAATCTGCTAGAGAATCTACATAAGAAAAAGTCATGGTACTCCCAGGCAGCAAAACCTAGAGCTGCATGCCAGTGAATACTTCAAGCTCTATCTGTGAAGGTCTAGAACACTTTAAACCCTCTTGGCATGTTGCACCATTGTATCTGGCACTCCATGACAAATTGGTGTCCTTTTGTCCGGATGACCCTGAGGACATGACGCATGACCTTCAGACAGCCGCCCAACATGGGGGGCTAATAGTGTTTGGACTGTTGATTGAGACAGGAGGGTCTTCCATTTAGAGCCTTTCAGATCCTTCTCTGCCTGCTCTCGTTAACCACTGCACGTCAGACAACTTCCACGACATCTAATTAGACCTGGGTCTGGGTTTGGTTTGACGCTGGGCCGGCTGGCTGGCTCCGAATGCTGAACAGAGACTTTGCAGCTGGATTCCCACTGGCTTTAACACTCCGGCATGGCAGATCAATATTGTCTCTGTTAATGAGACTCTTTGATGAATGGGGAAGTCAACACAGTTGGCTTTTCTCTCGCCCCCTTGTGCTCTACCCTCTCGATCAACAGCAGAGTTTGAATGGAATTTAAAAGATAGCAATTATCTTTTAACGTCCACGTAAAAGCACGTTAATGGTGGACATAAAAGGTCTTTCTCCGTCAGTAAAAAGGGCTGCAGGGAGAAGCGACGAGCCAGGTGCAATGGCGAGAAAGTGAGACTCTGAATGCATAAATGTCAGACCCGCATGCGTAACCTTCCGCTATTGGAGCTACAGTAGCATGACGGCAAAGGTCTGCAAATTCTGTTAGCATGCTCTATTTCCAATAAGATCAAGAACTGGTACACAAAAGCCACAGCTACACTGCCTGTCAAGCTTGAAAACCACAAGCTTTTTCAAAATAATTTTCATACAAATGAACATATTTATTTTATCGGTTTGAAAGAATGTACTTCTAAAAGCTAAGCAGGTTTGTTCATCAATGCTAGTGACTACCTGAAGGTCATCCCCTGGTTGTGATGTCAGCATTCATCAACAGTCAAACCTTTCAGAGGTTTAATCCACCTTTGGGTCAAAAGAGTTTCAACAGGGTGGAAAAAGTATGCTCTTCTTACCAAAGAAGACCTTTTAGGAAGATAAAGTTTGAAGCCCAGTGTACCCAAAGAATTAGCACATCCCTGTTTGATGTTAACCCCTTAAAAATCCAGGTTTATTTCATACAAAGTCTAATTAATTATTTATTAACAAAATGGACTTCCATGCAAACAAAAGAAGCTATTCTTATGTTATAGAATTGTGTTATAAACCTTTTTATCAATGGAAGCAATTGGAGTCCTGTTCCAATGCACCTCACTACACTGTTCTGTGCAGGTTTTCCCATTCATCAAGGTACAAACAACATAAATGTACCCTCAAAGGTACGACAGTGGTTTTAAGGTCCAATTGTGAACCTTAAATACATTTTTCCAGGTAAAAAGTATGTGTTTGTACCTTTTTCATAACCTAATGTTTTAAAACAGAACAGCCTGGAGACGAGACGGGGTGTGTGGAGTCAATACAACTTAGAAAATATAATTTCAATGGATTATGGTACAGTTATGTTCCCTGACTAAAGGTACTGAGAGGTACCTTTTGAGGGGACCACCCGGCGAGAAGAGGGCTACTGTTTAATTGAAAGTTTTATGTCTTTATTTCTGAGAGTGTAGTAGAATATGAAAAACTGTTATTAAATATGTCTGACGCATCGTGTTGTCATTGTTATTGAGTACGTCCTGTGAAGTGACGCTGACATGAATATGTTTCTCATAATCTTTCTGGATCAGAATTTCCAAATCTAGCTAACAGCTATTAGTAGCCAACACAGATAAAAAATGTTTTTTTCAAGTGTTCTTCAGTAAAGACACATGGTCCTATATAGAACCATGAACATTTCAAAAACCATTTGCAGGCTTAAAGATTTCTTTCATCATGAAATCTTTCTTAATTTAATGAATATGTAGCAGCAAGAAGAGTTCTCCTTGAGAAGCCTAACATTACAATAAAAAAGAGCCATTTTGGGTACCATTTAGAACCCTTTTCAAAAAAGTTCTATACAAAACCATGTACAACACATTGTTCATCAATCCATCAAACATTACATGGTGTAATGGTACTTGCAAATGGTTCTTGAGTTCATGGCTCTAGGTAGAACCAACTGTATTTCCTAAATATCCCTTGACATTTTTTTTTTCTTTAAGAGTGCAATTAGCAAGAAAATGCTACACTGTGTCTGCGTTCTCAGCAAAACTTACATTTGAAGTCCTCTTGGAACACCAAATAGGCATGTCACAGAATTGCTAGCCTATTATGTTCTCCATCTTCCTGCGGGAGACGGTAACAAATACATGATTGATTTCAGAATTTAAATGCTGAGAACTGGAATGGTTAACCAAGTATTTGAGTACTTGTTCTTATCTCTAGAATGAGCACCTCTCTAAATGACTAAACATGTATATATATTCTAAGGAAAAAAAGGTACTAAACTGTCACCAGGGCAGTACCCCTCTTGTCACTGGGGTGGTACCCTCAAGGGTACATCTCAGTAGCTTTAGTCAGGGAACATAACTGTTCCATAATTGTTTCTAAGTTGTATTGACTCCACACACCCCGTCTCGTCTCCAGACTTTTATTTTATTGCTCTGTTTTAAAACAGTAGGTAATGAAAAGATACAAATATATACTTTTCACCTGGAAAAACTTACTTAACGTTCACAAC
Source organism: Colossoma macropomum (assembly GCF_904425465.1). NCBI lineage: Eukaryota > Metazoa > Chordata > Actinopteri > Characiformes > Serrasalmidae > Colossoma > Colossoma macropomum. Next base: position 24,360,347 of record NW_023494794.1, read on the forward strand.
TGGACCTTAAAACCTCTGCTGTACCTTTTTGAGGGAACATTTACATTGTTTATACCATGATGAGCTAAAAATGTATCTACACAGAACCTTTATTTCTAACAGTATAAGGGACATGTCACCACTATCTAACACAGAAAATAACATTTTTTGATAGCACGATGGTGGAAAGAGGTTAAAGAGGTTAACTTACCATCCTTAATAGCCACTGTTTTCTTTATTTATGATGATTGCATAGTTGATCAGTCTGACCCAAAAAAGTATCCGTTTCATGACCCCTGCTGTAGACTAAAGTTGTTGTTAATGTTGCTAGGAATATTTACAACCATAAACCTGTATAAATATGATGTGATTTATGTCACGGTATAATCAGTTATGGCTGCCCACCAGGCTGTGTATTAATGCTGCTGCTAGCGGCCTGCTAGGATCGAAACACACCGTATCTCTACATGTTCACGGAGCATCATGCACATTCATTCGGCTTTGCGATCTGTTCGCAGAGCCGGCGGCACCGCAGCCGCTCCGGGGCCCCCGAAGCAGGATAAATCAGAGCGAGGCGAACGGCTAACAACATGTTTTGCGGAGAGCCCTGCTGCTGCGATGATCAGAGAATGGGACAGGGGGCTGGGGGGCTGCTCTGCTGACTGAGGCCTGCTGCTGCTGCCGCCGCTGCTTCAGGCTTATCATTATAAATGAGAGGAGGACTGTGGTGTAGAAAAGCAGCCGCAACACAAACACCGCCAGACTCCCCTCCGCTTTCCCTCTGTTTAAACTCCTTAATGAGGTTTCTGCCTAATGACTCCCCAGCACCCCCGACGAGGCGTCCAAATCCTTCCTCGCCTGTTTTGACACGGATGGTTGCGATTCCAACCCCCCCAATTGTCGTTTCTCTTTCTCTCTTGTCTTCTTTGTTTATCTTGGTGTCTTTTGGACGGGGGGGTGGGGGGTGCGAAAATCCGCCGTTGTGAAAAACAGATCAATACAGTGTAGTCCACTGCAAGGCCTAAGCCTATACATTTTAATGCCACTGCATTGGGCAATGAATGCGAAGAGGAGATGAGATGCGAAAGTAAAGCGGGGTTTTGAAAAAGATCTTCGGCACATATTTTCTTTTACGGCACAGATTCATTTGTAGAAAAAGAAAGAGAAAAGATGAGGAATACTCATGGCCTTTTCTATTTCCGACATTATTTGTAAAGGCACATATCTTTGGCTGATGGTGGCACCTATACAGATGCAAATTTCTACTGCTGCTTGCTTCCTTCACAAAAAAAAAAAAAGCACTGCGTTTCTCTTTCGAGGCTTCATGTAACATTTCTCAGGTGTTTTATCCCTGAGCTGTCACACACAAGTAGTTCAGTGATTTTCCTCTTCCTCAAGCTGTCTCAATACAAAGTGGTATGACCAAAGTGGTAAGCACATTGGTCCCTGTCAGTCACGAAACACCGTAAATGGCCTTGCATAGAGTGTTTTGCAAGGTGAGGTTAGGTCTCAAAAGAACAGCGATTGAAATATGTCAACTCGGTGGGCATTTTATTAGGAACACCTGCGTGCTACTTCTACGTATTGGCCACTTTATTAGAAACACTTACCTGCTACTTCTACTCACTGGCCACTTTATAAGAAAAACCTACCTTGTACTTACACTAACTGGCCCCTTTAATAAAAACACCTACCTGATATTCCTACTCACAGGCCACTTTATCAGAAACTCTTGTCTTATACTTCTGCTAACTGGCCAAAAAACACCTACCTGCTACTGACACTCATTGACCACTTTTTTAGAAACACCTACCTTGTGCTTCCACTCACTGGCCACTTTATTAGAAACACCTACCTGCTACTGACACTCATTAGAAATTAGAAATGCACACCTGCTACTTCTACTTATTGGCTGCTTTATAAGAAACACCTACCTTGTGCTTACACTCACTGGCCACTGTGTTAAAAACACCTACCTGCTACTTCTACTCATTGGCCATTTTATTAGGAACATTTACCTTGCGCTTACTCTCACTGGCCACTTTATTAGAAACACCTACCTTATACTTCCACTCGCTGGCCAGTTTATTAGAAATCCCTACTTTATTTTTCCACTCTCTGACCACTTTATTAGAAACGCATATCTTATATTTCCACTCTGCCCACTTTTTAGGCTTCACCTACATTATAGGTTCACTATCTTTTAATTTAGTTTGACATCACATTATGTAATCATTACCATTTTGATTGAATATAGGGATGCACTGTGCTAAACTAATGAGATGCATTTTCCTTGCTGTGCTGTTTGTTGTCATAACTGTAAAGTAAATGAGAGATTATAACTTCCTATGCATTCTGGTGTTCTCTCCCATAGTTTCAAAAGCAAAATATATTCAGAATAAACCTTAGCTAATTCCAACACTGGTCAGAACAGTCTGGCTCACCACAGTAAGCCTCCTTTCTTCTCTTTTGTTGTGATCAAACTTAACTGACTTGATGTAACTTTTAATGTAACTTTCCTAAAATCTACAATTCCATCCATTTTACTTGCCTATAACTGGCATTTTTCTACTGAAAAAAAAAAAAAAGCATTAACTTATTAATACATTGCAGAAATCAGTGGCAGTTTTACTCTATACTGGCATATGCCAGCATGTGCCAGTATTAAACATAATTTTCTTCCATGCCAGTGCTTAGTGCTACAGGCCAATCCAGAGTTCTCCTGCTACAAGCCACTTTTCTTCAGATGAACATAGCTGGCTATTTAAGCAAATGTTTGAGGATTCTGACCAACTGATTAACCAAGTTTAATCAAATGAGCTCCTGCTTGTTTGGAATAAAAACCTGCACCCACACTGGCCACAAGACTGGACGCCTTTGATTTGAAAAGTTACACTGCTAACCTATAGTTAAACCTTTAGTGACCACTGCAAGCAGGTTTCCTGCAATAACAAAAGTGCTTTTCACAATACACACATGTATCCATACTTTAAATAATATGTAAGAAACTACCTTAAAATATCAGATGGCAGTGGTCAGTTCTACTAGCTACTAGCACACATGAAACACAATGTCATTACATGCCATGTTTTACACAGGTTATAAACGGTGATCCTTACGTTAATAATTTCAATAAGATCTGGACAATAGCAATATTTTCCATTTGTGATTCTCATATTCTATTTATTATTGGCATACAGAAGTGAAGACTGGAATATGCCAGTGGTATGTTATGTTTTTAAGAATTTTAATGTCATTTCTTTCATGCCAGTGGCATAAAAAGTAAACATGTTCTGCAGGATTCTGTTGCTCTCATTCCCGGGAAAAGACCAGCTGATTTTATCTACTTTTCTCAAAGTACCATTTTTGTCATCATTCACATCTTTAGGTTTGCACTGTGTAGCAATGCATGAAATTCAGATCCAATTATGTGACTGAAATGTGAGGATATGTACTCTATTCATCATTGGTCAGGTTCTGACCACAGGATTGCTGTTGTTCAGATATTATTTAGGTGGTGGTCCATTCTCAGCACAGCAGTGAGACTGACACGGTAGTGTGTTTGGCACTGGTACGTGTGGTGTTGCTGGGGTTTTTACACACTTTGGTGTGAGTTCTAGGTTGAGTGTGGTCCAACCCCCCAAAAATCCAGCCAAAGAGCAACTCTGTGGTCAAGCCTTGATCACTGATGAAGGGCTACAGCAGTGATCCTGGAGAGATCTGTTTTTCTGCAGAGTTAAGTTTCAACCTGAATCCAACAAGCTGCCCTCCCCCTTGCCTAACTCAAATGCATCTGATTCAGCCAATCATAGACTTGTAAAGAAGTTAATTAGCTTGAGCAGGTGTGGCAGATTGATGTTTGAACCAGAATCTGCAGAAAGGTAGATCTCCAAGACCAGGTTTGGTGACCACTGGGCTAGAGGATGGCTATAATCTCTAACTGTACACCAGGGAAGTGTGGGAGGTTCTAATACAGCGGTGGGTGGGTTTAGGGTGGTACATTCTTCAGTATATCAATCTCCTGACTTCACTAAATCGCACACCAGTGTACTATCTTAACTTAATCCTCTGTACCACATGCCAGAACACAATCACACCCTAAATATGTTGCACCTTTTGATCTTGCCAGAGGAAGCAACAAACAATTAAGCTGGTGCTCAGCGGGGACCTCCCAGTGACAAGCCTTTATCTCTTTTAGACCGTATTGCTGTGTTTTGAAGAGAAAGAAGATTTTACCAAAAAAAAATGCCCATTTCTGCTCTCCCCTTGAGCCAATTTAAGACTCTTGTGTTCGATCTTTTTTCTTCTGACACATTTCTCTCACCTCTCACCACCTTTCTTTTCCTGACCCCCCCTCATTCTGCCCTTTTCCTGTGCCCTCCGTTTGTCATTACAGGGTTGGAGCGTAATATGGCACCTGTGCAAGGCGCCTCAGCTCAGCGAGGCTGGGTAGAACCTGCTGTATATTGTTGGGTAAAATCACTAAGGCTCTTTCCGATATGCTCTATCCTCCCTTTCCACTAACCCCATGGAGTGCTTTTTATCTCCTTCCCCCAATCCAATTTCCAATGCGGCCAACCGTGCTGGAGATAGCAGCACTATCGAAATGTACGGAAGCGATCTGGATCCCGCTTGTTTCAAGTTAAGCAGGATGAGACTACGTCAACACAACAGCAATTAGACTCCATGGATCCTCATGGCAGCTGATTGGCAGAGATGTGCGCGATAGCGGACGACTGCTGAGATTGCGGTCTTAGATCAATGGGCAAGAAAGTGAGGAAAGGCGAGAGAGAAAGGTGCAGGTTTGCATGGAAGAAGGCAGCAGAGTAAAAGAACAGAGCTAATGACAGAAAGTAGAAGGATTACGAGTTTGGCTTAAACCGACAACTCCCAGGAGTCCACTTTGTGAAATCTGTAAAAGCTTTTTGCACCTGAATATTTAGCTAACAAACCTGACGTTTCATTTAGTTCCTGCTAAAACTGGATTAATTGTTCAGTGTTGCTTTTTTAAAAGCTGTCACAGCAGGTAGTGAATCAAAAAGCTCTTACATTTTTGAGGAAAGCGTTTTGTCACAGCACTTTGCGTCCGTCAAACTGTCAAATTGGCTTTATTGTGTATGGAGTGTTTTAACTGCCAAAGAGTACAGATCAAGCTCAGCGTCTTCCTTCCACTTGTAAGAGGGCACATCACAAGGTTTCAGATTTACTAGCATGCTACCAGAATGGTTAAGCATCCAAAAATTACAGTAGCGATGATGATGGTATTGTTATTCAGCATTGCAAATTTTCAGAAGCGATAAGTTTTGAAGCCAAAAAAAAAAATGGAGATGAAAGTTTTCATCTTCAGCCTCCTCCTCCTCACTCCGTGAGACTCCCGGCCCTATCTGTGAAGGTGCGGCTCCGCCAGGGCACCGGCAAAAGCGGCAGTATGTTAATTAGGGGAGAGGAAAAGCTTGGATGCTGGGAGTCGGGGGGATACACCATTTTAATCCGTCCAATTCCTCTGAACATGAAGGATGCTCTGAACACAGCGGTCTGTCTGTTTTCAGAACCTTAAAAAAAAGTTTTAAAAAAGTCTCACCGGGGGCATGTGGAGCAAAAACGTATTCAGCAAGGTGTCTGTCAAATGGTAGTTGAGCTGCTCTAAGAGAGACCTACTGTAATTACATTGCAAAAATGATCCCTCAAAGCAGTGAATTCAGTTATTTTAAATGATGAACTCAGTCAGTTAAAGTTTTGACCAGTCTTTCAATTTAGGTTTGGCTACTCATACATTTGCAAAACTTTCCAAGCCAGGGACAAACTCAGCTGCAAGAAGATTCATCATATCCTATCTGTATGAAAATTGGTAAAACCCCTTTGACATTGACATAACCATGCCATAAACATGTTATGCCAGATGTCCTATGCCAAATTCCCAAGCCTGTAATCTGCTAGCATTATTAATAACTGTCATAACAGATGCAGTAATGACAACTAATGACAGCACATGATATCTGCTATGGAATGTTAATGGCATGGTTATGTCAATATTATGTAGCAATGTTAATGTAAAGTGTTAAAAAAAAGGAGTTCTTCAAAGGTTTTATAGAGAAACAAGGTAACAGTCATACACACAACCATGACATCAGTGGTTGTTTACATAGGTAAATGGTTCACCTCTATGGAAAACTTGTTAATTATGGCTATTTAATCCTCTAGAATAGTGGCTCTCAAACCAGCCCACAGGGACCCTGACATGGTCCAAATTTAGATCTGGACTGGTCTGGGGGCCTCTAAGGACCGGTTTGAGAACCATTGCTCTACACCTCATAGTGCTCTCTGCCAGCTACTCTGTATATCACTGTAATGGCTGTAATTGACTGGGGTGAATTTAACAAAATTTACAGCAGTCTTTGACATGAACACTTAGATTGCTGTATATTTTGGTAACACTTTCTATGAGTTTAGTATTCTTAATGCATTATAAATGCATTTATAAATTGAAGACCCTTATTTTGGTACTATACAGAGTCATTTTTAGGTGCAGTCCATTTATGATTTATGGACATAGCAGTTTGATTCATTATGATTGTGAAATCACAACCATGAACAAATTTACATGTGATTAACCATTCAGTAAACAGCAGTTTGGCTCCAGCCATTCACATAAAGGCGATGAGTGCCTGGCCTGCTTCTTGAACAAAGGACAATACAGGTCATTTACATATATCAGTCTTAGGGACTGATGGTCAAGTCAGTCTGAATTGTTTATAGAATGTAAGATATCAGACAAAATGTGGGCCCTGTAACCCCTCAAATGGCCAGGGTCTGCCCAGCAGGCCCAAAATGTTATTACACACTTCTAAAACCTAAGAATAGCTCAGCAAGTTTGCACTCAAACACGTGTAGTTACTGACTAATAGGCCTAAGTATGTAATAAGCCTGAGATTTTAGCAGATTAGAAAGTCACGATTGCAAACAGGAGAGAATTTACATCAGTCAATTTGTTTGAAAGTTACCAGTTAAGGTTTAAGATTAAGTGACCCCTATTAGTCCCACAACAGGGAAATTCCACCTCCGCATTTAACCCATCCATGCAGTGAAACACCACATACACACTAGTGAATGCACACACACTAGGGGGCAGTGAACACATGTGCCCGGAGTGGTGGGCAGCCCTATTTGCAGCACCCGGGGATCAGTTGGGGGTTAGGTACCTCGCTCAAGGGCACTTCAGTCACTTCCGGTCAGCTCAGGGGATCGACCCGGCGACCTTCCAGTCGCAGGGCTGGTTGCCTAACCTCTAGCCCATGACTGTCCCCAAATAAGTAGCATGTTTCCACCCAGCCAAAGCTAATTCAGTCATTGTTATATCTTTCTTCAAAATTCAACAGAGTCTCCCCAGCTCATTATAATGCTCATGAATTCTCTGTGGACATTTTTAAATGCATCTTCTCTCCTAGAACATTTTCAAGAACAGCATTAACAGAGCTGATCATAAATCTCGTTTAAACCACGTTGCAAACTTCCACCATTTTTTTGTAATGAATTATGCACACATTTACAGTAATCTTGGGAATAATAATCCATCTGAGATACAACCACAAAAGCTGTTCTCTTCTACACGCTAAACAAAATAGTCAACTGTGGGGAGGGCCAGTAATGATCTACAACCTTCCCCCAATGCCATCTGGAAGCAATAACGCAGAAACATATGTCCTCCAATTTATATTCATATTGAAAATAACAGGTTGAAAAATATTCACTCTTGCAGATACTTCATCACAGCACAATGTGCTCTGGATGAACTCTGAAGAAGCCTGGGGATTTATTTGAACAATGTGAGGCCTATATCATATACACAAAAGAAACGAAGGCTAGGCTGTGTAAATGTTATTGGAAAAATGTCTATGTACCCTTTTTAGACCCACGTCAACCCCCCATGTGTGTGTGTGTGTGTATGTATGTGTACATATATATATATATATATATATATATATATATATATATATATACAGTTACTTTGAAGCAGATACTAACCTAAATGAAACATGATTTAAAGTGCACTGCAAAAAGTATGATGAACAGCCAGTTACTTAGCAGCTACTGGCTTGATTAGGCTTAATAAGAGCATTACAAATGCTTTGTAAAATGCTTAATTTTACTGCTTAATAACATAGAAATAAGCAGCCAGTTACTTACTAATTATTGGTGTAATAATTTTACTAGCTATTGGCTCAATAGGGCTTATTAAGTGCACAACAATGTATATGTACTGCTTAGTAATTTAGTATTGAACATCTAGTTATTACTGACAATTTGTTTGTTAAGGTTTAATAAAAGCATTGCTATACTGATATGTTACTAATAATTCATAATATTTCTTTCTTAAAAATAAAGGTGCAAGAATAAGTTCTTTATATGTATTTTTGGTTCCCTAAAGAACCTTTCACTGGATGGTCCTTTAGAAAACCCAACGTTCTCTAGGTTTAGCAATATTGGTGAATAAAACCTTTACCAATTCATGCCTGCCTTCAAAAACACCAAATATATTCAGAATATGAAGTGGTGAATGGGCCATTCATGGGGTACACAAATCCACGATGTCAAGAAGTCATACTAGAACAAGAATCTATGCCTAAAATGATAATCTTAATAGCGTACAGTCTGGACAACCAATGAATGATCCTTCCCAAGGGCTTTGAGCACAGCCATAGAAATAACAGCTCATTTATTTATTTATTTGCTTGTTTAAAAAGAAACATTCAGAATGGTCATTCCTTTCAACCTGTGGTGGCCACAGAATGAAAGGAAATAAAAAAGTTAGACAGAAGCAAAAGGCATTTGTTAGTGCAGGGCTTTATCCAAGCATCTGAATCCTCTCTTCTCATCTCAAGAGGCTGAAAAATAATTTCAGAGAAGAATAGGTTGACCATGGAGGTGAAGGAAGGCTGCCTCCCATCTCCACGGTAACGGCGGGAAGAAGGGTAGAACAGAGGAGTTTCAACGTCAACAAAATGGGATTTGAAACGGCGAGGGAAGCAGGGCTTGGATACAGAATGAATGACAAACAGGAGGCTGCTAGACTAATTGACAATCTGAAAGTCACTCATGGTTGCTGTTTATGGTTAAGAGGATGATAAATGGTTTCTCTGATATTGTCTGCAATTCTTATAGGTAGTGTTGGTCGATGCCTCTGTATGTCCATGTAAAGTTGCTTTATTATTTGGGATACAAAAGGTGTTTTGAGCCATCGAAGAAGGACATGGTGCATTAATCTGCAACGAATTGTTACAGAATGTTCTTTTGGGAATTGTATTCTGTTTGGAATAATTGTTGGATGGAACTGTAAATAGCTGTTTAGAATTAGGATTGTGAATCCAACTTAAATTGTTAAAGCACTCAAACGGAATAGTCCACATGAGACTCTCAGGCTTTTTAGTAAAGGGGCTTCAAAACCTTCAATTGCTTGCACTCATGAAGGTCACGTACAAGGAAAGTTTTGCATTTTCTTGGAAGTTTTTCTTTCTTAGATTTTTTTTTATGTAGGTAACTGCAACACACCGTGTGCTACCCCAGGCACAAAAAGGACGCTGGAGGCAGGGTTCAGGGTTGCAGCGGCCATTACTCTTTTATTCTCCTTCTCCAAAATGCAAACAAACCAAACAAAACCAAACCTATGTTGATCACTTTTCAGTGGATCGAAAGTCAAATTTTTTGTCCTTTTCTTAGAATTAGCTTTTCAGCTCTTCAGTCTTCCATTGGCTGCTTGTCTCTCCTTCTCCTCTGTTCCCTCACAGATCTTTTAAAGGTCTGTGCACCTGAGACAACAGGGACAGAGAGTTTGTTGCTCCACTCACCATCACTGCCCCTGCTCCCCAGCTCGGCCGCCCGGATCGATTGTGAGGTGCAGTCCAGCGGCCTCACTGCGGAAGAGGAGCTGGTGCCTGGGCTGCGGAGTTTGAGACTCATGTCCCACCTTAGTGCCTCTTGTTATCGTCGTCAACCCGCCTTCCCCCTGGTGGCTGTCCTACTCCTCCCACCATCACTTGCACCCCTTGGTGGTGTTTGTGGTTTGGGCCCCACCTTCCCGCCAGCTTTCGCGGCTGTCATCAGGGCCTGGGGGATTTTATTACTTACTATGATGTTGCCTATTTGTTTTCAATTTAAAAAATTATAATAATAAAAATCATGATACACGTTGACCCTGTATGCTTGTGACTTATGTCAAATATCTCTGTGTTTATGCAACAGATTGGATAGAAGATGTGTATTCCATACAACATTCCATGCAAAAAACAAAGGGACACAGTGTCATTGATGCAAAGCACCAACAGCTACCTGGGTGCTTCCCCCTTGTGGAGAATCTAAAGGCTGCTAGACATGATGTGTGAGTCAGTAAGTGATTTACCAGCTAGTTTCATTAGGTCCAAACCAAACTACCTTGCAGGGTAGTTTGCATTATATATCAGCACTGAACACTTTGATTTACACTATACAATCAAATGTTTGAATGTACTTGCTTACCTAGGTTTTCCTTTGAAATCAAGGATATCAACCCCTTAAAATTCCAGGCTTATTACACTATAACTGCAGGGACACCAATGCAAACTAATTGAACTATTCTTAGGTTATAGAAGGGTGTAATAAAACTTTGGGCCTGCTGGTGGGCCCTAACCATTATTACTTTACACTAGATGTTGAAACTTTTCTGTGAGGATTTCATTGCATTCAGCCATAAGAGCATTAGTTTGATGATCTGTTCTGGATCACTTCAATTCATCCCAAAGGTACTGGATGGAGCTCCTTCACTCCACAGAGCACAGTTCCACTGCTCTACAGCCCAATGCTTGGCAGCTTAATACCCCTCTAGCCAATGCTTAGCTTTGAGAATAGTGACCTTAGGCTTATGTGGCTACTGCAGAGCCTAGCATTCCATTGGTTAATGCTTATCTATGGAGATTATACTAACTATATGTGTGCAGTTAATCAGCCATGGGTGCACCTTAAATTTTCTAAATTCAGGAATTAGAATGGCTGTCTGGACACTTTTGGACACATAGTCTACCTGACCTAGCTCTTAAATAATCCTTCATAAGCTCTCCAGTGTTGTGTCCCTCCTGGACTGTAATAACCGACTTTTTGTCCAGTTTCAAGCCTCTCCATTTGTTAATGAATGCAGTGTCACAATCATTTGAACAAGACACCTTTTTTTTAGGCCGTCCATGTTTGGATCCTAGTTTGTGTGATATTATTCAGAGAGACATATACTACAGACTGATTAGATATGACCATCTGAAGCTTTGTCAAGACTTACCATCTTGATATCTTGCATAAGTTTTAGTGTGTTGGCTGGTACGTTGTGCTGAGAGAGCTTTGTTCATTCCATCGCCAAACTAAGCACATCTTAATTGTTTTTCCTTACTGCATTTCAGTAAAGATGTTTTCACCATATGTTCCTTTGATGGATGATGATGGATGTGCAGTTAGTTTGAAAAGCTGTCAGTGACTAAGGGAAAAATGAACTATGGTATCCTTGTGTATGGTAACTGACTACAGTAGAAATACTAATCATACATAACCTTTAACAGTACTTATTTGTCTCAATGCCTCGAGTGCTTAACCTTGGTGGAAAATATCCTATTCTGTAGTTATTTTATGTGACTTCTCAAGCATGTCCTAAGCCTCCTGCTTTTAATTGTTTTTTCTTTATTCCAGAATTTGGGCATCAGAATGTTGTTGCATACCTCTGGTTGAACCTGTGGAAGTGTAGCTAGGTGAAAAATGGTTACCTATCATTTATTCAAGGTTGTGTAAAAGAGCACACATTGATTCTAACATACAAAAGTTAGAAACTATGTATATAACCATAACAAAACATAAACATAACCAAAACATAACCATATGATAATATTTAAGGTCCTTGGATATGGGTTTATTTGACATGTTTAGCAAATTTTTGTCATACTTTTGTAACTCAACACAAATACATTGTTCTGAACAAACTGATTCCTTTTTTTTTAATTAGGTACATCCTACACCGTAAATAATTAATGTAAATTTACAACAGAAAATCCAAAATAATCTCCTATATTTCTTAAATACAGCAGATTGCTGTTAGTCCACTCTGGGAGAAACAGGTCAAACTTCTTGTTAAAGAAGTTAAAATGTTGGATGTTTTATTTGCTTTGTTTCAAAATGTTATTTTGACCACAAAGACATGTTTGAATGTATTTTACATAATTTGTTGTACTAACCATGATGGTGTTTTGTATTTAACTACTTTATCCAGTAATGTGATACATAATGCATCAAATGGCAGTTTTATGACACTTCTATAATCGAATAATAGCTCAGCCAGTTTGCATTGAAGTCCCTGTAGTTGCTGAATAATAAGTGGTCCCCCTTATTTTTAAGTGTCTCTAATAATTGTGTAGTTACACATGAATAACATATGCAACAACAATGTAACTACTGATGATTTAGTCACTGTTACAGATGGATTACAGCAGTACATTTTACGTAATTACACGTGTATCAACTTCAGTTTTACCTCATGTAATTCTACAAGTGTATCTTCTTACACTTTAAAAAAGTGGGCAGTTCATTTCACATAAACTTACATATACTATGCAGAAAAAAATAGAAATAAAAATAGACATAAGTTAAGAGAGAGTAGAAATAAAGTGTATCTATTTGCATATTTACATAGCATATAAGACAGATTTGTTGTATTTACATGATAGCAGGCACTGAGTGGTATGAGGGCAACTAAAAGCACAGTGAGTACAGACATAACTAGGAGTTGCAGCAATATTACAGTGTAAAGTGAATAGTGAAAGCGTCATTAGAGCAGCAGTTGTGATATATTGCACAGTGAGTATTAACAGGAGAGGTGATACATTGATGTGGTTTAGCACAGTTCAGACAGCAGGTGATCAGTAATGTCTCTGCAGTAAGGAGACTCATGGTAGAGCCTTATAGCAGTGGGTAAGAAAGATCTCACATGGCGCTCTTTAACACAGCGCAGCTGTAACAGTTGGCCACTGAATGTGCTTCTCTGTTTATCCAGCGTAGCATGCAGAAGGTGTGAGGTGTTATCCAATATGGCTAACAGCTTGTTGAGCGTCCAGCTTGACTCCTACAACTTATTTTTGGGATTAATAAAGTTGTCTTTAGACTTGGTTAGCAGAACAAAGATCAGGTTTCTACAGAAAAATTAATTCACTGGGGAGATGGTTGTGCATTCACTTTCATTTGTGGTGTAAGTCTACTGAAAATGAGATCCTAAAGATCAAAATTACAGATTTAATAACAAAATTACAGGCAAAGCCATGCTGCTCTGTCTGTTCACATCTACTCTGCATTCTCTCTTCATTCATATTCAGTTACATCCCTCATGGTTACTAAACAGTGCACAGTGCACCATAACAGTCCATCTTTCTTAAGATAGTTTAAGTCCTCAGCTGCTATGGTCCACATGTGCCAGATCTTAAGGAATATAGCGTTTTCATGAAAGAAACCTTTCCCTTAAAGGTTAATTGAGAGTCAAGCTCACACTTGGGCCTCTCCAAGGCAGACCTTCACAGGGACAGTTGTGTTTGACATGGAAATTGTGGTGAAGAGGGGAGAAGAGAGCAAGTCTGGTTCAGGAGAGATAACAGCAGAGCAATGAAAACCATATAGTACATTTGAACTTGCTTGCCGGCTCTGGCTCACAGATAGATTGCCAGGGAGTGGCGGTGGTTTGGGGAGCCAGAGGTTTTTCTGAGCTGCACCTGTGGGTTTCACTTTACGATTCTGAATCCCTCCATTTAAAGCCAGTGCTGTAAAGCTTAAGAGCAACTTTGGTCAGTGAAGAATATGAAGCCCTGCCATGTCAAAGGAGAGAGGCCATTTTTATTTCTGAGTGCAAGACTAGGCTAGGCAGTCCATCCCTGTGCCCGACTTATAGGCCAACCTGTGTGTGCTCTGGCTGGAATGCATAAGCACCAAGATAAATCTGCCCTTTGTGGATTTACAGCTGTCTTTGACATGTTATTTTACACAAACACAGTGTACTCATTAGGTACAATGTGTACACCAACTGTAACAAGATATAGTTCTTCGTTTGTTTGCTTTTTGTTTGTTATTTATGTATTTATTGAAGATTTTCACCTTTAAACCTGAACTTTTTTTTTCCTAGCCAGTGGTATCCGAAAGACTGGGTCAAAATGACTGTTCATGTATTCCCAAAATTAAAGACTCATTAATGAATTAACAAAAACACAAACAATTTTGCACATATATGTTCAACATTGCATTTTTGACACAAAATTCCAGTTTCACCAAAACCATAACTATGAGGTGTTACTGAGCATTTTGATCTTGGTCAAAAACACCAAATTCACTAAATTCAAGATTCAAGATTCTTTATTGTCATTGCACAGGGTACAGTGAAAGTGCATAAACAAAAAAAGTTTAAACTAGGAATAAAGCAAAAATATAGGCTAATGTAAAATATAAAATGCAAGATATTAAAAGAAAGACTACATAATGTAAATAACAAAGGTAAAAATAGAAAATTAAACTATAAAATAATTTACAATAAAATTATAAAAAAGTAAAATAAGTTAAATAAAAAGGGTGGATATAAAAGAATGTAGCAGCAATGGTATTGCACACGTGAATGGGGGTGTTTCTATTTACAGATTAGTGCAGTTTAATAAAAAAAAAATGAATGTAAACATATTTTAATATTACTTGGGTATGTTTTGTAAAGGTATGGGTAGACCCTCTATTCCTGTGTTGTTGTTGCCTTGATGGCAGTGTGTGATGTCAACTTTGTGCAGCATTCAGTTCTCTTATTGCACTGGAGTAGAAGCTGTTCTAACGTCTGTTTGTCCATGATGAGATGAACCTGTAGCGTCTGTCTGAGGGTAACAGGTCAAACAGATGACCAGGATGAGATGGGTCTTTCACGATGTTAGCTGCCCTGCTGAGGCAGTGGGACCTGAAGACCTCCTCCAAGGAGGGCAGCGAGGAGCTGATGATCTTCTGGGCTGTGCTGATGACTCTCTGAAGGACTCTCATGTCCACAGCTGAGCTGCTGGTGTACCATGTGGAGATGCCATATGTAAGCATGCTTTCAATGGAGCAGTGGTAGTAAGACACCAGAAGCTTCTCCTGCAGGTTGTTTTTTTCCTGAGGATTCTTAGAAAGTAGAGTTGCTGCTGTGCCTTTTTAATTAAAGTCATGGTATTGGTGGCCCAGGAGAGATCTTCAGCAATGTGTATGCCGAGGTACCTGAAATCATGTACTCTTTCCACACAGCCTCCATTGATGTAGAATGGGTTAGGTTTTGTATTTAAGTCTATGATGAGTTTTTGAAGAGTTCAGGGTGAGATTATTCCCTGAACCTCCACAGAGCCAGTCTTTGGACTTTATCTCTATAAGTCTATGAAAAGCATCCTCACATAGCTCCCTTGATGTTCAAGGTGGGTCAGAACGGTGGCAATGGCGTCTGCCGTGGACCTGTTTACCCTGTAGGCAAACTGGTGTTAGTCGAAGCTTGGTGGGAGGCTGGCTTTGATGTCCTGCAGGACCAGCCTCTCAAAGCACTTCGATATGATAAGTGTAAGTGAGATTGGATGGTAGTCACTGAGGTCACTGATGACTGATTTTTTTCAGAAGTGGAATAATTTTGGCAGATTTCAGACAAAGTGGGATGATGGATTTAGACAAGGATGGTTGAAGATTCTTTTGAAGACCATGGAAAGCTTGTCTGCACATTCCTTCAATACCCCTTCCTGTTACACCATCAGGTCCAGGAGCTTTCCTTGGGTTCGCAGTTTTGAGCACACGTCTCACCTCATGCTCCTGTACTGTGAGAGCATGGTTGTTGGGAGCTGGTGGGAGGACTGAGTCTGCCTCCACTGGTGTCACCTTGAAGCGAGCAAAGAAACAACTAAGTTCCTCTGCCAGTGAGGCAACTCCTTTGGTGGCTGTGTGGTTGCTGGTCTTATGGTTTGTGATGTGCTGTGTACCCTGCCACACCTGCCTTCGGTCGTTGTTGGTGAAGCGATCCTCAATTTTTCTCTTGTAGTCTGCTTTGGCCTCTCTAATGCCTTTCTTTAGGTTGGTCCTGAAGAAATCAACCAATCAATCAATCAATCAATCAATCAATCAACCAATCAACCAATCAATCACCAACATATATAGGCTAAAGGCATGTTGAAATAACTTATAAAAGCACAAAAGTAACTGAACAGACCATGTAAAATTACTTAAAGGCAATAAATAGACAAAGTTATTAAACTCTGAATATAACTCATGAAATCCAAAGGCATAAACATCAGAATATTTCAGAGAAATCAAAAGCATATTAAAGTTATGTTGGATGTTATTGCTTCTTGCAAAACAAGACATACAAGCTCAAATATTGTTTCCTGTTATGAGTTCAGAGATTTGTGTCTTTTAGTCTTCTCTGTTCTGAGATCAATGCTTAATGTACACCTCCTAGTCATGGTTGCTGCTGTTGCTCCAAGCTCTTGTTATAGGATGCTGTAATCAAGTCCACATTTTAAGTTGATTCTTAAAGTTTGACCAAAAAAAAGTTACTCAATTTTCCCCTTAGCCCAAATGTAGTCAGTCAACCAAGACATGTTTGTTGTCTGAGATTAGGTAAATGCTAAAGGGCTAATGTAGCTAACAAGTATGCTAATATACTAACAATCAAAGCTTAAATTTAAAGTAATCAATACATCACACTGTGCAAGCAAGCTCAACAAACTTTGAGTTGAGTAATTGTTTAGACAGGTGAAGGAAAATGTTTGAACAAAGCTAATCAATGGCGTATAAGCTTTCATTACATTTGCCTCGTAGCTCCAGTGCAAAACTGGAAATCAAACTTTAGAAAAAACATGCTTGGGGTAAGAGGAAAACTGCATAAATTTAACTGTATTTTTTTGTTGACCTATCATTCCCTTCCCTGTATTCCCCTTTTCCACATTTGCCCTGGTTAGCTCAACTTATATATGCTTTTTTTTTATCATTGTGAACTTTTGTCCATTTTTAAAGCTCCAAGTCTTTTCATATTCCTACCACTATTGTCTACCTTCCACATTCCTATCTTAATTTGGAGCTTTGCTTTAGTTAAGCCTCCTGCTTTTGCATTGTGTCCCTATTCATCACTTTAATTCCTTAAGTTCTAGGGGTCTATATGCAAGCCCACACTTCAATTCTTAGTTTTTTTTATAATTTTAGAACTTATACATTAGTTTTATGGTAGTTACTAAACAGTATGCATAGTAATACTTACTGTTACACAGTTATAATTTAGTTATTATAAAGTAATTACTTCATAATAAGTTTTAGGACCAAATGCAATAATAAGCAGAGAGTTCAAGGGGTTAAAACAAAGTTCTACTGGTCTATAAGTTTCACTCTCTAGCTTCTCTAGGCCTGTTTTAGAGACTTTATCTATTCTTCTTAGGAACAGTGAAGAAAACTTGTTTGGTTAGATTGAATGATTGAGGTCAGGATTTAGGGGCCTTTTCTAATATGTCTCTTGTCTGTGCTTGGCTTGCTTTCTGTCTCTTCCTTATTGATACTGCTGAAATATACAGTTAATGGAATTTCCATTCTCCCGGCACTCCTGGCACCCTGGCCGATCGCCCGGGTGAAGATGGATTGCTTAAGATAGCCGCGTTTCATCAAAATCGTATCCATAAACAAATTTGCGGATGTAGTGCACTAGTCTGGTTACAACTTCATCTAAAAGGATATATCTTCTTTTGCTTTGCTACACCTGTTAGGGGGCGAGGCAAATGGCAAGCATGAAAGTTTTCTCAGTTTTTTTTTTCCCCTCAGTTGCTTTGAAATATGACTACTGATATTAAATATTACTCCCCAAAACCACAACTCTGTCATAAAGAATGGAGCAGGGGGAGGGAGTGGAGCCTTGTAAGTCACGCTCGTCGTTCATCACCGACCCTGAGAGTACACGGCTCATGCTTCTTTAGAAACCCATTAGAGTCATTTGACCTTTCCCGTAGAGTTAAATGGAAGCCTGGAGATGGACCAGGCCGCTAACAGAACACCAGTGGAAAGGTGCAGAAATTCCACCTGGAAATACAGCTATTCTCAGTTTTCAGCTTTTTCAGCAAAGCCCAACACAGTGTGGTTCACTGTTCATGAAATGCACGTTTGGTTTTGGATGTTTGCCTGCAATAATGTGCGACGCCATTGTCGGAGATTTATGTGCTGCCCAATGGGATTCAGTATGCATTTGCATGTTTACATGCATGGATGCCCGTAATGCCACTTATCTTTTTTTTCATATGCATAACTGCAATTGCTCTTGAATTAGAAAAAGAACATCATCAATTTCCATGGTTGTTATTTCAGTCGAAAAAGACATATATGCGTAAATACTCAAATGCTGATGATGCCGGTTATCTTTTCAAAATGCATATTTGCAATTGCTGTTAGACTATAAATACAACAAAAATGATGCATATGCATTAAGGCTCATGATGCCAGTTCATATGCACACCTACTCAAAATTCAAAATAGGACAACCTAAGAACGTTTTGTGGTCATTATTTTATATAACATACGTACATAAAAGCTTATCAGGCCAGTTATCTTTTTCCCATGTTCATCAAACCATTTTTGAATTAAAAAACATAACACATAACACCAGGCATTATTACAGTCCCAAAACAAGTATGTGTGAGTGCTTAACTGCACTAGATTTCAGTTTTCTTTTTACATATGCATGATGCTGGTTCATATGCATATCTCACTTGAAATAGGAAAGCTTAAGAAGAGTGTTGTGCTCATTATTTCATGTAACATATACAAATAAATGCTTATGAGGCCAGTTATGCACATCTACAAGTTTAAATTGTGTGTATGTGTGTGTGTGTGTGTGTGTATATATATATATATATATATATATATATATATATATATATATATATATATATATATATATGTATATATGCAATCAACAGCTATTATTACTTTCACAAAGCATATATGCATGTATGGAAGCTCAAATATGCAAATATAAATACAGATGCATATGTGTTGTGTCAGTCAACATAATGTGCAGAACAATGTGTGAAAAAATGCTAAAATATTATTAAAAGACATAGATAAAATGAAACTCCTAACAACCTGAATAACACCTACATGAACCGCTAGACCACCAAAACTGTCCCCATCACTTGAATAGTACTTAAAGCTTTCATCTTTAAGAGAGAGAACAAAATCAAGCTCCCTTGATTTCAGATCAAATATCCACAGGTGTTTCTGTCCATCCTTCCACTGTGAGAAGACAACCCAGCGCTATGGGTCTGAAAGAATGTGTAGCTGTCAAGAAGTTTGTACTGAAGAAGGAAAAGGAAAAAAAAGAACAAACAAGGAAGCTGCTGGTGTTCTCAGAAAAATGGACTGACCACCCCAAAGTCCAGGCCTCAGCATCATTGAATGTGTTTGGGATTATGAGGAACACAAATAAAACTTCTAAGACTGAACTTCAAATGTGGAAAAATATGAAAAACTGAAAGCAAGACTCATGAGAAGAGTGAGTTGTAATAAAGACACATTTTGGATAAATTAGTTTAATAATAATAATAATAATAATAATAAGAAGAAGAAGAAGAAGAAGAAGAAGAAGAAGAAGAAGAAGAAGAAGATGATGATGATGATGATGATGATGATGAAAAATGAAGGGTATTTACACAGGGACTATATAAAACATGCATAAGCACTGAGTAACATTTATAAAGCAATATTTGAGTATTTTTTACCAGTTTATGCTAGTAACTGCTGTTCTATGATGTAAATAAAATTGCATTGACATAAGTTACCTTAAACTAAAGTGAGGAACATTTGTTCCATGTATAAAACTATAATAAAGCATCTTTTCCAATAATGGAGCTTAGAAGGAAAGTTTAGTTTAGTAGTTCATATCAGTTCTATGTAGTTATATATTAGGTAAATTACAATGCCCTTATATCAATACAATGTCATTTACTTCACCTTATGGAGTCTTGCAATTCCTAGTATAAGCTATTCATAAATACTCAAGTATTACTTCATAAATACACTTCATTCAATGCTAATTCATGTGTAATGATTCCCTTATGTAGGCAAATTGTGTCATATTTATCTTTTTCATATTCATATCTCTAATTGATGCAACAGAAATACAACAACTTAGGAAGATATTTGTGGTTACTGTTTCAGTCAAAGCCACAGTTCAAGGGCATCGTAGGTGCAAGCATCAATAAAAGTTCCACTTAGTCACATTTGGCAATTAAAACTGAATTAGAAGGCAGAAAGAGACGATGCATATTTCAATGGCACTTAAAACTAGCAACCATAGAGCAAATGACAAGTCTTAGCAGGGCATTGTAATTGGAACATTTGTTCATCTCCTCTCGCTGCGTTAAGTGGGACCACTGGAATCAACATGTCAAAACCGCTGTGAAGCAGAGTAGTATTCCATTCAAAATGAGGGCTTTTGTCTTCTTCGCTTGCATTGTTTTATAATTGCCCGAGCCTGACAGAATTGGTGTGATGGGTGTCAAGGCACAGTTGTTTTTGACAGGACCCACCAAAAGCACAGTCACTTTATGGTGATTGGACATGAATAACCTACAAAAATGAGTCTTGTTGCAATTTTAACAAAACAGTGAGTGATCAGTTCAGGTAGAACCTGGACAGAATAGTTTGGAGCATAACATCCAATCTCCTATCAGTGCAAATTATATTTTCACTCTTATTAACCATATTTAACACTAAGAATTCATGTTAAAATGACATTAAAATGTAATTACATAGTTATACCACTGTAATTATACAGTTATTCACATTATTTGTTTAATTTACGTGAACAGATTTGGGTGTGCACTCTCTTTCTGCTTGGTTTGATGGCATAAAATGCCAAAAAAGGCAAAAATGTAAACAATGTTTATTCATTTCCAGAAACAACAACATTCTATCAAATTCAATTCATAATAAAAGATGTCCTATTCAACATACAAACACAAATGTGTCCTGAATTGAAAATACTACAGTCTTTTCAGGGGATTTCTCCACTTGTTGAAATGAAGAGTCAGAAATAAAGATAATTTAGTTAATACAGCTTTGTTTATTATTACAATACATATCACTAGCACTAACTGCACCTCCTAACAGGGAGCTGAAGCTGGTTCTCAACATTAGTCATGAAGGTTTATGAAGAAAATTAGGACACATTATGTAGAAAATATAGCATGTCATGCTGCAACATCAACAATCCTCATCCAGAGACCTTGCAGAGAAAATATAGCTATTCAGAATGAGGCTGGCTATTGTGGCCATGAGGTCAAGAGACAAAAGCTCTGGCTGCTGTTACCATGAAAGCAATGTCCTGCCAATCTGTCCACCCTCCTCATTCTACTGCTCCATTTACAGCACAGCCGGTCCCTCTGCTCGGAGCTTTCACAATAACGCCACTCCCCGGCTATTCTCCAAACGCTGGGCTCAGAGGAAGAGAAAGAAATAAATAATCGAAGACGAAAGAGCCTGAAGAAACCTCCCAGCACTCGGTGTGTACATATACACCGCGTATGATCCCTGGTGGGCGATGACAGATGGTTGGAGGGCCAAGCAGGACCCACTGCGGAGGAGAAAAAACGTATGCTGAAGAAGAGGAGAGGATATAATCTCCTGATTACAGGTAGCTTAGCGTCTTAACTGAAGAGAAAGATGAAGAAAAATAAAATAAAATAAAAAAACCAACCGCCAAACAAACAAACATCTGCCTGGTTTTACAGAAGGATTACTTTTGACTGTCTTAACGGCTGAAAAAGCTTTCCATGGTGGCAGCTTGTTTGTTTGTGCTCAGGATCTTGTGCAGGAAACTATAGAATCTAAATGTGGCCAACAGCAGGTATTGAATAAGCTTACCTGTTGTACTAGTTTCAGCAACAACTACAGCTTGATGCAATTGGTCGCATGTGATAGAGATTAGTTTAACAAAATGTTCAGAGCTTCTTCAACAGCAGATTATAAACTATTCAGTAGCTTTCCATACATTTATGCAATCTAACACTAAATTAATGTTGTTTTAATGTTTTCTCTCTAGAAAAACAGTGCAGTGCATGTTGATTTTACCTGGTGCCGTAACCACAGTGGTCCCCCATGCTGAGCTTTACATACCTACTGTCTTTTGGCTTTGTCCTTTTATACATGAATGGAATAATATATATGGATAAATGTATTGGGACACCTACACACTACACCTATAGAAGCTTTAATGACATTCCATTCTAAATCCATAGGCATTAATATGAAGTTAGCCCCCCCTTTGCAGCTGTAAGAGCTTCCCCTCGTCTATGAAGCATTCTATAAGATTTTGTAGTGTGTCTGTGGGAATCTGCCCTTTCATCCAGAAGAGCATTTGTGAGGTTAAGGGTCCGTGCAGGCCAGTCAAGTTCTTCCACACCAAACTCCCCCAACCATGCATTTATGGACCTTACTTTGTGCACTGGGGCAGTTGGCATTGTGCATTTTGATCTTAGGCTTGTGTGTAGCTACTTGGCCATGGAAACCCATTTTGTGAAGCTCCTAATGTGCAGTTCTTTGCTGATGTTGCTCCCAGAGGCAATTTGGAACTCTTTATTCAGTGATTCAGTAGAGGATAGGTACTGTGTACTTCAGCTCTCAGTGGTCCCGCTCTGTGAATTTGCATGGTCTACTGCTTCATGGTTGAGCTGTTGTTGCTTCTAGGTGTCTTCATTTTGCACTAATAGCACTTACAGTTGGCTGAGGCAGATGTACCATGACAGAAATTTCACAAACTGACTTGTGGCAGAGGTGGCATGCTGTCAGAACAAAACCTTGCATCTTCATTTTTTGTTATTTTCCAGTTTTTGACATACTTTGAAAGTACATTTTGGCCTTTACATTGTGTCAAAATTTCAATTTGATGAATGAACCAATAGAAACATCCCAAAATTACTTAAAAAAAAGTCTGGTTCCATTTACTTACATTAAAGGTAATGAATGTTTTCTTTTCTAGTAAGTTACTATTTTGGAGATATGAAATTTTGATCCAAAAGCGATTGGATATATATATATATATATATATATATATATATATATATATATATATATATATATATATATATATATATATATATATATAAATGCCAATGGATTTAGAATGGGATGTCATTAAAGGTGTAGTGTGTGTGTGTGTGTGTGTGTGTGTGTGTATATGTTGATATGAATAACTAGACAAATTATATATATATATATATATATATATATATATATATATATATATATATATATATATATATATATATATATATATATATATACTAGCTATTATATACAAAATATTACAGAATAATATTACAAAATGACTTTTGCATAAAAATATCTTTTGTACAGCTGTGCAAATTACATCTTACCATAAAGGAGTAACTGTAATATAGTAAAGAGGTTTGTTTGGTTAAGTTTAGGTTTAAAGTGTGAGATTAATGAGCACTACAGCTCTGGGGAATAAGCTGTTAGCATATCTGGTTGCGCTGGTATTGAAGGCCTGAGTCTTCTACCAGAGGAAAGTTGCTGGAAGAGATGATGTCCAGGATGAGAGGGATCAGCTGTCATTTTGCTGGCACACTTCATCACCCGGCTGTTGTAGATGTCCTGAAGCGTTTGCAGATACATCCGATAATCCTCTCTGCTGTCCTGATTAAGCGCTGGGGTTTGGCTCATTTTGTGAGGTGGAGGAACTAAAGCAGATGGTTATAGATGATGTGAGGACGGACTTGATGATCACTGTGAGATGGATCATCAGGCTCTGCAGCAGTTTGAATTTCTTTAGTTGTCTGAGGATGAACATTCTCTGCTGCGTTTTCTTGGCGATGGACACTCTCTTCAAGTCCCTGGATATGGCAGTGACTGGGTGCTTCTACTATAGCAAAACTGTTGTTACCAATTATAGCCCAAAGGAGTCTATGCTATGAAGTAATTCGATTTTTTCCAGCATTGACGTTCTATTTTGCCCCATTAAACTGGCCTAGGTTATGTGAGTCCCTCTGTTGGACACACAATTTCAGTATCCTGTGTAAATCTTCAATGGGATTCAAGTCAGGAGATTGGCTAGGCCATGCAAGCACCCTCAGCTTTGGTAGAAAAAAGAAAGTATTGTGTTATTTTGGTGGTATGTTTAAGGTCATTATCTTGACTTTTTGGCAGAAGAAATTAACTTTTTATCTAATGTGTCCCAGTACATTACTCAGTTTATGATGTCCATATCATGATGCTCCCACCTTCATGCTTCGCAGCATGTATGGTGTTCGCAAATTCAAAGTGGATATTTCTGCTGGAAGTATGAGAAATCACAAAAACAAAAGTGTCCGAAATATTCTTTTCAGCTTGCTGAATGAAAAATCCCAAGGCCAGTGTTGCCAAAAGGCTACAACAACCAGATTGAAAGATTGGAGGGTCTACATTATTCAATGTTGGCAGATTTTTTAAATGCATAGATATAAAACAGGGCAAAATAGAGATGCTATTTCAAGGACTGTATCTGGTGTTTGTCAAACAAGAGTGAGTCTGTCACTGTCAAGATTTACGTCCAGATGTGTTTTCATTAAAAGCCATTAGTTGTCAGAAACAAAATAAATCTCTCCTTAGATGTTTCAACATTAGAAAGAAGCCACTCTGACTACTGTGCTTTAGTGACAAGCCAAACCCTTCCAGTCCCAGGGAAAGTACTGAGGACCTCACGACTCACTTCAACTGCTGTGCTTACAAGACCATTTAGCAGGTTGTTAAAAGATGCCATGTGCTGACGTGTGTTTTGCCTCTGGTGGGTCTAAAAGCACATGCTGGTGAACTGGGGGTCATTAAGGGCCCTGATAAATTTCAAAAGCAGCCAAGCACCACAGTCGACTGGGCAAATGAGCAAAAGACATTACATAAATAACCACTTAGGGCTGAGGTTTTGTCATTTCAAGCATGCTTTCTCACTGTCTGCCTCTCTCTCTTTTCTCTTTCTGTCTCCACCCTCTTTTTTCTCTCTTCCTTTTGCCTTTTGTTTCTCTTTTGTTTCTTCTTTTTCTCTCTATTTTTACTCTTTCTTTGACCTCCCTATTTCTATTTCTTTTCTTCCTTCTCTCTCCTTCCTTTTCTCACTCTTTCCTGATCTCTCTCTTTCATTGCCATTCTCTCTCTACTCTCTTTTTTGTCTTTTTGTCTCTCTCTCTCTCTCTCTCTCTCTCTCTCTCTCTCTCTCTCTCTCTCTCTCTCTCTCTCTCTCCATGTTCACCCTCTCTCTTTTCACTTTTTGTCTTTGTCCCTCCCTCTCTGTCTTTTTCTCTTTCCTATTTCTTTTTCCCTCCCTCCCTCCATTTCTTACTATTTCTCTCTCACTCTGTTTTTGTCTTTCTGTTCTTCTCCCTCCATTTCCTTTTATTCTCTATTTGTCTTTTTATCTGTCTACGTCACTCTGTCTCTCTTTTATTCTCTCTTTCCTCCTTGTCTCTCAATTTTCACCCACTTTTTCCTCTTTTTCTCTCCCATTCTCTTTATTTTTTTTCTTTTCCCTTTCTTGCTCTTTCTCTTTTCCTTCCTTTTATTCTTTGTCTTTTCTTTCTCCCTCTCTCATCAATTTTTTCTGTCTTTTTCTGTCTCCCGTTTCTCTCATTTTCTGACTCACTCACTATTTTTCTCTCTCTCTATTATTCACTCTCTTTTTTCTCTCTTATTCTTTCCCTCCCTTCCTGTCTCCCTGTTATTCTTTTATTCTCTCTCCTTTTTTCCTCTCTTTTTTCTCATCCCCTTTCTTCTCGTCTCTTTCTCTCTCTCTCTCTCTCTCTCTCTCTCTCTCTCTCTCTCTCTCTCTCTCTCTCTCTGTAACTGTCTTCCAGTGTCTGCTCTCTTATCTAAGCACAACAATTAAAATGCTTCAAAAAGGCTAATGATTCTACGCTACATGCACTGGTGCCTTTAAGCGTTCAAAACACATACAGTCAGTTGCACTTTGGTGGTGAACACCAAAAAATGTTATCCATGCCAAATCATCCGTTCTTTTCCCTCTGTTTGCCCTGCATTCCTGTCAGGAGATCATGAACAGCACCACAGAGCACGAGCCTCATTACCGTTCTAGCAGGACGGCTTTCTAAGCTCGTTCGTATGCGCAGCAAGGCCACGGCTATTGATCACACTTCGCTGTGCTTGAGTACGCACATGCTTAACCGGCGCAGACGCAGGAGACGCGCCTTGTTTATTTATTTCAATGAGAAAGCAAACCCTTGTGATTTATTCCAAAGCCTGAACTTCTTCCCAACTTCTTAAGTTGCTTTTTATTTACTCACATGGGACAATGTGGGCTGCGGCCCGACTCACTTTAAAACAACAAAACTATCTTTTTCTCCAGGTGTTGTTGGGATGGATATCAAACATTTCTTTAACCCCTTGAAATGCCAGGCTTAAGGCTTGTTGTCCAATAACAACAGGGACTTCAATGCAAAATAATGGAGTTTTCTTTGGCTATAGAAGTGTGTAATAATACTTTGGGCCAGCCAGCAGACCCATGGCTTGGTAAGGGGTTTAAATCTCAGGCATATTACATACTAAGGCTTATTATTCAGTAAATACAGGGACTTCAATGCAAACTGGCTGAGCTATTAAGTTATAGAAGTGTGTAGAAATGTTGGCCATTTAAAGGAGTTTTAAAACAGTTTGCATCTTATGGAAATTGTAACCAAGACATGTTTGGAGTCTAAAGTTTGTGTTAGTCATCCCACTTTATATTAAGTGTATCTAATGACTGTGGAGTTACACATGAATAACATATGCAACAAGGCTGTAACTGCTGATGATTTGCTTCATGTAAATACACAAGTGTATCTTCTACACAGGAACTTTCCTGTAGTGTTAAAGTTACACTAAGTAAGTGTAAGCAAATTAAGTGTGCAGTTTCTGTGTAGTTGTTAAATATGTACTGTGTAATAATATAGATATTGCTTTTGGGGAAATGCAACACATTTAATTAATGTTATAAATGTTACATATTAAGATTACAGAATGGTTTAAAGCTGAAACTGGTTACAGTGTCACTGCATCAGCAACATAAATGATAGCTAAATGTTAGGAAAGCTGGCAAATACAGTGTAAGTAATGTCTTAATGTAAGTTATTATATACTTTTTTTCACTGCTGGAAATAAAAAAAAAATAAAAATAAAAAATAAAAAACTTCTAAAAAAACAGTCATTACAAATGTAATTACATAAAGTTTATTACCCCTGTGTAATTATATGAAAGAGAATAGGTTGTTACAACTATTAAGATACACTTGTGTAATTATATGAGGTGTATTTCTGTAATCCATCTGTAACCATGACTAAATCATTAGGGAGTTACGTTGTTGTTGCATATGTTGTTCACATGTTACTACACAGTTATTAGAGACACTTAACATAAAGTGGGGCCACTTTACTTGTTTTCAACTGGAGCTATAATGCTGATGTAGCTAAGAAACACAGGCTTATAACCCAGCCAATAATATCTTGCAAACTGCATTCATCACATGCTTTCCTCAAACCATCACATGCTTTTGAAGTTGTGAAGTTGTAAGTATGCAGACTCGCCTGCCATATTGCCGCCATAGTCTCAAAAGTAAGGTTTTCCTGTTTAAAGACAAGGTAAATTCCCTTCTGATCATGTATTTTGAAGGTGGATGGAACTTTTAGAACAACTACAAACACTTTGGGATGGATACACAATGGTAGCCTGTTTGAGATGTTAGCAAATTGAATAGCACATCTGTATTTATTAGCCTCATCAGGTCGCATGTTGTGTTTGCATAATGCATGCTGGGTATTGTACTTAAAGTACAAAGTACTGATGGAAGAAAAAAAAAAGAATAGAAATTTGTGAATTCTGTCAAACTGAGGCTGAGGGATGCAATGCTGCACTAGAGAATATTACACAACATGACAAGTAACATTTTAAATACTAGTTCAAGCTGGAAATCTCCCTTAAATAAGCTCAGCTCTAATAGTTTTATGTGGTTTCTGACACTGTATGATTCTGTTATTCGTAAAAATGGATGGCTCACAAAAAGGAATAGCCATCTTGAAATCTGGATTTTATCATTTTAATAGACAACAGTGTCCGAATTCACACTACTCAACGATTTGGCACAGCTTGAGGTACATTTCACAAGGATATTTGGTTTGCAATGATAAGATTCTATCCCTTGTTATCTACATTACAGCTCCCATACAAAACTAAGAAAGATACCAAACATTGCTTTACCAAATATGTCTGGCAGATCAACTACATCTGGAGGGAAAACAGCACACATGTGTGTTCCTTTGGATAACCTATTCCTTTAAAATCACATACAGCTGCACTCATACCTTCCAGCACACTGCAGCAAGACACATTAAAAATGCATGCAGTCATACTCTTTAATTGATAGTGACTATCGAAGTCAGCGGTGAAATTACATAATGGCTTAATTACAGGGGGTTGGGGGAAACACACATTTGAAATGCTCTTGTGTTGTCACTGTCTTATTAAGCAATTTCTGTTGCTTCAGTGCCATAACTCAACACAGCTGAAAGCTTTGGGTATCTTCCATCAGAGAGGTAGAAAGAGGTGTGCCACTGCAATAGATGCTAATGTACATCCAGTAATTGCTCCTAAATTATTAGACAGTTGCTTCACTCAGCTAATTGTTTTGGTTTAAGACCCATGGCATGGGAGGACACATGAGGATATTAATATTCATCGATTCTTACGAAGCGTAAAGCAAGAGCTTTGCAGGGTTACATTGTCTGATTGTAATTCTTTTTAAGCGCAGACAGCATCTGGGTGATTGCTTAAAAGTCGTCCGGCAACAAGACACAACCGCCCTAATTTCATTAGGCCTAACAAGCTTAGCGGCGTCATGAATTCCAATCAAAGCATTAGGCTTTGATTTTTTTTATTGCCAGTGCTGAAACTGAGACTTTTTTTTCCAACACATTCTTGTCTTTGAAGGATTTTTTCACCCAATGGACCCTTTTGACATCTCCATATTTGATGCAGTAGGGAAGACATCAGGCAACACTTTATTTGGATACCCCTTGTAGATGATTCATAGATGCTTATCTTGCATTTAACTGACATTCAACAAATGAACCCTATAATTCACCTTAATTTTACCTAAACCAAATCCTAAATCTAACCCTCACCCTAGTCCAAAGCCTAAACGTGGTACTAACCCTTTCCCTAACTGTTACACTGTTGTGAATCACCTGGCATTCACTAGATCTATGGTGTTTCAGCCCTGTTCAAGGAGATCTACCTTCTTGTAAAGTTTAGTTCCAACCTGTGCCCAATAAACTGCCCTGCCCCTTATTTAACTCTAATATATCTGATCCAGCCAATCAGGGACTTGGGAAAAGTTTAATTAGCTGGAGCAGGTGTGGCAAATTGTGCTTGGACCTAGGCTCTGCAGGAAAGTAGCTTTCCAGGACCAGGGTTGGAGACCACTGCACTAGATAGTTTGATAGTAATTTGAACATTGTTGGATAATCTAGTGGGGACTATCTAAAAATTACAACAGTGATGGCATTTATAAAACCCCACCAGCCAACGTGGCTCATGTAAAAGTTAGCATTCTCCTCCAATTCTGTCCAAGAGGCAGTAGTGCTTCATGTGTACCAGAGGAAGCATGTGCTAGCCTTAACCCTCCCAGCTTGGTAGCATCATACGATGGGGGGGACTAGCTTGTAGTTGGAATTGAGGAAATAATAGACCATTTTTACACATCTGTATTTGACATAATGGAAGTCATCATAATAGGGAAAACATTATAGCAGCATTTTTACAATTGAGAAAACAGACAATGTTTTCCTTTTGTAACGTCTCTGATGTAGAGGACTTGTATGGTTTATCTCCCTTATTAAGCTATTTACTTAATTTTTCCACAAAAGACATTATTTGTTTGGTGGAGCAATTTTCATTTTCAGAGAGGAGCAAGCATGAGGTCTATATTAAAAATATACTACTGCATTAAAAGTTTGGAAGCATTGCCCTTACTATACTATTAGAAGTAAATGTTCTGTGCAGGTACATTTTTCGTTCATCAAGGTACAAACAATGTAAATGTTCCCTCAAAGGTACAACAGTGGTTTTAAAGTCCAATTCTGTACCTTAAATAAGTTTTTAGAGACGAGTTGGGGTGTGTGGAGTCAATACAACCTAGAAAATATCATTTTGATGGATTACAGTACAATTATGTTCCCTGACTAAAGGTACTGAGTGGTATGCTTGAGGGTCCCACCCCAGTAACAAGTGGGGTACTGCCCTAGTGACAGTTTTGTATCTTTCTTCTGAGAGTATAAAGAACCCCTGAGGAATCATTTCTTGGTAAGAGTGTAGGCTACTGACATTGTTGTTTCTTCAATGGATGGAGTGGTATGCGGGTGGCAAGTGAAGAGCTGTCTCTGAACAGGAGAGAGAAGATGTGAGTTAACCCATAAAAAGGGTATTTTTATCTAGTTAACTAACATTAGGTAGGTAGATCAGTGAACAACATTTACATCTGTACAAAACAACATTCATATTAGACAAAGAAATGTGAAAACTCATGTAATATGACCAACAGGCAATAAGGCATAACTGACTATATCTACTTTACTCCCAACCTACACAACTGCTAAAATTATATTCTAGTAAACATTAATCACTAACACTAGCTAACTTTGTTAAATAACTTGTCCTGAGACACTGAACTTTTTAGCTCATCTCTAAAAAGAAAAACTGCTCCAACAAACTAATGATGTCTTTCATTCAAAAGCACCAGTGCTGCTGTAATGTTTTCCCTATTATGATGATTTCTGCTACACTGAATATGTTGAAAGGGTCTATTAGCTATCTAGGCCCCGCATCACATGATGCTTCCAAGCTGGGAGGATGGCAGCCTGCATGTGCTTCCTCTGAGTCACTTGCACTATCCAAACTGTTACTAATGCAAAATCAGTGGACAGTTTGGAAGAAAACACCAACTGTTAATTGTTACATCAGCATTGTGCTGTGTGGTGGAGGAGTAGGTGGTCCATCCCACCCATCCAAAGGGTGAGGTCAATTGTGAGAAAAACAATACATGTTTATAATTTTCAGTTCATATTAATTTATAGATAGAGTGTATAATGTTTGCTGTTTTTAAACTCGGATAGTGTCATAGTCATATTCTTTTTTCATTGTTAAGTGTTGATTGGAAATAAAAGTTGACATCTTGAAATATCCAATGGAAAAATATATATTCAGTTTTTTTTTTCATCTAGGTACATGCAGCCAAATGAGCTCTCATATCATGTTTTGATTCAACAGGCCAATTTTGTGAGAAGAAAAAAAAAAAATGATTATGAGCCATGATTTAAATAGGTTTTACTGTCAGTTTTTACAAATGGCAAACAACAATTGCAGCTCTATGCTGGGACTTCTTACTGAAAGAGGCACTGTAAAACTAGTACAAGGTAGAATGTATGCCTTTCTGTTACATTTTTGAAAAAAAAAAATAAAACTGTGTATATTTCATAAACTTCAAATTTCTGTATTTAATATAAAACAGCCAAAAAATGTTCATGTTCATGAGCACATAGATTTAGAAATTCCATAAGGGTGCTAACTGAAATTTGCATGATTGTAAAGGTGCTTTGACTTTGATGGCCCAGAATGAAGGTCTAGATTTAGGGTCTATACTGATCTGTTTGTTTGCTGGTTCATAGAAGTATGCTCTTAATAAAGGTGGTTCTTCAAAGGTTCTTAGGAAAGACAATGGTTTTATACAGAACCATCAACACACAAAGAACCATTTTGGCTCTTTACATGGTGAAATGGATTGACTGAGAATGTGTTGCATATGGATCTACTCTTTTTTTTCTTTCTTTTTTAATGATTCTATATAGAACCAAAAAGGGTTCTGCTACTATTATGATGTCAAGCTTGCAATGATAGAAGAATCTTTTTTGGTGCCATTCTGAAAATTGTTCTATGTAAAACACATTCTCTGTCAATCTGAAGAACCATTTCAACATACAAAGAATCAAATGGTTCTTTGTGTGTTCATGGTTCTATAAAAAATAACGGTCTTTTCTAAGAACTCTTGAAGAATCGTTTTCTTTTAAGAGTGTAGTTATGACAAAATACACATTTTCAGCTTTGATAGATCATGATCTTTACATATGTAAGGGCCCAGCCTGCACCACAGGCCACCAGCGGAGGGCGATGGCAGTGAGGCGCCACAAGTTCAGGGAACTCCAATTCCCAGAAGCCCTTGGGCTGATTAGGCCCAACCTGGTACACCTGTGGACTCCTCTACTTAAGGCCATGGCAAACAGCAGCCCCTTGTCACACCTTTGTAGAGGGGTGACCAGTTCGGTACTTAGCCCAGGTGGGTACTTAAACAAAAGGAAAAGAAAACAATAAGGAAACAAAAATAAACGGAAGGGAAAGAAAAGAGGGCTGGTAAAGAACAAAAGAGAGAAATTGCCCTAAAACTACTTAAAAGCCTAAAAAGAAGGCTTGAACAAAACAAGGAATGGCTCCAAGCCATAAAAAAGTGTTTGCTCCACAAAGAGCAAACAGGCAAAACATAAAGTTGACCTTTCTCGTATGATCACAGAGGAAGTGTCTTTTGTTTTCTGATTATATTTTATTTAACTTTTTCTATCTCAGCCTTTGTTTGAGCACACTGCTTTCAGCATCCTCTTTGTTTGCCCTTTTCCCGCCTTTTTATCCCCATTCATTGAGGTGTTTTTCCCGTTTTCGCCTGTGCTTCCCGGTGGGGCAGCAGTAACTCCTCGGACCGCCAATCGGTACATCACCTCAACCCAATATGCACAAGCACTTGATTCACACTAGATCATCTCATTAACCTCATTTAAGACCCTTTTGGGTTTCCTCTCTGCACTTGGGTCCACTTCCCTGCCATCCCATAACAACATATCAGAATAGATGTAACAAAGTGTTGCACAATCACATTATTAAAGAAGAAGAGTAGATTAAAAGGCAGAAATAGCTGCTTTATGAAAAGTTGAACCAGTGTGCTGAATCGAAGCACAAATAGGAGCTCTATACTTCATGAAAATTATACTTTACTTCTTGGTAAGACTGTCAGACATGACACTGGTGTGATTGGAGTAAAACAGTAGGCATATCTTTATATCTGCAATGTCTTTGCACGTACAACAGCAAGAAAGTACAGTGCTTTCAACACACAGGAAAGCCTGCCATGTCACACCAGTCCTGTCATAACGTGTGAAGTGAAAATAAAAAAAGTTGGTTTACAGGAAAACCCTGAGGTACGGAGCTTTGGGCTTCACTTGAGTAGATTCTCACTTGACACAGCGCAGTTGGGTTTTCGTTGGCTGGGTGAGATTTCAGTCAGTTGCTATTGTGTTTTATTTATTTTCTTTTTAACCCCAGATGCACTGCTGAATTCCTCTTCATGCTTCATTCTGCTTTCGTAAAGAGTCTTTTTAAAAGGCTTGCAGTGTATTACAGCTCTGCTGGTTACGTCATGCTGTCATTTTCATCTTTCGCTTACATGACTCCTTCTCTTTTGTCCTCAGTGGGCACAGCATCACTTAACTGGTGGTGGTCAGCCCTGCAGGGGTCCACACACAATTGTTTGATTCACCTTGTCAGGATGTGGGGTTGTTCATGTGTCCCAGATTTATTTATATGTAAGTACGTTTATGTAATAATAATAATAACAATATATCCCAAAGGTATTATGTGTACATAAATACATTTATGTAATAATAGTAATGTCTCATATTTATTATAGATATGTAAGTGCTTGTATGTAATAATACACCAATCAGGCATAACATTATGACCACCACCTTGTTTCTACACTCATTGTCCATTTTATCAGCTCCACTTACTATATTGGTGCACTTTGTAGTTCTACAGTTACAGACTGTAGTCCATCTGTTTCTCTGCATACTTTGTTAGCCCCCTTTTACTCTGTTCTTCAGTAGTCAGGACCCCCATGAACCCTCACAGAGCAAGGTGGTGGATCATTCTCAGCACTGCAGTAACACTGATGTGGTGGTGGTTTGTTAATGTGTCTTGTGCTGGTATGAGTGGATCAGACACAGCAGTGCTGCTGGACACTGCAGAGCACACTGTCTCCACTCACTGTCCACCCTATTAGTCACTCCTACCTTGTCGACATCTTGTAGATGTAAAGTCGGAGACGATATCTTATCTGCTGCTGCACAGTTTGTGTTGGTCATCCTCTAGTCCTTCATCAGTGGTCAAAGGATGCTGCCCACAGGATGCTGTTGGCTATATATTTTTTTGTTGGTGGACTATTCTCAGTCCAGCAGCAACACTGAGGTGTTTAAAAACTCCAGCAGCACTGCTGTGTCTTCTCCACTCAGACCAGCACAACACAAACTAACACACCACCACCACATCAGTGTTACTGCAGGGCTGAGAATGATCCACCACCCAAATAGTACCTCTTCTGTGAGGGTCCATGGGGGTTCTGACCACTGAAGAACAGGGTAAAAGGGGGCTAACACAGTATGCAGAGAAACAGATGGACTACAGTCTGTAACTGTAGAACTACAAAGTACACCTATATAGTAAGTGGAGCTGATAAAATGGACAATGAGCGTAGAAACAAGGAGGTGGTCATAATGTTATGTCTGATCAGTGTATATATTATATACATTCAATCTGTTTTCTTATTTTTGTTTACTTTTGTTTTACAAAGTCAGGACATTTTTTGTTCACACACACATATAGAGACAAGAGGTTTTGAGCTGTGGACTGACATCACCTCTCAACCTCGATGGTGCATAAATAACAGAAAAAAGAACATTCGAGAAGTCGGGCACCTAGCTGTGCAATTTCTTTCCGGTTGTTGTCCACCTAGCATTTCTATTTCATGTTTGATGGCCTGGCTGGCTGGAGGCCTGGCGATTGCTCCTTTTTCCCCCCGTTTTTTCCAATCACTGCTTCTCATTGGCAGATTTATTTTTTTGTGCCTTCCTGTTACGCACCAGCATGCATCAGAAAAGAGCTTTTAATTCAAAATTCATTTCCGAGCCCTTAATAAATGAAATGAGTCTATTCATATTTAATAGAGAGTATGGAGTGGTGCATTGCTTCATATGAAGAATTGATGAGCGGAGGTAGGTACAAATAATGCAAGTCTCTGTTGACCTTGTGAAGAGAAAGAGATGCATGCACCAGTCTGGGCTAGCATCTGGATTTTCATATTCAGAGGAAATGTAATGATGGAAAATGCATCATGGCTGTCTGACACACACTAGCCATGGGATTTGTTCTCATTGGTGCAAGATATCCAAATGCCATTGGCGCTTCACTGTCAAGAATGCTGTCTGTGCCAGTGAAATGAACAGTAATGAAAGAAATCAGTCAGGAAGTAACAGGAGTTGCCAGTTTATTACAAACACTTACCTTGTATCTACACTTACGGACTACTAGGACCACCACTGACCAGATATTAGTTGGGTGGTGGGTCATTTTCAGCAGTGATACTGGCATAGTAGCATGTGTGGCATTGGATGTGCTGGGTTTTTTTCATTGCTAAGCTGAGAGTGGACCACCATGTAAAAATATCCAGCCAAGAGTGGCTCTGTGGTCAGAAACTGAGTTAGAACATCAACACAAATAGATCAACAGATAAACTACAGTGAAGATGCTAATTTGGTTAGTTAACTGAAATGTTATTGTTATCCATTTAAGGCTTGACCTCACCTCGCTCAATATTTTCTGCACGATCATTTGAATTTCACTGTACTGACAGAGACCACTTTGTATCGTGAAGTTATTAGTAAAGTAAGAGGACTAAGAGGCTAATAAGTGTACGCAGTGTGTGGTGGTTCTGTGGTGGTCATTTCCACTGGTGGGCAGGGTAGAAGGGCTGAATTTGTGCAACAGTACATGGACTACAGACAGTAATAGGGACTCAAGTTGCATGTTAAAGGACTCATGACTTGACTTGAACCCTTACATGGCTCACGACTCAAGGACTCGACTTATGACCCGTGAAATTTCAGCCTGAGGAAAGACATGAACAAAACTTATTAAGACTGCTGACCTCTATACTGTAAATAAAAGAAAGCTTTCACTTTCAACCTGTTATGTATGTAGTGGTCATGCAGAGTCATTACAACATATTCAACACAGCCTTTTTTTATAGCAAAAATCTTCAGTCTGATGACCAAAGTGTGTTACATGCAGTGAAAATGCAGTCAAGAGACAAAATAACTTAGTTTGAATAGCAAGTATGCTAGCTAGCACATTAGCTAATGCAGCCGAAGGATGTCAGCTAATATAATTGAGGTTTTAGTAAATTGCCAATCATACTCCTTTAAAAAGTATTAAAACTTCAGCAGGATTAGCTTTAAGGCAGGTTAGATGGCATATATGATACATAAAATGCAGTCTAACCAACTGTTTTATATTATTTTACCTGTCTTTTCTTTATACACTTACTTAAACATTTACTACATGTAGCACTCCAATTCTGCCCTTCAGTGGTGAAAGTCTTGTTATTTGATACTATGCTGAACCCAACAGGTGCTCAGTAGGGATTTACTTTTGAACAGTGCAACACCTACAGCTAAAAGCAAGCTTAAATTACTTAAAAAGACTAAACCTTTCTACCAAAGACTCAACACTCAACTCTGACCTACAGACACATTGGCCAATTAGTGTAGATACAAGATAGAAACAAGAAATTTTCCAATTTCAGAAGTGAGAATTTCAGAGAGCCTCACAGCTGAGTTTTGTTATGCATGTTTCATTACTGCTAGCATTGAGGACAAGCCTCCTTTCACTAACACCAGGCCTATTTGAAGAAATATGTAGGCTTTCTTCTGATCATCAAGAAGATTTCTTTTCAAACATGTTGGACTAGATTCCTGGGGATAGTGACCAGAAGTTCTTTTCTTGTGGTCATTCTCTCCAGGGACACACTGAGTCCAGCTCTGATGTTAGAAAAGATTTTCAGGACATACAGGGTTGTGAATAGTGGTCAACATGTCTTTCAGGTCCAGAAAAGGAGATTCAGTGAATCCCTAATTAATGTGTTGTTGGAATTTGGTTGGTTAGCTAATTTGCTTGCTAGTTGGCTTAACATGACGTATACTATACACTGTTCTGCACATAAGCACTCAAAAAAAAAAAAAATCTACAGTTACAATCAAACAAAATTTAAACTTTTCAAAGATTAGGATGCTAATAGTTTTTGCTTCCTATTAGCTCATGTCACCTTGACGAACACTTTATGAAGGAATAATTCTAAAAATAGCAATCAACATGCCATTCAAGGTTACATTCTCATGCACTTATTGATGACGTAATAGTACTTGGAAACTTTATCCGTTCGTAAAAGTGTAAAGAATTTACTAAATTGTCATTGGATTCAGTTGCAAGGTCTTGTTGATGCTAGTCTTAAGCAGGTACCAAAACTGAAACCATGAAAGGGGTTAATTCAGTACTTGACTTTTGGTGAATAGAAAATGCACAGTTCCAGTTTTGTGGTGCCAAAGGTTCCAATACTTTGTACTCATTTATTCATTTATGCCACATATTTCCTTTCATATACAGACTTTGTTTCCATTCATATACAGACTTTGTTACCTCAACACAAAATTCAATCATTTCAGTTCAAGTTATTTGGCTTTCATTGGAACTTAGTTTCCTTTGGAGCAAAATGAATACATTTCATTCACTG
The DNA here is from genome assembly GCF_904425465.1 of Colossoma macropomum. Lineage (NCBI taxonomy): Eukaryota > Metazoa > Chordata > Actinopteri > Characiformes > Serrasalmidae > Colossoma > Colossoma macropomum. The sequence goes on from NW_023494794.1 coordinate 24,398,083, forward strand.
AAATTTAATCAACCTTTTTGGGTAACTTTTTGGAACACCCAACTATTTTTCTTAATATGAAGAGCATGTTTTAAATAGGGATTTGACAGCTTTGATTTTCCTTTGTTAAAAGCACATATTGAAACTCTTTGGCCCAAAAGTGGTTTAAAATCCTAAAAAGGTTTGAGTCCTGATGAGTGCTAACATTACAACAAATGGCATTGCATTTAGGCTTACTTTTGATGAGCAGTGTTCATCACAAATAGGCAGCATGAGCTCGAGGACACTGAAACACAAAAGAAAACGAGCACAGAAAGGTAAACATACACCAGCATTCAAAGCTGCACATGTACGTTTGTGCTTGGGAGTGCTGCTCACAATATCCTGAGGCTTGGTGGGGATTTGAATGCTCACTTGAAAATCCTTCACATACATTTTATCTTATAGAAAGGCAGGTAGAGTCTATGCATAACGAGAGACACGCAGAGAGCAAGAGAGAAATATCAACACTGCAAAAACAGAATCTTAAAGGTAGGCAATGTCTTCTATATTGAGATTGGTTATTGCATTGTTCAACCTATTCTGGACTTAGATTAAAGGTGATTATTTTGTTATTTGTCAAGTTGTGCAGTGCAACATTGTATCCGTCAGCCTTTTCGGTTTGACCGAATTTACAATTCTATTGTTAATTACACAATGCATTACACAAATACACCACACAACCACTGGGAATCCCTGTGGTGTCACCAGTCCTGACTTCTAGCCAGTCATCTATAGGCTAACAAGTACAACTAAGCTAGCATTGAGTCTAGTGTGAGAGGGATTCTTTCTTCTTATCAAACATAGGCACCAGAGATAATACAAAAGTGCCTAGATATCAAGCTAATTTTAGCGTTTGGCTCACTCTTCTGATAATCTAATAATATAATAATAAGATAGGCCCCATTTTATATTAAGGGTCTCTAATAACTGTGTAGTTACATGTGAACAACATATGCAACAGCACTAACTACTAACGATTTAGTCACTGTTACAGATGGATAACAGAAGTACACCTTATATAATTACATATGTATATCAATGTCAGTAGTTACAGTGTAGTTAGTGTTTTTGCACATTTTATTCATGTGTAACTACACAGTTATTAGAGACACTTAATATAAAGTTAGACCATAAAATAAAGATTAAAAAATAAGAAAAATAAAAATTCCAGATGCCCTACAAAACGTGTTAATTAACAGTAAGAGTATGTTTTCTCAATGATGGTAAAAATCTGTAAAATTAGTCTTTTAATTTCTTAGAAATTCTGTCCGTTGCTGTTATTCAACACACTACTAGTTATACTGACATACAGTATTTTACCATAATAATCACAACAGTAACATCTATTAAAATAATTGCAAATGTCTGTAAAGGTGAACAATTGTTTTTGAAATGCATTTATGAAAATGTACAGCAGCTGTATAAAATACGTCATATATATTTTTACTTTTTATAATAAAAACGTGTATCATCCATGAAATTTTACAGTACTTCTACAGTGAAAATACTCCAGCTGTTTGAGTTTTGTGCCAGGCACATGTACTTATGTTTAAGATGCATTCACTTGCAGCAGTATACTGCAATGATGACAGTATAACTAACCCACAATATCCAAAACATTTTAGCCACCACATAATCTATGCACAGTAGCTTAAGCAGAATCTTGAGCAGATGTTTTAAACAGCAGATTGGTGGATTAGGTTGTCAGTCAAGTAACATAGCCGGGATAAGTAAGCATTGACCCTCTGACCTCATCCCTAAGAGCTTAATCCTTACAGATCGATCTGATAATTGACCACATTGCCCTGGTGTCAGTCAATAGATAAGCCCCTTTAAGTTAAAACACAGTGAACCTGTCGACACTCTTCTTAAAGGGCCCACGTAATGAAAGACCATATTCACAGTTTTTGTCTTTTTTTTTTTTCCTGTTATAAAAGAGGTTTATATGCACTTGTATTCAACCTCTTGGTGAAAGCAAATGTTTTATAGATTTGTGAAATTATGCTAACACAGCCTCTTGCTGACTTAGCAAAATAAATAAACTAATTAATAAATAATAAATAAATAAATAAAAATGACCATTTTTAATTCATATACAAACGAAGCTGCGAAAAAATCTGTTTTCAAGTAATTGTTTTTGTGATGTCACAAAAACCAACACACTTGCATATACTCACCCATTCAGTGTACAGCAGTTTAGCCCCACCTATTTTCACTGATAATAACCATAAGTAGTGTTTCGTGTTTCAAGTAATTTTGGGCCGTTTCTTTTGGTCCATTCTTCATGAAATTTACAAACTATGTAAAGGGCAACAGACATTTTAAATTATGTCAAAAACTAAAAAAATAAAACTGAAAAATAATAAAATGGAGATATGAGGTTTTGTTCTGACAACAGTGATTTGTTTTCCTTTTTGAAGAGGTCTTTAAAGAACCATCTCTTCAAAAGAAATGCTCATCTCCTCAAATGTTCTTGAGATTTATTCAAATTATTATGTAAAATGGTGCTTCACAAGCAGCTTTGAATGAATTTGCATTGGACTGTCAGTATAAAATGCAAAATAGATGAATTTACAGTAGTTCACCAAGTCAGTGCAACAGTCTATAAATGAAGATTTTATGTGAGCTCATCAACATGAGAGTTTGAAAGCTCAAATGGTCAAAAACTGAACCAAGACATAGCTGTGTTTGGTGTAGCTCATTAAAAACGATTGGTTCTACTGGTTTTTGCCCTGTCTTGTTTATATTGATGTACTAGAATGACTGAAAGTGGAAAATGTGGAGAAAAAGAGGATCTGCTCATGATCCAATGCCAAACACCTCAACTGTGAAACACAGTGCCACAGACAGTGAACTGGCTCATTTGCCTTCATTGATTGTGCTACTGATAATTGGGTGAATTCAACAGACAGCAGGATAAATTCTGAATTTTGGGTTTATGTTTAACCATTGCCACTGAATAAAACCTCACATTCTGCACTTTATTTTTATTCATGGTATTATTTCTAACCAAATGTGCTGGACGTACATAGCCAAAACAACTAACGAGCTTCTGTCTAAATACTTTTTATACATTCCATCAGTATTTATGAAAATGGAGGCATTTTGTAAAAAATAAAAATAAATAAATAAATAAATAAATAAATAAATAAATAAATAAATAAATAATTGCTGTAATTCCTAAAAGGTTCATGCAATATAACTGTAACTATGACTGACTGCTTCATTCCACATCTATTGTGGATATGGAGGCAAACATGGCTGCATGTAAAGTACCAGTATATTTTGAATGCACCTATGTAAGATGTATTGTTGATCATAGCTTACACATTGAGGGTGTTTTATCAAGCAGCTTCATGAGGAGCCACCTTAAATGATTCAAATAGATAGATAGATAGATAGATAGATAGATAGATAGATAGATAGATAGATAGATCTCCAAACTAATCAGGTGAAAGGCAAAAATGTTATTGTAATATAATTTCATGTAATTTTATCCAAAGTAATTTTTGGACCATTTTTGGTGGTCCATTCATCATGAATTGCTCACACAATGTAAAGGGCAACTAAAATTTTCATGGATGAACTCTCTCTGTAAATGACATGTGTAAGCGTGAAGAATCTTTTAGAAGTTAAAAAAATAAAAAATAAAAAAAAAAAACTTCCTGATGATGTAAAGGTTCTATTCTGGTGCACGAGTTTTTCTCCGAAGCCAAGAACCATTCAGGAATGTTTATCTTTAAGAGTGTTGCTGGCTGCTAAAACTACTAAAGCTAAAACTGTTAACCACCAAACATACTGTTGGACAGCTATTATATAAATTTCTTTTTCTCTAATATACAAATATATACAGAGGCATCATCTTCTAGGCATCTAGTTGCCTTAAAAGCATGCAGTCAGTCAGGTGTGAAGTGATTTTATATATATATATATATATATATATATATATATATATATATATATATATATATATATATATATATATATATATATATATATATATAATATACCCTATGCAGCTAGTAAGCTGTCAGTTTCTACTATAGCTTTCATTCCTCCATATGGTCAGCCCATTATTTTTGCTCAGCTTGGCAAGTATTCCCACGCATGCCTTTCAGTTCAAATGTTAAAAGCCTTTGGCCCCCTTATCAGTTCCCACCAACCTGGGCTCAGTAATTAAAAGTCAATTGATGAATAAAAGCAGCATATAATTGATGGTGACTGGTGGAAGCGTACGTTGGCAGGCTTGGTGTCTTCAGTCAGGGCGTGAGAGAATTCAGACACAAAAAGCAAAATAAGCATGTGCCAAAAACAAACCTTGTTGTAAACTGCTGGCACTCATCTGACAGCCATGGCTTCCAAAGATGAAGCATTTCAATGGAGCTGGTTGCTTATGTGCGTCAGCACGCGAGTTGGAAAAACAGCTCAGTGTCATGCAGAGTTAAAAAGTTAATGTTACCGTGTTGTTTTCAGATAGCGGCTAATAGGAATTTGATCACATTTGGGAATACAGTGCTCGATATTTCTGTTATGTTTGGCGTGTGGGGTGTAGAAAATTACTGAGCATTGCTTTGTGAACTGCACTAATTCAAAATGCAATTTCACTCCGGCTTCTCTTGTTATTGGCTTTCTGTGGTTTCTGAGAACAGGTGGGCACTGTGGATAGCAGACCTGAGCTTCAACTCATTTTGCTCTGTACCTCGTGGTCTTATGATGCTCCTGGCTGGGCTTCAGCTGGGCTGCGGCCTGTTTGGAGATTTTCATGGGTTTTACATTGTAAATGGAATCTGGATGAAGCTGGCAAAAGCATGGCTGGACACTGAGGTGAAGGAAGGAGCAGCTTAGCATAGGTTAATTTGTGCAGCGATCATCTGGGTTGAGGAAAGAAGCCAGTGAAGCACTGGGCTTTGCATAGTGTGCCGAAAACTATGTTCCCTTACACCTGCTTTAGCAAGGTTTGACAAGCTTTACAAATCCATAACATTAAAACCACCTAAACCACCTAGTTTCTATACTTATTGTCCATTTTATAAGCTCTATTTATCATATAGGAGCACTTTATAGTTCTACAGACTGTAGTCCAACTGTTTGTCTGCATACTTGTTACCCTGTTCTTCAATGCTCAGGACCCCCACAGGACCACCATAGAAGCAAATGTTATTTGGGTAGAAGATCATTCTCAGCCCTGCAGTAACACTGATGTGGTGGTGTGTTAGTGTGTGTTGCGCTGGTCTGAGTGGATCAGATGTAGCAGTGCTGCTGGAGTTTTTAAATACCTCAGTATCACTGCTGAGAATAGTCCACCAACCAAAAATATCCAGCCAATAGCGTCCTGTGGGCAGCATCCTGTGACCACAGATGAAGGACTAGAGGATGACCAACACAAACTGTGCAGCAGCAGATGAGCTATCGTCTCTGACTTTACATCTACAAGGTGGACTGACAAGGTAGGAGTGTCTAATAGAGTGGACAGTGAGTGGACACAGTGTTTAAAAACTCCAGCAGCACTGCTGTGTCTGATCCACTCATACCAGCGCAACACACACTAACACACCACCACCACGTCAGTTATGGTTGATTAGTGTATATGTTTTTTTTTGTTTTTTTTTTGTTTTTTTCCTGATGGAGAAAAATGGAAAACATGTACTTAATAGCTGTTTTGAATGGACATTAATTAATATAATCTGATTTTGCATAATACTGTATGTTGATGTATCTCATAACATTCATTATATAACAGTAGTAATATTGGCAATATTGGCAATTTCTTTGGTCAAACAATAGCTGTAACAGGCTAGACTATACCATTCATTGTCATCACTTATCAAACAATGGTCAGTGGATGTATACTCTAACTATATATATATATATATATATATATATATATATATATATATATATATATATATATATATATATATATATAGACAGAGAGAGAGAGAGTAGAGAGAGAGAAAGAGAGAGAGAGATTCAGAATTAGATTTCTAATTAAATGAGTTCCTAACAAATGACTGTCCACCTTCACCTTTCATTCACACACTAACAACTTCACGGACAGCATCGTCAATTCACCTCTGACTTTTGTGCTGACCTCCACAGTCCTCCCCCAGTGTCTGCCGCAGTGTCCATCTCTCATGTTTGCTCTGAAGCTCTGCATGAGCTTGGAGAGGATAAAAGGTGTGTTTCCTCCCCTGCCAGATGCCCGCTTATCTGCCTTTCATCAATTAATGCTAATTAAAGAAGCCACGGAACAGGCTGGGACATGCCCCGAATGCCAAACACATAAAAGGAGGGCTTTCAATTATTTATAGATTGGTGACACTGAAATGTGCTGGCCACATGAAGAAGGAGCCAGCAGATTCGACCAGAGAGGACAGATAGAAGCGAGAGGGGAGGGAGAGAGAGAAGCCACAGCAGCGTGTTAGCACTAGCATTCGGTACTGGTCTAAATCTGGTTAGTATACTATTCAGTTTGACTTACTGTATGACATCAAAGGATATTCCAGCAATTTTCAACCTAAGCTCATCTGCATCATACAGTCAATCATGATAGGTATTAATTTCAACATATCTCTTTATTGAGATATGAACAAGAAATCCAATAACTCACATTATACTACTAACAATTGATGCCAAAACATTAGAAATGCAATGCAGTAATAATTTTAACAAATTATTGAATTAAAAACAGTTATTCTCTAATAACAAATGTTAGCCATAGACACTGAGCAAGTGCTTTACAAAAGCTGTTGAAATGGATATTTAGTGGTTAGTACACTCTTGAAAAATGTGGTTCTTTAAGGGTTCTTTGGTAAAGATACTAGTTCTATTGAACAATTTATGCTCAATGCAAATGGCTCTATATAGCACCAAAAAGGATTCTACTATTGTTATAAGCTTGACACTGAAACAACAGCAAAAATGTTTTCAAAAATTTCCAAAAATGTTCTGTGCAGACACATTCTCCATCAATCTGAAGAACAATTTTATCATGCAAAAAAAAAACCCTTTAATTTCTAAAGGCTAATTGTTCTTTGAGTGTTCAAGGTTCTGTATAGAACCATAGTCTTTACTAAAGAACACTTGAAGGATCATTTTTAAGTATGTACTTTTGTACGTTAGTAAAAGAAAATTAGTAGTAATGGTTACTTTCACTCTCCCTAATGTTTTCTCAATTTTTCAATATTTACTGTGTCCACTCTTCACCTGCATATCAGCTTCCAAACATTTTGAAAGACTTGCTTTTAGATTTTTGAGGAAAGTTTTGAGGTATATATTGTTACACCTCCAAAATTCTGGTTCTAATGATCCAAATAATGCCAAACACATTTAGTGATGTTGAGGTCTGGACTCTGGGGTGGTCAGCCCATTGTGCAGCTTCTTTGTTTGATGTGTCCGTCTCCTTTTCTCAGTAAGGTTCTTCTTGAACAGCTACACATCCTTTCAGACCCATAGCGCTGAGTCGTCTTCTCACAGTGGAAGGATGGACAGAAACACCTGTGGATGTTTTCAGATCTGAAGCAGCTTGATTTTCTCCTCTCTCTCACAGATGAAAGCTTTAAGTGCTGTTTATCTGATGGGGGCAGTTTCGGAGGTCTACCAGGTCAATCAGGTGGTTGTTAGGACTCTCGTTTTCCTTTGATTTTTCTTTGGTTTTACCTTCTTTAGCCACTTCATGGCTGTTTTGACTGGAAATTAAATGAATATATGGTCATCTCTCACTTTTATGCAGTGCTCTAAAATGTAAAACCTTCTCATTTACATTGGAGGTTCCTCGTATGTCTTCTACAGCTTGCAGTATCCCTAAAATGGAAATAACATTGGCATTATGTAGCACTTGCGGCAAAGTTGGCATTTGGAATACCTCACATTGCATAAAAGCATCTGTCAACTAAATACATGTGAACATAAATGTTTGGAAAATATTTGATACGCAATTAGTGGTTTCACCTGTGATGGAAATCATATCTAATTCATCCAAATTGATATTTTCATTTCTACCTCTGTCTCTAGCAAGGTTAGATATTGCGTATATATTGAAGAGCCGTGCATATAGCGCTTTACTCCACTGCTGCCAACAAGTCTCCTCTGTAGTGTATTATTTAGAGATCTGCTCTATGTTCCAGCTACACAGCTATAGTAACTGTCATCTGATTAATAATACAGTGATAGTCCGCCAGTCCAATTGGTCACTGCAACGTGATGTTCTCATGCACGCCTTTTGCACCTTCTGCATTCTGATAGGGGCAAAAAAACAGGTGAGAAATGAAATAGCATTGTAATCCATCCATGGTTTTCCATTGACCTGTATTGACTTGGCTGTTAATGAAATATGCACTGCATCACTGAAGCAGAATTAATTAGAATGTTTCTTTGTCTTGAAATATGCTCCCGCTGGTGAACCTGACAGGTGAGCTGAAGAGGTGGCTGGACTCACGTGCTCTGGGATGGTACAGAGACAGAGAGAGTAATGACTAGTCCATGGCCCGGTGGTAGTAATGGTAGTTCATTAACTGTCTGAGTAAATGTATTACTGAATTCCACTCAAAGTTCAAAGTGAAGGTGGCCAAACATTGTCTTGCGGGGGCCAAAATGCAATATTTTTAGTGGGCTGAGGGCCAGAATAGACAAAGAAAGTGAGTAAATTTCAAATCAAGTTTTAAAAATGTGTTGCAGTGACTAAAATACTTTGAAAATACTATTTTAAAAAGGAAACCAGAAGTTTAATACAGTTAAAATGGTTGTTTTCCAATTTGGCAACAGGAAGGGCACACTCTAGGCAAGTCTGATCTCAAGCCTTGTCTGTACTAACATGGAAACATTGAAAAATGCACTTTATGTGAAATCTCTGTAATAACTCTGTAGTTACACAGTAATAATACATGTAACAACACTGTAACTACTGGTGATGGATTTACTGATATAGATGGATTACAGTAGAACAGCTTGTGTAAATATACATGTGTATCAACTTCAGTTTTATTTCATAATTGTAAATTGATAGTAAGTTTATGCTCTTTTATGTAAATACACATGTGTAACATGGTGAACTGCTGTTTTGTCACTGAGAATTTTTTTATTGTAACAAGAGGTGTCTAATTACTTACACTATCAGAGTACTTGCACTGCATCTGCACTGGAAATGCCAATTTTCCTAACATTTAGCTAGCTGTAGTAGTATGCTTGCATTGTGACATTGTAACCAGAATTCTAGCTTTAAACTATTCTGTAGTGTAATTGGATTTTACAGGAAAAAGTGACTCTTATGTACTTCATTAAATATGTCTTTTATTATGCTACTACAAAAGCAATATCTGGATCTGGATCTGTAATTTCACTGTACCTACATAACAACTACAAAATAACTGTCCACTTGGTTTGAAGTCCATTTATTTTAATCTTTAACATAGTAGCTGGGGAATGTTTGAGTTGTAACATGGTAACCTGTTCAATTTACATGCCTTAATGCTAATGTGTGACTCTTCCCACTACCTACACAAAATATAAATCTTTTACAGACAGTGGGACATGAGTTGTTGCTGTAAATACCATCTCATTACAAAATGCCTTAAAGCCAGAACTTTTTTCATGTAAAAACACAAGTATAGTGCTACAGTTAGCTAAGAAAATTGTGATTTCTTGTGTAGATGCAGTGCAAGTACTCTCATAATGTTAGTGCAGTGCAGAATGTGACATGTTAAAACATAATAAAAACATTGTAGTCAAGGTTTATTTTAAATGTGGTGCTTTGGGTACATTCTACATTAAACCTTAGAACAATTCAATACTATCTGAAATATTCATCTGGTATGCATAATGTATCATGAAAATGTCTTCCAGTATCACGATATTGTATTTTTTTTTCCCCATGCCATCCATTTTGATATCTTTTTCAAAAAATGTTCACACTGCTTTCCTAAGACAATATTGAGCAAAAAAAAAGTTGATTCATTGTGGAGGAAAGATCAAAACAGAGGAAAACTTTTTTAAATGCATTCAGATGAGTGAGGGCAAGCCTTAAGCCCAGATCAATGCCAAGAAAAGAGAGGTGAAAATCTCCAGTGATTGTGTGGTTTATTCTAGGACTTTGCATTACAGTCCTGGATCATCAGGCCACAATGTGTTGCCTTAAACCCAGTTCAGCTAAAAGAGAAGCATAAGTTGCTGATGAACTGAGCCAGGTGGGTTGGAGCTCCCTAATGGATATCGCTGAGGGAGACAGTGTAAGGGAAATCTCCCCTACATGAGGCAGAACCACTGAGAGAAATCAAAATTAAAAAGGAGAAAGTCCTTATGAGCCGGTGGAAGAACCACTAAGAAGGACCAAAAAACTGAAAAAAAGAAACACCTTAGAAGCATGAGGAAGAAACACTGAGTGGAACCAAAATTCAAAAAGAGAAACTCCCTAGGAGCATGAGGATCAACCACTAAGTGGAACCAAAACTCAAAAGGAGAAACTTCATAAGAGTATGAGGAACAACAACTAAGAGAAATCCAGACTTAAAACAACAAACTCAATAGGAACATAAAGAAGAACAACTGAGAGAAACAAAAGCTCAAAAGGAAATATTCTGTGAAGAACAATGACTGAGAGGAACCAGGACTGAAAAAGGAGAGACTGTCTAAAAGTATCTAGTACAGACAACAAGAGGAATCAAGACTCAAAAGGAAGAAAACCCCAAGTGCATCAGGAAAAAAAGAGAACCGAAATTCAAAAGAAGAAACTCATGAAAGCTTGAGAAAGAACGACTAAGTGAAACCTAGACTCAAAAGATGAAATTACCCCAGACTGTGAGAAAGTGCCACTGAGAGGAACCAAGACACAAAAGGAGAAACTCCCTAAGAGCATGAAGATGAACCACTGAGGAAGCAATACTCAAAAAGAGAAACTCCCCAAAAACATAAGAAAGAACCACTGAGAGAAACCAAGACTCAAAAGGAGACGTGGGCATTAGAAAGAATTACTAACAAAAACAAAAACTAAGAACATGAGGAAGAACCGCTGAACTCCAAGAGGTTTTCTAAGAGCATCAAGTGGAAACATCAAGATTCAAAGGAAGAAAACTTTAAAAGCATGGGTAAGAAAACACTGAGGGGTACAAAGACTTAAAAGATAAACCCATCCTCCTCTTGTCTGAACCAAACACTTCTGTTTTTATTCAAGTTCACAAGGAACATTAAGGCACTGAGATCATACAGGTAAAGATCAAAAAGAGATAAACCATGAACAGTGTTAAATCTTTGCCTGAGATTTGGAGGATCTACTGATTGTGTCAGGTAAATGAGATGTTCAATCATAAGTTCAAAAGCTCATCACTAGATCATGAGCTTAGTTTAGGTGGATGCTTTGGCCTCTATCATATTTCCACTTGAGAGTAGGCTTTGTTTTTATTGACAAGGTGAAATTCTGTTGAAACCTTCCATCCATATCAAATTTGTGCTGGTAGGTAGAAGAAAAGATCTTTCCTTGACAGTGCACCAAACTGATCATTGAATTTGGAAAACTGGATATTGTCACTGAAATAAATAAATAAATAAATAAATAAAACTGTCAATACAGAATGAAAATTGAATGTAAACTTTTGATTTTAACTATGAAATATGTATTAACTATGTAATGATCATGTAATAACATCTATTTATATTTGAATAAGTTTTAAATGAATCAAACCAGAGTTATTTACTGTAGAATTTCATGCTGCTTGTTTGAAAAATGAACAACAATACCATCTTGAGGACTTACGGGTGATTTTTTTTGTGTGGGTGAGAGGTTTTGTTTTCACAGCGATCCAGCAGTTGGTAAGTCCGCATAGAGCGTCCGTTTGCGGTGCTGGAGAGGCCCGAGAGTCCTCATCCATTTCACATTCTAATTCCTCTCATAATAGCATGAAAATATGTTCCTCCAGCTGCCTTTGTTCTATCGCCTGTGGGGACTCGCAGACCAAAAAAAGGCATAAGCAATCCCACCATGCATAACAATACCACAAGAGGGGGAAAAAAAAAATGTATCTTAGGGTCATAATAGAGGCCACGCAATGCCTTGTTGTTGGAGGCTATATATCTTTCAGCATGGTTATGAGATGCATTAACAAATGAGTCAACGTTTAACAAATGACACTCTGACCCACTGCAGCCGCAATAACAGTCGTAAGTAATCATTTCAGATGTATGTGATGCTCCTAGCTATGCCTACGACCAGGACTGCTTTAATGAGCCCGTCCACTTTCTTCTTTCATCCGAAATAATCCCCTTGCCTCCGCCTGGAAAGCACTCATAATTGCTTTGTATTTCCCAAATTCTCAAATATCATGCGTAACTCCCTTAAAGACCTTGCAGCATTTTAAATGCGCTTCTGTTCAAAAACACCATGTTTGGTTTGTACTTTGTGTTTGGAGGGCTTGTTTTGGTGCCAGAGAACAGCTCAAAAAAGTATTCCATTTCCTCTGGAGTTTTTCTCTGATTGGCAAGAAAGAACTCATGCACTGCGATGTATGACTGGAATTTCAAATGAGTGTGCTGAGAAATGTTTCTTGTAACAGAAGATGATCTGATCCAAGATAATTTAATGCAAGGGATCCGTGGTGCGTGAGAATTTGCCAGATGACGCAGAGGGTACGAGTAAGTGTGCTAATTGCTCTGGTACAAAGTTTAACTAATCCAATCAGTGACTTTAGTCTAATTAGCCTAATTACTGTCAATCTACAAACTCAAGTGCTGACTGAAATTAAGTACATTTCATCTTTATATAACTTTCCACTCTGCTAAAATGGCTCGGATGACTTGTTTATTTATTTACATGTGTTTTTTAGGATTGAGTCAGTTTGTGACTGGACAGAAAATACACCTTTATTATTCTGTCTAGTGTTCAACACCGATACAATAAGTTATTAACTAATCCAGTCGGTAACTTTAGTCTGATTAACCTAATTACTGTTAATCTACTAACTCAAGTGCTGACTGAAATTAAGTACATTTCATCTTTATATAACTTTCCACTCTGCTAAAATGGCTCGGATGACTTGTTTATTTATTTACATGTGTTTTTTAGGATTGAGTCAGTTTGTGACTGGACAGAAAATACACCTGTATTATTCAGTCTAGTGTTCAACACCGATACAATAGGTTATTAATTAATCCAGTCAGTGACTTTAGTCTGATTAGCCTAATTACTGTCAAGCTCCTAACTTAAGTGCTGAGTGAAATTAGGTACATTTCATCTTCATACAACCTTCCACTCTGCTAAAATGGTTTTAGGTGACTTATTTCTTTATTTAGATGTATTTTTTTAGGATTGAGTCGATTTGAGACTGGATAGAAAGTACACCTGTATTATTCAGCCTAGTGTTCAACACCGATACTATAGGTTATTCACTGTGAAAATCAATAGAAATCCAAGCCAACTTTTAAAAGGTCATCTCTCTGGTCTTTCTATGTCTCCGTTAAAGTTCATTGAAAATTGGAATTGTGACAGTAAAATGCTACTGCAGTTAATTGGCTTTTCGCAGTTGCTAGAGTATCGTTCAGTGAAATAAATGCTGACCTGAACCCAATTTATCTAGAGGTGATGAAATTTGAATGGGAATCCAGAAACTAAGCCAAAATAGAGTTTCTAAGCTTATTTAAAAGTTAATAAATCAGGGCCGGCTCAATGTGGGTCTGTGGACGATCCATACTCTAATGCTCATTGAGGAGCACTTCATATACACCTACATAAATTATTGATTGGCTTGCATGAAAGAACCCAACCTGGTGCATTAATCTTGCATGCTGTTGCACACTTTATGAGCCTTGACAAATTAGGTTAAGTTATAAATAAGGGTTTGGGGTGGCTCCTTTGAGTCTGAAGATGTGAAATATCACATTTTGCTATGGCCATAGGACACCCAATGCAATTAAACTGCTACTTCCTGCCACATGCAAATATATTTACATGACAATTTGGCACTGATTTAAGGAGCTAAAAAAATCAATAATCAATTTGATCAGTAATCTGCTAGTTTCCCTTTACTGACAGATATTATCAGTAGTGCTCAACTTGCAATTGTTACGTATTTATGCCAACTTTCAGTTGTCAAATTTCGAGACATGCACTCTCAGCCTGATATGCACTGCCAGCCTATTAATGATGTCTGTGCACGCTCTGCCATGACAGTGATTTTGTTGGTTTTATGAGGAAAAACAGCGAAACATGAACTGTTGGGCAACAAAAGTTACACTGAACACATATTAACATTGTCATACTGAAAATAAGGTAATTAAATATGGAAACTTTCAAATAAAACCATGACGATAAGACATGAATGTTAGGTTTATTACCAGAAAAAAAAACAAACAGGCTACTGCTGAAACTCATGAAAGCCATGCTGAAGATGATTAGAATGGTTAGGAATAAAACCTGATGATATTGTTTCTTAATGGGAGCTGCCTTGATGCTTGCCATTAGAGACCATTAAAAAATGAGCAAATGTCTGCAATCAGTTCCAGAAACACCTGATTAAGTCATTTGAATCATTTATACTGTGATATCAGCCCATCAGGAAAACACAGAGTAGCATTACCGACAACTGAAAACCATCAGGAACCAACAGACACTTTTAATAGGTTCTATGACTTTTTTGAACAGGGAGGTACATTAAATGTAATCATCTAATCATGTTATGGATGAAAAATGGATTAAGTGACAATATCGCTAAGCAGAAGCAGCCAAATGTTAACGTGCCATTGGGCTGCTTCTGCCGTTGTAGCAGAGAGTGCATGTGAATGTGATGTCACTGGGGCTGAGAGTGTATCTGGCTGAGAGTGCACGTCTGCAGCCAGACTCTGTTGCAAGTTTCTTATATTGAGAAAAGTAATCAGGCCTGGTCAGTTAGCCAAAGTGGGGAGGGGGGAGGTGGCACCCAAAAGGAGGGTGGCACCCAATGACAGACTGGCATTATAGGGTAACAGGCTGCTTTGCATTCCTGTGAACATCATCCACTTGGCACTAAACTTGTCTCCAAAAGAATCTTACACCATTAAATATACATTTCTTCAACTGTAAACATAAAACATATATGTATTCAACTTATCATATGATTATCTAAAACTAATCTTGGATACTTAACAAATCTTTTCATTGGATAGTCTACTTCGTATCATGTGGCACTGTAGAAGGCAGTGTGCTGAGGTGAGTAAACTCAATAAACCCAAAGGTCAGTTTTGTTCGTTTCATATGGTAAATTTAATTTTTCATCCATATGTTTTCACTACATTAACAAGTGAGAATGATAGGACCGTATTTTTAATAAAACCATTAAAGTCAAGATATGTAGCCTCTTTCTTCAGGCTCCCCTGTGGCCATTCTGTCAGGGTAGTGGAAATACACACATTATATCAGATGCTTATCCTCCTGGGTTGCAGAAGGACCCCACCGCTATCCTATCCCAGGCAGGAACCACCCTGGAGAAACTGCCAGTCCATCACAGGACCTTGGTCACCTGGTTGGGGAAATCAAACCCAGGCCCTTCTTGCTGTGAGGTAACAGTGCTACCCACTGCATCACCATGCCAACCCAGAGTGAAAATAGACAGAGATATAATCAAATAAAATACATTAAACTGTACCTCTCTATGTTGGGCTGCTAATGAGCAATGTTACCATTCTTGTTCATCTATAAAGATGGAAATCCATATACATTTCTACTGAAATATATACCATCAATGCCAACAAATGCTGAAGTAAAATAAAAAAAATATATAGTTCAGCTGAGGGACTTCCAAAACAGGCAGAAAATGCATTTCTGGCTACTGTGAAAAAGGGTGAAGCTGAGATGCAACCATTTGAAAAATGAATCACATTCAGACATATTTGAAAGGTCTAAACGGCTTGTCCAGGTAGGAAATTCATGTAATCACTGTGAGTGCAATTTGAAGGCTAGGTTACTTTGGAGAACCAAATAGGAATGCAAAGCTGAGGGGGCATGAAATGCCAGCAGAGCGGGCATTGCCCCCTCATGCCCCCCCATAGCACAATGCCTGAAAGTGATGCATTATATTTACTTGATTGAAATGAACACATTATTTCCATACAAATACAATTAGCACGTCAACAACAGTGAGTAAACTGAAATACAAAATATTATTGATTGCATTATTCTGCATTCATGTGGAAGCGATGTATATATTTGGATCACATAAATTCAGTGCATTTATATTTTAAGTGTATAAAAAATATGATTATTCTATAAAAGGTGTCTGTTTATTACAGCATAGACCATTTTGCTTGTCAGTGTTTTTACTGCTGGGATTTTTTATTGCCAAAAGAGATACTGATCTGGCTCTAACACAAAATTAACACAGTGTTTTTGGCCAACAAGTTCTACTCCATTATCACTTATTTTCCAGTCGTCATGACAACAAATCATCAACTAATCTTCGGTTAAGGTAAGACCCTAGTGACTATTGACCACTATGTATCTTGTCTTTTTGTTGCGAATGATTTGACTCTTCTGAAATTTGAGTCACAATTCTGGATGAAATAGGTTGCACTTAAGATTTTTATTTATTTTTTTATAAGGCTATAAGATGATGAAGGCACAGCTTTGTGCAGAGACAGAGATACATTGAGCTAATTAAAAAGAGTAATTGAGTTAGACTTAGCGCTTCACTGAGAGAGATGTTAAAATAAAGACACCCTCTCAATGCCACAGAAAAGCTTCCCAACTGTATTCATTCCAATTAGCAGGAGAAGAGATTGCCATGTGGTCTTGTCATGTAAAAGAGATGAATAAAACTTCAAACTGACTCCACTGAAAACTGGATTTCAGAGGAGTCATCTATCAAATCAGTAAAAGTCAATAGAATCACATCCCCAAGAAAGAGGTGGTACCAGAAAGCATTTTGGAATATTGTTAAAAAAATCTTTAAGATTAAACAAAGTTGTTCAGAATGGTTTGGTGTGAAATGCTTCATTCTAGGGAAATGTCAGAATTCAGAATTGTGATAGGAACCAGATGTCTGATTAGTTTAATGCCTCTAAAACCCCCCTTACAGTCAGTTGTTACATGAATACACCACTTGATACCTGAGACCTATAGTGTTGAGAAATGCTTTTAGCCTAAAATATATATATATATTTCCAAGATGCCTGCTACCAACCATAGGCTCAGGTCTAAGAGGAGGGAGGCACAGTAACAAGAAAATAGTGGGGCGTATTAAAGGGGTACAGAGACCAGTTCAATACACATATAACTGTGAAAGATTATCATGCCATAGAATAAGTCAAACACACAAACAACTATACACAAAGAACATTTTGATATAGTAAAATTGTGCTGGCAGACTGGGCAATATACATAAGAGAGGGACTACAGACAGTACCAATGAAAAGCAATGAAAAAAAACAAACTATTCTAAGCTGCTAAAAAAACTCTAGCTGCTACTCTACACTAAGCTAGCAAAACAGGGAGTGATGCCTACCTCAAATCTAGAGTGTTTAGAGACTTTTGTCTCTGCCAGTTTAAATGGAGGTGTGCACAGTTTAACCTGCCCTGCCAGACCAGCAGGCCTAAAGCTAGCAGGGACCAATAGGGCTACAGAGCTAAGAATGCTAAGGGATCCACAAACACAGAATGCCACAAGTCAAGAGTTAAGACTTGCCCAGGACTGACAAGGAACTCTGCTGCACTGTTTTTAAAGTCTGATCTCTGCCTCCTTGGGCTCAACTCCGCAAGCTGATTGGCCATAAGATATCCTTGAGATAATTGTGACACACCAAGCAACGTGTGTAGAAAAGAGACTGAGGTTGCATCCAAAAACCCTGAAAGTTATTGTTTTGTCCTACTGATCCTCTTCCTGATCCAGAAATGGATTTTGTGATGCCATCTTACTGGCTGTCCAAATCAAGCCATTTAAAATGCCCGCTGAAGCAGCCTTGAGTGGAGGATGTGCCAGTGTGTGTTACTCAGGAAGACTTTTACAGATTTTAGAGTGACATCACTGCAAACACCCCCAGAGAGGATAGAAAAAAAATCAGAGCAAACCAGCTATTCTTTAAATAAATAAATAGCATGGAGTAGAAAACCACACAAATGTTGACTGGTGGGTGCTGTGTAGCAGATAAGGGCATGCCTACCAGCAAACATTGTGATAAGCTCATTTGGTTAATAGTTGACATCAAATTTAATGACATTTCAAGGAGTCAACTGTCCAATTTCCCTGTTCTTTCCATTCCTCCTGCTCTGCTCGTCTCCTTGATCCCTCCATGTTTTCCTGCAGTGGGGGAGGAGTAGTAGGAAGTAATAGGGGGAAGACAGAAGTAGTAGCAAAAGTTTCTGGACCCAGCCTGAGAGGGGGGATAGAACAAACACTTGCATGCACAGGCACTGGCATATAACAGTGGCAAAAATATTTGTTGGTGTCACAACACAGGAGAACCATTTTTGGTTCCTAGAAGAACCTTTCCATTGATGATGAGAACAAATTTTCCAAATGAGACGTGAACTTTTAAAATTTGAGAGTTCTAGAAAGAATATATATATATATAAACAGTAGCATATGTGCATTAAAGTAGTATAATGAGTGACCTGTGCAGAATATGTTGAATCATTTTCCATTTTCATAAATTTTACGACCATAAATTTTAGCTACCAATGGGATTTCGTCTCTATGGGATTTGCAGTGTCATGTTAGTGCCACTTGCTTTCCCATGTTGAGTTTGATACCGTACAGCTCTAACTTAAACACTAATGTCCATATATATATATATATATATATATATATATATATATATATATATATATATATATATATATATATACACGAGGAATTATTTTGGAACAACAAAACTTTGCAAAATGCATGTGTAAGCCTAGCAACAAATTAAACATGTTCTCCATTAAAGACATCATAAGTTGTCTAATTGCAGGGAAATTTAGATCTTGAACATTAATGTGAGTGTGTGCTTGCAGGGGGTGATGCAAATTCAAAGGCAATGTTGAAATAACTTGCACTATTCACCATATTAACGCCTCCCAGAAAAGGGCCACAAATGACCGGACCATAAACTCGAAAGAGAAATATCATCATGTCGCACACAGAGCCTGACCGCAATGTCAGAAATAGGCATTTCTAACAAGATTACTCGCCTCATCCGCCAGTGCTAAATGCAAACCTCTTATTCTGTTTTTCACTGGGGTGCGAAAACACAAATGCGCTCGCCTCAGTTAAGAAAATAAATAAATAAATAAAAAAAGAGGAAAGTCTTCTTGATAAATACACTTATCTACTCATTTGCAAATTAAATGGCATTTGCCC